>NW_027526203.1:327464386-327834453 GCF_048455015.1 Haemaphysalis longicornis
CAAGCATCCCACGGAACATGCATCCCGTCTACCACAAGAAGCGTCGCGAAGCCAGACGGAAAGCACTCCACAGATCCTACAGAAAGGATAAAACTCAAGATACGTCGATGCGGCAGTGCATCCAAGCCAAATAAATAAACGCGCACAAACAATAAGCGTTGTAGACTTCAAAGGTTCCCACCTATCACAGGCAACAATCAAGACGGGAGACACGGACTCAGCGGAGGAGGCAGCGGTTGCGCTTGGCATCACCACAGCGCGGGAAATCAAAGTGCAAATCACAGTTCTCACAGACTCGCAAGCAGCGTGCAGGAATTACCAAAAAGGACAAATTTCTAAAACGGCGCTTCGAATATTCTCCAAGACTTTCCAAGCACGCCAAAACCCACTATAAATATACATCGTGTGGACACCGGGGCACGAATCCCTAGAAGGTAACGTAGCGGCCGACGCCGTAGCCCGAGACCTCTCACGCCGGGCAGTTGCCTTGTCGGGAACACACGTCTTGCCCGGGATTCCACGCAGCCATACCATTGCCAAACGAAGCCAAGACATCTTGCAAGACCTCAGGCTTACAAGAAGGAAATACCCACCTCCACATCCAAAGCTCACCAGAGAACAATCGACGCAAATACGAAGACTTCAGAATAATTCATTCCCACATGCCACACAATTGCATATGATTTACCCCACATTATACAGCTTCGAATGCCAATTGTGCAGCAGAACGCCCAACACCCTATACCATATTGTGTGGGAGTGTAAGAGCGTCAAGGAACTACCGTAGGGCCTGGCGCCATCACCGGACCTGACCAGCGCGGTCCTGGAGAACCAGCGTGGTCTGGTGACCCGGGCTCTTCGTGCTGCGGCAGGCCATGGCACCCCGGACTAGGGACGCCAACGAAAGGGAACGATCCCCTCAAGACAAACGCAGGAGATCATCCTCCGCTACTTTACCATTTGTGGCAAATAAACGTTTATACTACTACTACTACTACTACTACTACTACTACTACTACTACTACTACTACTACTACTACTACTACTACTACTACTACTACTACTACTACTACTACTACAGGCACATAAATACTACCAATGAATTAGATTATTTGGTCACTCTGAATAATTTGTTAGCTGTCACCTTACCGAATGTGTTAGCCATAATTTTGTTAAATGTAAGCTTTAGTTAACGCTCAGTCACTGCATTATTGCTCTGACCACTGCAATTTCTTTTGCGATAGCTATACCGGATGTGTGCATTACAAAAAGTATGTCAACGTACCGCCTGACCCCCGGCCATCGTTCCGTGTGCTACATTGCGGAATCTTATAACAGATTATGCTGTTACAAAATGAAAGGGAAATTTGACGCGCGGAGCATGAGATGGGGCTTTTTTGGGTAAACGCGCTTTAATTCGTCCACAGCAGTACTCCCCTCCGGACCGAGGAGCAGTAGAAGTAATGTAGCGAGTTGGGCCGTCAGTACACGTGCACCTTCGAAAAAAGCAGATCTGAGAGAGACAAAACTGCAGAAAAAGCAGAAAAGATCGCTGGGCGAATAGGGCAGTGTGAGGTACCGGCCTGCCTTGCACTCAAGTCTGCACTCATCGGGTGTGGGCTTTCGCTGTTGCGCAGTGGAGCACTCCTGCAGACTGACTGCTCCAATAAAGTCGCTGTTGAGGAAGGAAAGAGGGGCAAAGTCGTTTTATATCTACTGCAAGCAGCCGAGAATGACATTTCGTTTGGTCAGCTTGCACTACGCTCGCGCTTCCAGCAGCAGCAGACCATTGCTACATTGGTGCTCGTTCATTCCCCTGTTGTTACATAGAGCGTGATAATGTTCAATTGTCTGGAGGGGAAAGTGCGCGAGCGGGTATGATGTTGATGGTACGTGAAAGAAAAAAAACGCCTGAATTGCATTGACTATGCAATATCAACAACGGAGGATCGAACCGCTTCGGCATGAACCGGTAACCGTTATTTCTTTTTTTAGGTTCAGTTCCGGTTCGGCTTCAGCGTGCTCAAAAAATAACGGTTTGGGTTCGGGTTCAGATCCGGCAAAAATACCGGTTCAGTTCCGGTTTTCGGTTCGGTTCGGTTCCGGTTCGACACCCTGGAATTTTCGCGCTTTGCAGTGTTGCCTTTATTCAAAAGATAGCAGCGTACAGACGCTGACATCTAGCTCTGACTCTTCGCACGCCGCACAGAACCGGCTTCGCAAGAAATGGGGCGACGCCTGCAATGTTTCTTCCAGAGCGGTGTCAATAACTGTACTTAAAATCACGCCTTGGGCTAGTGCGTAAGATTTTAAGTTTTTGGTTGTGATAAAAAGTTACCCCCACGCAAAATCTGGGGCAAGCATCAAAAGTCGACCGAACACGAAGAAACAGCGGGGAGAGCAAGCCCAAGGGAAGCAGACGACAAATGCGAGAATCCATAAGCCCACGTCACGGAGACGCGCTTTGCAGCGCCCCCCGTGGTCGCACTCACTACCAATAAAGCACCTTGAAGTAGCCGAATAACACTGGCAATACGTACTGCATCTTTGATGTGTGTTCTTACAGAATCCCTCGCCCCATATATTTCTTTTCTGGACATTCACTATTAGGAATCTGGCTCCAGAAGTGCGTAAATGCAATTGGCTTACCCAACATCCGTCCATACTCCATGTGGCAACGGCAGAGAAAACGACGTTTACTGCGGTAGTCGAGGGGCGGCGCTAGTTGAGCTGTCTCTGAACATCTCTAAATATAAACCCCGCTGCAGTTGAGAGGGAAGTCGTTGCCGGTATAGCTGAGTTGGAAGAGCACCGCACGTGTTATGTAGAGGACGTGGGTTCGATTCTCTCTTCAGATCACCGCGGATTTTTTCTCCACTTTTGTTTCTGTATCCCTGTGCCAAAAAACAATGGACGTTATCCCGCCCTGTGAAATTAGACGTCCAGCGCAGCTGTTGTAAACCACAACACGTGCTAATGGGGGAGGGTATAAAGTGTTCGTTGTTGTCTCGGCGGGCTTGCCGCTTGCACTCGCCTTCTCTGGCGGCAAATGCTAGGTCATGATGCATTCACTAGGCGTCTTGGGCGAGAACTACTGGGTCCTGCCTTGCATGACGCATGCGCTAGCCCTCGAATGACGTCAACCCCCCTCTTGTTTCTAGAGCAGCTGTAAACCTAATCTTTGCCAGAACACATGGGGGGAGGGCGTTGTTCATAGGCGCCTTATCATCGGTCACGCAGTTTCGATGCTTGTTGTGTGTTTTTTAAGGGTTATTGGGCTCCATGCTGCACGCCTGATTAGCCTGACTCATGTGCTCGCCGTTTTGGGCGAGAACTGCTGGGTCAGGCCTGGGCTTTTTGTTTACGACTCAAAATTTTCCGACCAACTAGAGGTTAACAGCTTAGCTGTAAACAAGACAAATTTCCTAAGAATGCACTATACGGCACCTTCAAGTAGTCGAATAGCAGTACCCGGATTGAAGCCACAGCGCACAAAGCTATCGCGGCAACGTAGTAAAATTTTATTGGGGGTTCTCAAAAACATAATGCCCAAAACAAGGCACTGTTATTGCTTTTGTTAGTAGGTTTGCCATCTTTGGCACCATGTACATTTTTTTTTTCTGCGAGTATCATGGCCCAACTCCAACGTGGAAGAAGTTCAGGATCGGATCATACTGTTTTGACGGATCGCTGACAGTGGCATTCGAAAGCGTTCCCATAGTGCTAAAGTTGCTATTTCACCTCTTTACGCACACCATCTGCAAGAGCCAGCAATCTTCTTGTACAGAGCTGCCAGCGTGCACGATAACTAAGGTGTGTCTATTTCCGGAACGACCATGAATTCTAGCAGCGAAGTAGGGGGAAAACTCCCCGGATAATGTGTTCAGGGACGTGTCCTTCGGAATTTGTTGTGCGACGTTCCTACGTCTACCTATGTCTGCCGCTGTGTCCGACCACAGGGAAAAGCTCCGGATAACCGAGGGCTACTCCAGGTTCACTACATTTTCCGGCTCTTGTGCTTCGGTCTCCGCTGGCGGAAACATTCGCTATCTCAAGGCTTACACGCGCCAATTTGTTTGCGAAAGTCGTTACTCGCAGAAGACCGCAAGGAGGCAAGAACTTAGTCGTCGACGTCAACCACACATCCGCGGAAGTTTGTGTTGAGGGAAGCTCCGTGGTTGCTGCTAAAGTTCCTCTTCGCTACAAATGCCGCTCAGATTTGAGAAACGAAAAAAAATGCCTCGGAAACTTAATTCTGCTTACGCTTCGAAGGCGAACGTCTAGCGATTATCCGACTTCTTCAATACTACATAATGGTTGGGTCTCCCCTTTCACTTCATCTTTTGTCGCGAATTACTCTGACAGGCAAGATAGCCGCACTTCACTCCGCAGCTACCCCATAGTCAGAGTTCTCCTCCACATACACCCGTTTTAACGTGCCGTCACTTGCACCTGTCACGGCGCAAGTGATTTTACAGCGCAAGCGCAAGTGACATTAAGCATTTTCGATGTTTGCTTTTTTCGCTGTGAATTGATATGCCAAGACAGCCGTTCCGACAGACTCATTAAAAGCAATACGCTTGACTTCCTTTTTGCTTAGCTTTAAAACTGCGTGTTTTTTACATATTTAACAAAGCAATTGTCTTGGCGTGTTTGTGGCACTGCGTTTGAATTTACGGGCCCAAAAACATTTCAATCCAAACCGAGGATGAAACTAAGGAGAGCACACGGTATAATGGCGGCCTATGACGACACAGAGGGTCTTGATGTGGGCCGCTTAGATGCTATATATATAGCGCCACATTCCTCTTTAGTGTGCATTGTAAGAAACTCCACGGGAACCTCAACACTGCGACAGGTTTTTCAGAGGGGGAAGCTGCGAAGAAATCACATCCACCGTTTTTTATAAGGGCCTTGAGGGTTTAGGTCAGCTGAAGCCGCGCAATTCCGCTATCTCTCCCATCCCGAAGCCACAAGTTCGCACATGGCTACTGAGTTGCACAGCATATTGTGAAACGCTCTGCTAGACTTTATAATGTTTGATAATCGATTTCTTACTTCCTGTTTATTTATGATGGCATCAAGTCACTCTCCTAACTGTACATTTTTGGCTGTTTCCCTAGTAAGTGTCAAAGGCCTTGCCACGTCATATGATGCAGTAACCGAGTCACTGAATATCCGCCCCTTCAAACACCAATTCCTCGGTGATGGCAGAATAGTTTCCCGTCAAAACAAAATTTTAGTGAGTTATTGTCAGATGGTGCGACTTTGCGGCTTGCAGAGTGAAGCCTCAGCCGACGAGTTCGAGGTTGACGAAGGTTGAGGTTTATGCAGTTGGGATTTCATCTGAGGCTTAAATGACGTCTTAGATCAGTGCACTTACTTTTGAGCATGGACGCCATAATTTTGTGGCTTTTAGTGCCCTAACAGCAGAACCTGTTGTTGAATAAAGATTGTATTCATCCATTCATTGCTTGCTAGAAAAGAAGCGCGCAGTCGGGACGGAAAAAGACAAGACACCACGTGGTGTTGACTTGCGTATCACGATAGAGATCGTCTATGAAGCAAAGGCCACCTTAATTTCCGAATATTAAGCTACAGTATTTTGAATTAGAATACCCTTCAAGCGGTAAATTCTGGTTACTTGGACGACATAAATTTTTTCACCGTTGGTTTTACGTGCTGTAAAAGTTGTGGTTTTTATTCGGCAATGACAGTTACCAGTTAACCTCAAAGTTAAGCAGTGGATAACTTCCAGCTCCTAGAAACAGAAATGAGTCCCAGTAATTGCTTGCGTGCAAGAAACTGTACTGTCATATTATCACTACTATTTTTATATACCCGCATTCACCACGACCGATGTGTTCGCAAATCCGCATGTGGCAAGTAGGCAATGTCTGCAAGACCCGTTACTATTGTAAAACTGAGCTTTGCTATATACAGTAATCCCTCGTTATAACGAAATCGCTTTGCTAGAAATATCACTTTATTCGAAATTTCTTCTGGTCCGAACCCAAACGTATGCATTTAGGCCGCATTACTCGAATCGCTTGAACCGCTGGACCCGCTTAGAGCGAAGTGGCTAGCGGAGGCGTCGCTGAGCGGCGGCGACCCAGCGGAGAGTCAGGCGGTCAACATACCGGGTTAACAAGGGGATGTTTCCCCGGCGATTTTCTCAAGCCTGTCATGCTCAATGCGCGCCATCCGACTTTAGACAAACGGTCCAAATGCGTGGTAGGATGATTCAATTTTATTCTTAGACGTTTGTCAATGGCGTGGACGCAACGGGTCGCGAACACTGTCACTCGAAGCGTAGAATTAGCAGTGTCGTCGAAGACGGGATGCCGAAAAACTCTTGTTTTCAAAACTTCACGGCTGCACACCTCGGGGAAAAAATTGCCCAGTGATCGTGCAAAACCCTAGTGCGAAACCTGTCAGTTTGCATAATTGCGCTGCGTACCCACAAAGAGCAGTTAAGCGTTGCTTTTTGAAAGCAGCAAAAACCACCTCAGACTCGAGGAATTGGCGACGCTTTCCAGCCCGAAACTCTCGTTACGTTCGGTGACGCCCTCACCAACCTCTTCCCCCCCCCCCCCCCTCCTAAAAAGTGGCCGCTGCCGTTACCTTCTGATTCGCTCCGCAGTCTGCGAGGGGTTCGGACGACAGTCACTGCTTGCTCAAAATGGAAAAGTGGTTGCTCGCGCCGTGCAAGAACATGAAGCAGGCAAAGCTCACTGCCTTTTTTGCACCTGAAAAAAAGTTTTGCTTCAGTGAATAAATTGGGTTTTGGTTCCTCGCCGTTGTGGCGCACATAATGCTAGACTACTTTAGTCTTTCCCGAGTTGTCGCTTATATCAAAATACCGCTTATAACGAAATTTTTCGGGTCCCGCTGACTTCGTTATAACGAGGGATTACTGCAGTTCTTATGCATATAAATGTAACAAAAGCACCACGATAGACTTCATAGTTATGGCCTAGTTATGAAGCATAACGAAAGTAATTTTGTTGGAGCTTTTAACCAAGCTGACCACTGTGTATGTGTTGGGTTAAAATAGAATTATCTTCATGTACTCGGCTCGTCTACTTTTTCGTTAATATTATCATGCCCGTCTCAAGACAATCAAAATAAAACAAACGCACGTATTTTACGACGAATTCTGCGTGCTGCAAGTCAATCAAACGGGTCAGGATGATGCTTGGACTGATGAATTAATAACACAACAAAATGAAATATAGTGTAGCACATTAGTCAATCCCTTCAAGACAGAGCCATTAACTCTCACACGCGTGCGCACAAACACTAGTTCGCGCTACTCAGGCAGCAGTATTCTTCCGTTCCGTTTTATCGTGAATGTTCACAGCGGGAGTGAGCCGGCTATATAGTACCGGTGAGGGGCAGCACTAGAGTTCCTCAGGCTCCCCAGGAGCAACCATGCGAATAAAAATAAAAATAACGTAGACAGTTAGGCAGGCGACAACAGCAGCATTAAAAATCGCGCTGTTCCGTGCTTCTTTTTCCGTCAGCTGTACTTCTTTTGTGGGCCATTGCTTCGGTTTTAGCCTTCCTGGTTGTAACGGAAGGGCGGAAGCTACCCGGCGCGGCGCTTGACAGTCGCGTCTGCGTGTCTTGCTGCAACGCTTGCCTCCCCTTGTTGCCTCCGGTAGGCAATCCCAGTCGTAATGCATTTGCGCCTGCTACCGGCATCGTCGGTAGCCTTCGCGCTCCTTGACCTCATCTCCCCCTACCATCTTCGCCGCGTGTCGACGATCGCTCACGGAACGTTGCGCTGCTTGTATTGTTTCTGTGGGGCCGGTAACCGCTGTGTCGTGCGATCGCGGGTGTCAAGACGAATGTGTGGCTAGACTTCGCGAATCTCGGTAAGACTTAGAGAAATAATGTACAAATAATTCTTCCTTTGTGCGCCTGATTGCCCTATGTTATAACGGCTTGGCCTCGTCATTTATTCGTGGTATTTGAACCCCACAGTGCCCATTCAAGGACGTGGATGACTGTTTGCGTCTCCAAACAAAAGTCGTTTCTTTTTACTTACACGCACGGACTCTGGTGGTTTTGGCGCTGTTGCTACAGTACCTAAAGTAAACCAGTTCAGAAGTGGGAGGAAGAGAAGGATTTTTTTTTTTTAGTTGGGAATCAAGGCTACACCAATATCCGCAGTCATGTAACATCGGAACACTGCAGAAAATCAGGCGCCGTTGTATTTCGGCAGTTGCACCGGCACAAATGGGCGACACTTGCTTAAGTGCCCAGAGATGTCTTGAACACTGAACAAGACGAGTGAAAAAAAGTATTTAAGGATAGACTTTAGAAGCTTGATGCTTGGTAATTGTTACTTTAGTACTATAACTCGCACTAAACCTTATAGTACCATATCCCGCAGGTAAAAGTATTGGCCGTGAGGGCCACTACTCGAGAGGCTAGCGCTGAGATCGTTTTTACGTCACTCAATTGATCCCCTTTCCTACTTTCCTGGGTAGTTGGTCTGCTGCGGGTGACATTTCGTTCAATATGCGTTTTGTAAATCTCTTTTCATGTTGATTCTCGGCGTTAAAGTTAATTCTCGTGTCATTTGACCACTTGAACACTTTATGAGCGTGTTGGCTGGGGTAGACTGCCAGAAAACAACTTGAGCATGGTGATGCAGCCGGACGTATGCGACCCAACCGGGTGTAAGCAAAACCTGCTGCTCGTTTTCCCGATCAACATTGTGGGCTACGACGATCGCTGAGCTAAATTTCTAGATTTCGCGCACCATTTGCAAGAAATGGATAACCAGAAAATTATGAAGCGTTTTCTGCGCGCGGCAACGCTTCGCTCACACGTGCGGCCGTGCCTGGCCGCACGGCCCATGAAGCGGCTCGAACTGGCGCAGGCCGTGGCAGCACCAGCTTATCGCCGCTCTTCGAAATCGAACTGATCGTTAAAAAGAAGTTCCATGTGCACTAAAGTGGATGTTAGTATGGTGAACAATCTGATAGGGTTTGTAATCCGCGTAGATTTTGCAAGCGGCTGCAAATATCTGCCGCGATGCTCAGCCTACATGCCTCTATGTTTACAAGCCGAGGAGTGGCGGCACTGGCGAGCGACTCGGCGCCACGTATCTATCCGATACATGGCCTCCGAGATCACCCCGTGCTTGTTTTTCTCTGGCCGTCCGAATCGCCGTGCGCGCCAGCAAAAAACTTCTAAGCGCGCTGGTTCCTTCAGCATCCACCAGGCCGCAGTGCGCACCTATGCATCGGGGCGACGACAGGGTGTGAAGGTGAGATGGGGAGAACTGAAGAACGCATACATAAAGACACAGGGCTGCAGAAAAAGAGAGAACCTCCTGTAGTTGGAGAGTATGTATGGAAAGGTTGCAATAATACGGCTCGATGTAGAAAAGGCGGGGGAGTGGGTATGCCTATACGGCAGGGGGTTAATTGGAGAAGAGGGAAAGATGGCTGTAAAGAACATGTGTGAGTGAAAGGGATGGTTGGGTGGTAGGGAGGTGTGTTTAGGAGTAGCGTACCTGTGGAAGGGTAAGAGAGTGAAGAACAAAATTTAAAAAAATTGATAGCTTGTCTAAAAATCCACATCGAGGATTTGAAATGATCCGGGGAGGTCATGAATGCTGGGGGTCATGAAGCCCACCTTGAAAATCTAGACGGGTACACAGACTGCAACGGAAATCTAATGCTCGATGTGTGTGAGGAACGGAACCTGATCATAGCAAATAGGGAACTAATATCGGAGGGTCAAATCACGTGGGAGTGTGGTAGGAGACAGTCGAGTATTACACTACTGCCTCTTTTCTGGAGTACTTTATGAATGGCTGGATGGAATGAGCATGGATGATGAAGGGGTCACAGTCTGGGCAATGACCACAAGCGTATACACCTGATGTTTAGGAAAGTGGTGGGCGCAAAACTGGACCGACCGGGGCAGCATACAAAGTTAGGCTGTAAACGAATTCCGGTTATAGCCAAAACCATAGAGGATGATATAGAAAGAAATAATGGGGGCAAAATGGGACTATGGCAGGCTCATGAAAACTATGCAGGAAATCTAATGCTGCAGAAAGGCGGAAAGAGCAGATCGGTGCAGGGGAAATAAAGCGTTAAAAAGCTGGTGGAACGCAGAAATAAAGGAGGCTATAGAGAGGCGTAAAGAGGCGTCTAGATAACACAGGCAGGTCAACAGGACAGGGAGACATCAGGATGAGGTGGACCTAAAATGTTAGCAATATAAGCAAAGAAAATTGGAAGTGCAGCATCTATTGCAGGCGAAAATAAAGAGGGACAGCGAGCGATGGGTGGCGCAGATACCAGATAGGGGTAGAGACGCGCCGAAAAAGTTTTGGAACCACGTGCGGGCATTAGGCAAACACATGAGACCCACAGAAGGCGCTACTATAGAAAACAAACCGGGGCAGACGCTCAATGGAGAGAAAGCACTGGAATACCTTTATGAAACTATCACTGAGAAATTCTGTAAGGTGGAAGAAGCGGACCCGCAGCGTCACAGAGATGTCCGAACGGGGAGGTTAGGAGGTGTGGAGATATATGGGGACAAGCTCAAGTGGGAAAAAGCAGAGGAAAAGGTCCGCAAAATTGCGGCAGTAGGCACGGATGAGACACCGATGGAGGTGGTCAACCAATGAGGGATAAATAGCAAGGGAAAGCTACTACAAGCCATCAGCACAGGGATAGAAAAGAAGGCAATACCGGACACGTGGCAAACGACCAGGATGAACTTAATGTGCAAGGGCAAAGGAGACAAGACCAAACTAAGCTCGTACAGGCCAGTCACTGTCACGTCGGTGCTGTACAGGTTTGTAATTCAGGCAGTGACATTTGAGCTAAAGCAGTGGGTAGAAGAAAATAGGATACTGGAGGAACTTCAAAATGGGTTTCTAAAGGACAGAATACGAGACGACAACCTATTTGTAGTAAGCCAATGCAAAGAGGTGGCGAAGATGCAAAACCGACCTTTGTGGTTAGCCTTTCGGGACATTAAAACGGCGTATGATAACACCAGACAGGGAGCGGCTATGGAATATTCTGGAGGACCGGGGGGTCGGGAGAGAATGTATTAACTTACTGAGGGAACTATACCGGGAGAACCAAGTGCAAATAGTGTAGGAGGGGGTAACATGCAATAGGCCTGTATACACCAACAAGGGTTTCAAAGAAGAAAGTCCTCTCTCTCCACTGCGATTCATGACCTACAGAAAGGTTAGAAAGGAAGCTAGAGGGCAGTACGCTAGGATTAGACTTCTCGTAGATAAAAAAACGGGCAGGTGGGGGAACAACGGGTTCCAGAATTAATGTCTGCAGACTACACATTGTTGATGGTGGACAACCGGATAGGTATGCAGGAGTTGATGGATATTAAAGAAGCGACACACCTAGGGCTATCCTTTAGCGGAAACAAAATCGGGCATCATGGTCTTTAGCGACGGCGCAGAGCCCAAAACAGTATCAGTGCAACGAGTAGAAATTTAACGGGTAAAATTGTATAAATATTTAGGAGTATGGCTTAACCATGGCGAAGACTACACGCATTTGCATGAGGCTCACTTTAAGACGAAAGGAAGACGGAACGCGGCTATAATGAAGCACGGAGAACTGTGGGGCTGCAATGAACACGAGGTGGTAAGGGGAGTCTGGAAAGGGGTTATGGTACCAGAATTGGCTTTCGGAAATTCGGTTCTGTGCATGAAACCACAGACCCAAGTGGCCCTGGAGGTAAATCAGAGGGCGGTAGGAAAACTGGCCCTATGGGGCCCACAGCAAAACTACGAACGGAGCGCTACAGGGGGATATGGGCTAGTCGTCCTTTGATGCAATGGAGGCGTTAAAAAGATGATATTTGAGGAGCAGCTTCATCACTTGGAGGACGATAAATGGGCCGCGAGAGTGTTTAAAAGTACCTGTTTATCAGGAGCAAGGACACGGGTGGAGACAGAGGACCAGACAGCTGATTACAATGCGGCAAGCGCAAGTAGGATGGCGCAACCTCCGCGCAAGAATGATACAAGAATCCGATGACTCAGCATCTTTTTAAGAGATTTCGGAACACAAAGGCCAGAAAATGCGCCGTAGCGCCATGTTTTCACAGTAACAATAAATGTCCTTATAGCCTCTTACTATATCGAAAATCGGGCAAGCGGGAGGAGGGGGGAGGCGTAGTTCCTATTTTACTCAGGCATTCCATGCGACGTGATACCGGACCAGTTGTAGCGCTACGATTCTCGCGTTTGCTGAAAGTACCGACTTAACTTAGCTACTCACCCCCCCCCCCCCCCCCCCCCAGCCTCTCTGGAAATGTAGGACTGTTTAAGACTCCCTAACATTAAATTCCTGTAGAGAGGTTTGGGTACAGATTCCCCCAGGTGGTGGAAAATAAACTGTAGCCCTCCAAACAGCACGCCTTATAAGCAAGGTGTGGCTGGATGCGTAAAATTACCAGCATCGAAATTCCAAATGATTCAAAGATTCAAAGATTTTATTTCCTCAATTGGACGAGGAGGCACGCTAGGACTACAGGATACAAAAGCTTGATCGAGGCCGTAGCCCCATTTGGTTGAGTTGTATGGCAGCATGAGTACAATGAATAATCAAAAATTGCACTACAAGTATTTATAGAGACAGAAAATCAGAGAATAGAAGCATCACGAAATACAAACATGTGACGCTGATCTGACGCGTTCGTCAAGTTGCACAGAAACAGAAACACAGTATAATATAAAGTACAAGCTCAGAAAACTAAAGTTTCAGTAATAAAAAAATTCAGCAACATGTAGAGCACTATATGATACATAACTTGTTGCCTGCACATAACGTCATAGCAACCCTTTCTTCTGACCCGATTAGAGCTTTTTCAGCGCTCCCAAAGTTAAGCGCACCAGATAAGTGGGCAACCTTTCGCCGTGCTTGTGGGACACAAACCTCGCACCTACGCTGACGTCACTGCATGCTATCTATAAAGTCCAGTGAGAGTAATGTGCAATAATGTACATTTACGCACATCAGAGTGAAGTGGCGCAAAGTATAGTAAGACAATATGAGTAAAAGTTTGATGGGGTTTTACCATATGCACAACTACAAAACTAGCTCATAGAACGACAAGTGTAAGCAACATCTCTAGTTCCAGTCACTGAAGCACAAATTCTGATTAGAAGGAATTCTTCCATCTGTGTTTTAATTTTGCGGCTGGTGCATTTGAAATCAATCTGGTCTCCAACTTTATTTGGTATGTCTGTGTGTTGACACAAAAAAGACTGCCTGCCGTAGTTTGTTTAGTGTTTCAATTTTTTAAATGATTGAGCCCATTGAGCGTCAGTCATTTATCGTAAGAGGTGTTTCTAACTTTGTTTATAATGTCGGTGTGTTGAAACAAAGACGACTGCCTGCCATACTCTGTTTAGTCTTTCAATTTTCGCAAATTATTGAGCCCGTTATGCGTCAATCATTTAGCGTCAGAGGTTTCTGAACTTGACATGACCACGACAAATGGTTTACTAATGGTTTGGTTACTAAAGGTTACTTAAGGACTACCACTAATGAAAACTAATGGTTTTCGTAAACTGAAATTAAATTAATCGAGGCCGATGTCACAGACATCGATTATTCTCTTCTAGTTCTAGAATAAAGTAATGTTCTAGAAGAAAACCGCCGCGTTTCGTTGACGAGCTTTTAACAGCCGAGACGCGGTACTTGACCGAAATGCCAGAAGCGCCACCCTACAGAAAGCCGCCGACCTAGGCAAAAAGAAGCTTATATAACATGCGGAGAGGTGGCGCCGCCGTTCCACCCGTCGTCTGTTTTTGAATTTGCGCATACAATGTGTGTCATGAGTGTGTGTTCAGGAGCAAATTTAAGTTTAGGACTGAGACTTACGGGCTGCATTTTTTTAATGCAGGTTATTTCATGCGCAAAAGTGTGACCTGCAGTTTCAACTAGAATAGGTGCGTGTTTGAATTAGGGTATTTCGACTCATTTTTCAACGGCTATTTCATGAGGTGTCTCAACGCTGGAGCGCATTTTTCAGCATGTATTGATATAATTCCTCTATTGAGTACTGAGATAATAAAGAGTTGTTTAACACTTTCACTGAACACGCTCATTACGAACATTTGATTTCTATGCACCGTTCGGTCCAAATGTTCCACCTGCTTTCGTTGGGTGCCGCGTGACTCACTGGCCGGTCGTGTTCCGCAGAATGCCTTTTCGCGTTACTGATAGATTGCGGAAGCGACGTGCAGTCCGGTGCTTAGCGCCTCATCGCCTTATAGCTATAGCGCCTTATCGCCAGAGATGATTACTGCAAACCGTGTGCTGTCAGACAACTGGTGACGGCTTCAGGGAAAGTTCACCGGGATTTGGTGTTTTTGCTATTTTTCTGCATGTCCACATGACAAAGAACTGACAATACAGTAGACCTTCGTTGCTCGGGGCTTCGCTTTTGACTGCTCCACACCCGTGTTTGTCTCATCTACCATCATCTAATCTCCCCACCCCATCTCATTGTTCCCGCCATCAGCCGTAGAGGCGAACAGGTTCAGCACAGTGTAAATTCAGGGGTGATCAATATGTACAACTTCTGTTTTAGGGTACACTCATGCGCTCAAGCTCAGAGCAGGTACGTCAGCTGTGGTGGCATGGCCGCATCGTGAATCAACTGGCCATCTCATAAATCTGTTCAACAGTTCGTAATATTGTTACGGGTGAGGATGGCGTCGGTGGTATATGCAGTATATTTCCATTGGGTGTAGCGGAGAGGGAGAATCAGAGTTTGCGGAGAGAGGGCAAGTCCGAGTTGCGTTGGTCGTAGTCTCTACGGGAATCGTCGCCGTCTTCCTCTTCGGCCAACTGTCATATCGCGCCAATTTCACTAGGTGCTCCCTTGTCTGGCGTCGTCTTGGATGTGGGACCCCGTAGCTACCAAACTGCCCTGTGACAATATTTTTCTCATGGGTCCTAGTGGCTGTCATGGTCCCTCTACGTACACTCCTACCATAATGGCGTATGAGTTGTGCGGCGTGATGCTTATGCCGATATACCCTGCCTGCCGTTTATACTGACGAAGCCCACTTCCTTCTCTCGGTATTTGGTTTTATTTACCATTAAGACCGCGGGCAACGGAGATTCATTGTAATTTTTGTAAATTGGTAACTAACCACGCCTTCGAGCGAAAACCAAAAGGTGGGGTGCTAAATATGAACCAAGTTACAGGGAGGCTATGGGAGTAAAATAACGTGATTAGCTTGTAGGCGGCCGATGAGGCAGAGTGGCCGAGCCCACGTTTATTGCGGTTGCGCTGGCTGCGCCATAGTCGGAATCAAGCGAGTAGAACCAGAGTGCCGTCCCCAAGGGGTGCCGGGTGCCGAGTGTCGCGTGTCCCTCCGAGCCAGCTGACCAATCTGTTGATGATGATGGTGGCGCCGAAGACGATGATGATAGTGGCGCTACAGGGCTCCCCCCCCTAGCGCGTAGCGCGTTATGAGAAATGTGTGAAAACTATGTACAGTTATGTACAACACCGGTGATCAGTAATATTTGTCCGCGGTCAATGTCCTTACACTGTCCTAGTCGGTCCAGGGAGGGCGTTCGGTGTGTGCATGTCTCTCGGGGGGCCTTGCATGGGAATGGCGCAGAGGTCGCCGGCAGCAACGGGCGTCCGGCGGTGCGTAAACTGCCAGGGGCGGCCAGAGGTACAAGATATGTCCCATGCAGCTTGAGTGCGCTGTCTTCTCCATGAAGCAAGCCAAGGAGCCGGGAGAACACTGCGTACAAGTGTAGGATGGCTCCATCGCGTAGGCAGCTTTGTCGTTGGACGGAGCATGATAACGTGTGCGGCGGAAGCGGCGCACTTCACGTCGCTGTCCGGCACGTGCAGGGTGGTGCAGAGACTGCGTTCGCGGCCCATGCCCATGGCACCAGTCTCGCGCGAGTCGCTTGTGGGTCCGACGGTGGCTGGGAATCGGAAGGGTAGTCAAACGTGCGCGCTGAGCATACTGGCTAGGTCGGCGTGTACGTATCCTTGTTGGGCGTCGTCCGAGTGCCGACGAGGAAAGGCGTTCGCGCGGTGATTGTTTTTGGCGTCGCCTACGACGTCGCCTGCGGTGGCGAAGCTGGACTGCAGGAATGAGTGCTAAATCCAAGCTCGAGCCGGCGAAAAGGGCGTCTTGGGCACATGTGCTGAGGTGCCGCCCTTGCGATAGTGGGCCGACGTCCGTACGTGGCGCTGTTGGGAACACCCGTGTCTCGAGGTCACTTGAGGTAGTGGTGCCTGTGCCGGCAAGCGAATGTGCCGCTGGAGGTGAAACCCCGTTGGGGTCTACCCCGGGTGTAGATGGCGGTTGTGTACGCGACTGAGGCGGAAGGGAGGTCGCCGCCACGGTAGTGGGTGGCTCACCGGTGCCTGCGCGTAGGGTGGTAGCAGCGGGCGTGGCGGGCGGTGGTCGGGGGGCGCCTGTGCTTTCGTTGGCCACCAGTCCTCTCGTGCAAGGTGCTGCCGGGAGCTCGAGATACGCGCCCATGATCGCAGACCCGTCACCTAGTGAGGGTTCGGGTACATGGGCCGAAGGCGGTGCCGAAGGAGGATTGATGGGGGTAACGGCACCAGGTTCTGCCGCGATTGTCGTCTGCCGGGTTTTCAGTCCGTAGTGGCTGAGCACAGTGTCTTTTAAGTTGTCATACGCACTGGGTCCTGGGGTCGGAAGCTGAATCTGCCCAAGGAGGTCGGCAGGCAGCTTCTGTAGTGCCACGAGGTAACTGATCTCCAGGGACCAGATGTCATTTACATAGAAATGGCTCTCTAGGATGACGAACCATGCGGCGTGGTTTGAGATGGAGTCAAACGGAATAAGGCCGGGTAGCTCTGGAAGGGCCATGGACGTTCGTCGCGTGCCGTTGTCCGCATTGTAGCTGGGGAAGCAGCGGTGCGATTCCATGGCGAAGCCGCTAGTCCGGGTCACCAAATTGTAGGCGGCCGATGAGGCAGAGTGGCCGAGCCCACGTTTATTGCGGTTGCGCTGGCTGCGCCATGGTCGGAATCAAGCGAGTAGAACCAGAGTGCCGTCCCCGAGGGGGGCCGGGTGCCGAGTGTCGCGTGTCCCTCCGAGCCAGCTGACCAATCTGTTGATGATGATGGTGGCGCCGAAGACGATGATGATAGTGGCGCTACAAGCTACTGCCATATTTGGTTGCTTTGATAAATTAACTGTCCATCCACTAAGTGCACTTACAGGAAGCTCACGTTATCGTCAGTTTTGGAAATACTACCCTCATTGGTCCTCATTGTAATTGCTGCAACATTTTTGTGCATGCAGCTAGAAAGACTAGACTAGTAAGTCTGTGGCACAATTACTACAATTACTAATATTGCGTGTTTCTCCCCACAATCCGCAGCCGTGAACAACTGCCTTTTGTCTGTCACACAGCCTATATATTTCCTGTAAGACCTATCGGTTACAACGATTAACTGAATGCGTTGAGCAAAGCCAGTAATAGATCCTATCTTGAAACAGGTGCGAGTTTCCGTCGGTGAAGCCTTTCAAGTAAAACGACCGTCTTCTAAATCTACCTGGTTTCGAAAAATTTCCCCGCTCTTATTGGAGTTCCTCGGTAAAAATGCTGCAGCAGAGACTGAATAACATTCTTATGACATATGAACGCGAAAGCGTTTCTTTTTGGTTAGGTTCATTGACGAGATTTCTACCGATGTCGAGGCTAAGCCTACAACCTAGACATTACACTGAAGATAATTTTGCAGAAACAGTTCTACATGCTGCTGCGACACTTCCTTCCCAGAAGCTGAAGACCAACTGAGACTGCGACATGTGTAGGCACAACATGTGTAGGCCACATGTTGGTCTTTATAAACGCGACTGCCTTATGTTCCTCATCAGTAAAACGTTCGTCGTTGATCGTCCACAAAGATGGAACCAAAACGCTGGCGAAGTGCAACTCTGGAAGATATCCACTAACGGCACGTTAGGAAAACACTTTCTGCGTAAGTAGTGGCGGGAAGGTGACCGCGTTTATGCAATACGGAATAAAACAAATAGATCAAATATCCTTGGGGCCTCCATTGCGCTTAAGCCCGAGCAGAGAAAGCCATGATACTTTCGCATTATGGCGAAAGAAGTACGTCAGCAGACTTCGGTTCCCCGAGGAATTTATTTTTGTTCTGATGCACGCGCTACGGAACGCGTCGCAACCAATGGGTGCACTCCTTTTCTTTGCGTTTTATTTGTAGTGCTGAAACTTTTATCCGTGTTTTATTCTGGTTAACGCACTGTGGAACGTGTTGCAGCCAATAGGAATCTATTACGCGCCGAGTGTTACTGTGGCAGGTTTTGGCCTCTATGCACGCGCTGTTCTGTGTGTGTAATTTCTGGTGCACATGGGGTGGAAGGCGTCGCAGCCAATTGGAATAGTGCGCGCGCCTACTTGGCGGGACAGGTGTTTCCGCCGGCGTGAGCACCTGTGGGAGGGGTCACGTGCTTTCCGGACATGGCTCATGGCTCATGGTCCCCAGCTTGCTTGTACTTCAGGACGCTCCATGACCTGATTCCACGTGGAATATCAGAATATTTCTCGAAACCTTCGGCAGTTCCTTTAGCACAGGGAATCGAGGAATTTTCTGTACCACAGAATGGCAAAATGTCACACAAGAATGGTTTCATTAGCAACCGGTCCTTCTAGAATGGTGGCGGATCCTTTCCTAGATCTTCGAAATGAGCTCAGCATTCTGAGTCAGAATGGCGCTCAAGCTCTTAGCTGCATAAGGGCTATCGGTTATGGGTGCGAAATAAGCAAACGAATGCGACGAGTCACGTTCAAGTGAAGCGTGGCGTAAATAATGGGCTTCCTCGATTATCAGTCCCGGATCGCCCGCCTTCTGCCCGGAAAGCAATCCGGCGCACGATTTTCACATCCATTCCTATGGGACTTCCGTTCCGAAGGCAGTCATCGGGCTGCCCGTGGACCGTCCAGGACTAGTGAATCGAGGAGGACCAATGTGGGCAGCGACGCTTCTGTCGACTGCAAAGCCGTAATAGAACCGGGGAGTGTTTTTGCATTAGTTTTCCGCACTTAGCCGAGTTTTTTAAGGGGTAACAACGGGCTCTGGTGGAAGAGGCCCAATCGGTAACTCCTGCTTAAAGACACAACTGTGCCGCTAAAAAAGATTTTAACTGCACGTATTTATTTGTTTAAAGAGTAGAACGACCTCCTCAGCGCTTCAAAACACCAATGAACCCCATAGATAGTACAAGGAAGTGCAATAATACAGTACGAATTACTGAGCTATTCTGTTCTGCAGAAGCAGATGATTAGCGGAGCGGCGGAAACAACACCATTTCGGTAACCATGCACAATAGCACAATATTACTATTATTAATATTAGACAGCGCACAAGATTCTTTGCAATTGATTCCCTTATGGCTAGGTTTCCAAATAGCATTTAAAGTTACCCGGCACTGCAAATGACGGCTGTCACGGCAAGAGTACTTGAAAAGTATCGAGATGCTCATTCCTGTCAGCTCCGTTTCGCGTTCCTTTTTCGTCCTACACGTGATGCATGTTGCCGGCCCGAGGTGTACCCGTGATCGGCAGATGACTGTGAACGTGTTCGTGGCACCACCATTAAAACTTTGGTGTGTCAGAGTTGCATGTGGTTTTCCGCTAGAAAGCATCTTTGATCTTGAGTGGCGTGTGCGCGGCTGTGTCCTGTTCAATTTCTTCTTTGCTCCTTTATTTCTTGCGTTAGCAGTGGAAAGTGCACGTCGGAAGAAATTTTCACTGTTGGTCCACGGAAACAGCGTGCCAGAAGGACAAGCACAAAAGAGCTTGTGCTAACAGGGGTGGTGTCGGTGAGCTTGGCTGCGGAGTCGCTGCGCACGTGCCTCTAGCGGCTAGGCCGATGTGGTGAGGGTGAGGGGGCGGATCCTCGAGCACGATTTGCGGTTCTCGGTGTATTTGGAACAGCTTGCGGATCTTTATCGCAAACGGCCTGAGACAAACACCCAGTTGCGAGCTTTTGAGGCGAGAACAGTCCTTGAAGAACATCGACTCATAAAACCAAAAAAGCATATATAACTCAAAAACGGCATTTTTAGGACTTAAAAAACCCCAATAGGCCTATACGACGCCAAAGATGACGCAGTTACCTTGAAGGAAAAACAAGTTTATTGGAGCGAACTTGTGCTCCCCCTAACAACTCAAAGAATACAGAGGCGGCGAAGCAGCAGTCAACAAAATGATGTACGCAGGCGAGTGTCGGCGAATCGAATGCCGCGGCGTCTGCTCTGCGGGCATTTATCTCTTGGCGCGAATGTTTCTCGAACCGTCGAATTACCGTTAAACAGGCTTGATACGGACTCAAGGGGAAAAAATGGCTCCAATTCACACTGTGAAAGTGGTTGGAAAGCAAAGCTTTAAATGACCCCTACAACAATTACCCATGCGACGTCACTTGAATTCATACACGTGGCTCTACAAAGAGTGAAACCAGGGATTCTGCAAGCCTTTACTTGGAATTCGAGGGCAGCGTCTCGAACGCAGCAGCGTCGGCCGCGGCCTTAGATCGGCGGACGCCGCCGCTGTAGCCCGGCCGTGAATCGGGAGAAAGAAATCAAAGAGGAGTATCTTTCACGTCTTTCGAAGGGTGATACAGCGGAACCTAGCCATCCTGATGTCCTAGCTTGGGGCTGCACCACTGCGTGACACAATCGCAGACACCGAGACAATTCGGCATGTGAGCTTGGGGATTCCCATTTATACCGATTTAAACTGGTTAGTTTAGTAAGTTTGAGAATTGCGAGAAAGCTGAGGAAACTTTCATAATCGCTATTTATCAGGACCACTTGCAACTTTCGCCTTTTGTAATAACTCTTAAAACACAATCGAATTGGTATTCACCAATTTAGAAAACGGAGTCACATTCGTGGCAAGCAGTGCGCAAAAGGTAGCGTTTCTGTAGAGGCCAGATGTCTGTATGTGGTTTGTACATTTTGTTTTCCCGCCCTGCAAACCATTGCTTAGCGTATCTTTGCCGTACGACCACTTAATTCCGTCGGGTGCGGGTTACCCAGGAGGTGGTGTTGAACAAGTTAATCAAGCCGTGCAAAGGAAGCGCGCAATAGACGCGAAGCTGCGCCAAAACAGGCCCAAAACAACCACCGCGAAAGCAGACGACAAAGCTGTACCGCCGCGGCCAGGCACCTCCACGCGGGGAATGCTGGGTAAATTTGCCGCGCCATCTACATTGTGCTTCGTGAGTGAAACCCTCCGTCCGTGGCCCTTCAGCCGCGGCCTCCGCCGGCGTTTATTGTCCCGCACGCCGCGAAAGAACCGTTGGCTGGTAGAGGTAGAAAGCTTTGCTTTAAAAATAGGCATTTTACCTAAAGTTCCGGTCTTTAATCATGACCACGTATTAACAGGGAGGCACAGGATGCAGACTGCTGACACTGATGGGTTTGTTGGTGCACAAAAAGTTGGTAAAGGGGAGGTAGTTTTCACCGCTTGTGCTAAGAGGGAAACGAAGTGCAACTCTTATCTTATTGACACTAAGGGCGCGAAATTCGCGGGCTTACAATGAGGCAGTAACTTAATACAGTAGAATCTCGATAAACGGAAATCGCTTAAACGGTATTCTCGCTTAAACGGAACAGTAGCCTGTAAGTTGGTTGGTTTTGTATTTAGATAACATAAAAAAACTATCGGTAATCGGAACTAAAATTTCCGCGCTACCGCGTATACGGAACTACAAATGGAACTTCTTGTGAAACCCATCGGGATGAGCATCAGCTTTTTACGGTTCCGGCTGTTTCGTTTTTGTTTTTTTTGCTTCCTCCATGTTTTTTGACCTCGTTGGCCTCGTAAGCCTCGGCTCATTAGTGGTCAGCCGTGTTAGCGCAGCGAATGCAACATCGCTGTTCTCGTTCCAGTCGTTTGGTCTCGATTCAAGACGCTAAGGTTATAGGGCTCAGCTCCTTATGCCTTGTTAGTGCCATCATGGTGCTATTCGCCCTTCATTACCGCGTTGCCGTATTCTACATTCGGTGGCTCGTAATACTCGCGAAGTTGACGCCTCTAACCTCCGTGAAGACACAGTTTCAGGACTCAAACAAAGATAATTGATGCATTTTGTAGTGCACAGCGACTAATTTTTGCCAAATCAACTTTGTGAATGCTGTGCCTAAACCTTTTTTTAGTTTTCTTGCTTTCTAAAAACCTATCAGCTACATTCACCTCCTAGTGCTTAGAGTTCCGTGAAATGGTATGAAGAGTGCGTACGCACACAAATGTGCACTTTTACACATTTATCTCAGTAAACGGAGCTCCTGTTCAACGGAACTAATTTTTCCGGTCCTTTGAAGTTCCGTTTATCGAGAGTCTACTGTATATGCATTAATAACCTCAGCGTCATAATTGTATTTGTTGAGACCGCGGCCTAACGCCATTTTTGCTGCATTAAAGCTCTATCGTCGTGGTTACGCAGTTGGAATATGTTTTGAAACACGAAAATGGGAAAAAAACTCCGTTAGGGATGCGGCGTAAAGATATGATAAAAATGAACCAGGCACCTTTCAGTGTCCACAAGAAACGGTCCATCTAAAGGTACAAATCTGTCAAGAAACGCACAGACAGGCCGCGTGTCATTTCAAAAACGCGGTTTTATTTGAAGGCACGGGGAAGATAGGCTTTGAGAAAAAGAAATGGAAATTCGTACACAGCCCACCTCAATTTCTTATTCCCTTGAAACTACTGGTATCGCACAGAAACAGGCGTATACAACAAATAAGAGGACCATTTCGCGTGCCGGCAAAACTAGACAAATACCACCTTTCAAAATTCCTTTCGCTCCAGAGAAAGTGCCAAGCTCCAGCGCTCAGCACCAAACGAGGGCCTATTTCTACTATGGCTTCCGACATTTGCTGAAGGCTAGCGGTATACAAAAGTGCCGTAACCCGCCCGTTGGCGATCGTCTATTGCGCCGTTTCGTATAGCGCCGGGACGCCCATTCGATAAATTTTTAGAAAACGCTCATTCGCAACCATTTCCTTCGAAATACGTTTGCGCAATTGACGTATACGAAGGCAAGCGCTGCTTTGTAAGCTCCCGTGAGGCCGTCAACAGCCAGCCAATTCAGGCTTTTTTCTCAACAAAGGTGCGCTTTTCGTCACGAGAGCTTTGCATGCCAGTCCAGGACAACGCGTAAAGTGTGCTTACAGCAGCCGTGTGGTATCGCGATATATTCTAAAGGCACCGTAATACGTACGTGCAAAGTGGCTTTCATTTCGTTTCTCTTCTTATTTTAAATTTGCGCCCCAGTGGCTGAACGAGGCCGGCGGGAAATAACAACGTGTTTAAGTGCCATAACGCAAGTGTCTTCTTACGCGAATGAATATATGCGAATCAAACGAGGAATTGAGAGAAGAGAAAAGAAAAACGCATCTACTCAACTCAAGTGCTTAAATAATCAAGCTGTTAGGGATGTTTAGAAATAAAATATTGAGGACAGAACAAGGGGATGAAGGACAGCCAAGGGTTGAGCTGTGTGGTGGAGATCTTTATCATGACAAGCGTTCTGCGTTTACAATTGAATACGGCAGCCAAGAAACGCGGGCAGTAAAAAGTGGCCGAAATTAGCTTTAGGAAATTCGTGCATGTCGAAAACTGCCAGCCGGGTATAAATAAAACATAACTGTTTTTTTAGAAGAAACTAGCCTTGGGTAGTTGTGATTCTGTGAATTGTGATTTAGAAGGTGGGTTGTATGGTCAGGTGGTTACTTAGACAATGAATGAACAAAATTCTTTAGTTAACTTTTTCTAACAGAAATCAATTTGTTGTGGAATTTAAGGCAGGTAATAAAAACTTCATCCTAGTTACCTATTCTTGAACACGGTCGTAACACGTAAACAAAGAACTACCAGTGCGTACTACTGTTGGTACTGCGGGCACTAAGCTTCTTATAGGTGCACAGCAGTCCGGCGCTTTGGGGTTGTCTGACACGACAATGGCCGATTCGCGTAAGGGACAATGTCTTTCGTGACCCTGTTTGTAGAGCATACTCCCATGTTTTACGAAACGATTACTACCTACCGTATCAAAAACAACCCGGGTGCAAATACGGTCAGAACACACTAAACTTTTTTACACCGTTTTAGCCAAAAAAGGTGTAGCATAGGTGGAAATAGGGTGTTGGGAGGCCCTACACCCTTTTTCTTGAATCTGAACGCCCTTTTCCTAGCTCTACACCTTTCTTGTGTGAAAAAAAGGGTGTTGATCAACTTCAACACCCTTCAACTCCAACTTCAACTTTCTTAGGGTGTTGAAAGGGTGCGGAAAAGGTGTTCAGCTGTTCATTGAATAACGCCATGCTTGGGTGCATAATAGCACTGTAAAGAACAAGACCAACTAGACATCCCCTCATATACTTCTCTGCTCGCAAGAAATTTTCTAACTCAAAAGAAATAATTGCTCGTATACAATGATCGCTCGTTTCCATATGTGGTGCACCTCATGCTCCAACTTTAGCTTTGGCACATGAAACACCCGTTTGATCCTTCAAAATTAAAAAAAGAATATAGTCGTGTGGCGAACAGTGTGTTTACCGACTGCGACACGCTTGGCTTTTTGTAGGGTGTTCAAACGGTGTGAAATAGGTGTTCAGTTGCAAAAAAAGACCAGCGGGGCTGGGGGTCGACCTAGTTTCTTCCGGTGTTGCTAAATTTTGTTATGTTTGCTAAGCTTTGCAATGTTCTTGCTAAGATAGGATGAACGCTGAGGGCTGATGCCAAATTTAACCGGATTTTAAAGGCTGTTCCAGTGTCTCCTGCCCCCTGCCAGGGGATCCAAGGGAGAAGCAAGATAGGTCGACCCCAAGCTATGCTGTTTCTCCAGCCTTGCACCACTATTGCAGACTGCGCCATTTTTTTTTGCCTTTTAGAATAAAAAAATGACTAGTACCTTTCAAATGGTATAGTAATAGGTACACATACGCATACGCCCCTTATGCTCGCACTCTAACAAGCTCGGAAGCCGACTTTACTGTAATGATACCCTCTCTGCGGTGGTGCACCCTTTACAGGTGCCGTTATTTTTCTTTGTATTTTTTTGCTAACGCCACCGAAACTAGCTCAAGCTTAAACAGCTTCACTGGTAATAAATTATGCCAATTCCTATTGCTTTAAACATCATGAGGTACAAAACACCCCCCGCTTGTAGAAAATGTTCAGTCCACTCGTGTAAACAGGTACAAAATGCCTCCAACGTAGGAGGTCTCTTCACCTTTTTTCTTAGTTGGCGGTTTTTTCTTACACCCTTTTTCTTGCACCCTTTTTCTTTACGCCCTTTTTCTTAGTTTAAAACACCCTATTTTGTAGCGGTACACCCTTCTGAGAAAAAGGGTGTTAAAATAATGAACACCCTCTTTGATGGGTGTTGAGGTGCCGGGGAATATTTGTTTGGTATTTAATAAAATTCTATAACGTATGGAAAATAAAAACTACCTCCTGATGAAAACATTTTTGCGAATCCGCGTGTTGATTTGTATATTCTCATTGTAAAATCCATATTTCCAAAATCAACGCTAAAATATGTTTTTTGCGAAGAGCCCACCGACTCGATCGGGGAGTTTTCTCTGCTGGATATAAGAGCAAGAAGAGCACATGTATTGCTAAGTAAGTGTGCACTCCCTTTACCGCTTGCATCCCGTTGGTTTTCTTGCTCAATTCATTTGTGTTCCAAGTGTACCCTGTGGGTATTGAGTGTTTGTGGTGAATGCTGCGCGGTCCGCCGATTCACATTGCCACGCGTAGCTGCTACCCTGACTACACCCTTATTTTAGGTTGTTGAGCAACCTTACATCCTTCTTTTAGGGTGTTTACACGAACACCCTTTTTCATCCGTACACCTTTTTTTCGCCAAAACACCTTTCAAAGGTGTTCGCCATCGGACATGATTCTTACACCCTTTCTTCCAAAAAGTGTGTAAGAAAGTTTAGTGTGAAGCACAGCAAAGGCGTACAGTGGTCTGGCGCAGTATGGTGGCGCTACCTAGAAGGACTGACGGTACAGAAGACGTTTCACAGTCCACTGCAGACTAAACAGCGCACTAACGTTCGCTTGAAGAACTATCATGGTTACGTCATCGGAGACGTCATAAAATACCCTATTTGGAGGGAGAATCAAAATTATAACGTAAGCTTACTAATTTATTAGTGAAGAAAGC
Organism: Haemaphysalis longicornis; assembly: GCF_048455015.1. Classification (NCBI taxonomy): domain Eukaryota; kingdom Metazoa; phylum Arthropoda; class Arachnida; order Ixodida; family Ixodidae; genus Haemaphysalis; species Haemaphysalis longicornis. Next base: position 327,490,637 of record NW_027526203.1, read on the forward strand.
ATCGTTTGCTGCCAGACGAGCACCGGGGCACTTTAGAACAAATCTTTCGATTAAAACAAACTTGTATTTTGTCTGCATGGCTCCTTTAAGCTTTTAGTTTCACCACATAGCGTTACCAGGAAAAAAAATGCTAAGAAAAAAGACCGAGTGCACGTCAGCGCGCTCCTTGTGAGAAGCGCCTGGTGTTGCCCAGCTGGATTTTCGACAACACTCTGCCCAGCGTTCGTGGCGTGATCTCTCGCGTGCTCTTCTTCTCGTCAGTTCACGCGCGTTTGCTCCGCAAGTGGGGAGCATACACACCGAGTTCGCGATACAGACGCCGAGCTCGCGAAGCCAGTTGCCGCAGTTTATAGCGCATCATCATCATCATTTATTTATCCTTAAAGGCCCTGTCTTGGGCATTACATAAGGGGGGGGGGCAAAAATGCGTGCTTGCGATGATCATGATAAACAAGGGGAAAACACGGGAGCAATATCAAAGCCACGTAAACACGACAACAGCTTGAACAAGAAGATTACATAAACATGACAACAGCAATAACAATAAGATTGCACAAATGGGGGAAAGCGAAAAACATGAAAGCGTATACATGTTCGGAGAAACAAAGGAAGAACAGATGGAACACCAAAGAAAAAAAAAATCAGCCAACATGTAAACCAGGTACAAACGTTTTTGGGGAGAAACAAGAAAGGACTCATCCCAGCAGCCATTTGACTGCGTGGGGTAACAAGGGCTTTAAAAAAGCCGAGAGAGAAAATGCAACAACAGCTTTAACATCATCCATAAAAAGGTGAGCCAGCAGTATGGAAGGTACACAAGCAAAGTTGGCGCACAACAGGGTTGTAGTGAGGCCAGGGTTGTAGTGATCCCTAACGCGGTTCACATAGGGAGAGATGTGAAAGGCTCCGCACAAAACGATCCGGGCCTACCAATCATGGATAACCTTTAACGGGAAGTTCGGAAATGCATGTGAAAGGCGACAGCTGGTTCTCTGACGAAGGCAGAGGTGCCGCCAGTTCTTTTTCTCCTGCCTTGCACCCCTAGTGCAAGCTGCGTCAATTTTTGGTGCTGTTCCACATGACGCTCTTCACCCCATCTAAAAACTGCGTGCATTGATGTCTTGCTAGAGCAGTGCGCAAACCACCAGTTTCAGTTTTGACACGGAGAGCGCTGTAGAACTTCACATCAGCAGTTTGGCACCTGCGTCTCCGCGCATCCGGACATAGGTTGTGAAATAAATGTTTACTCTCTCTCTCTCTCTCTCTCTCTCTGTCTCTCGAGTCTGTTTCTGTGTTTGTAGCTTCGTTGTTTCTGCCCCTTCTTCCCGGACGAGGAGCAGTGTCCTGATGCAGCTTTAAGCTCTGCTCTTCACGTTAGTGAGAATGTGGTCGGCCGGAAATGTCAGGCCCTTCACATGGGGCGTCCGGGTAATGATTCAGCTGATAATGTCACCCTTAAAGTTACGAAATAACAGAATTTGGGTCCCATCACTCGTGTCGAGAGGGGATATGATCACGCTCCTTTTTGCAGCGTTCAGGTCGGTTCAGGACGGTTACAAAACCCAACTACCCGCTTGCTGAGACCCCATTGCTGTGCTACCAGTGTTGCGCAGCTATATTACTCATAACGATTTAAAATCATGAAGATGTTAATTGTGTCGGCATTATGCGGCTACTTAGCAAAAATCGGATGTCGGTGTCCGCGTCGAGTAAGCGTCTTCGTCAAGCGCAAGTGGAATTCACAACCATTACAAAATTCATGAGGAGGCGACATAAAATTTTGCACCTTACGCAAATTTTCGAGCTAGTGAGCAGCGGTGTCATTCTTCCGCTCCTGACCTCGTTTTTCTAGCTGGTGAAGCTGGAGGAAAATGAAAGGTATTTCTCCCGGACATTGAAGTACGTTATTTCTTCATCACTGAAACTTCGTGTAATGCCGCCAGCATTGCTTTGCCTAATTGCTAAGAAAGATTGTACCGCCTGCCAAACTTTAAATTAATTTTCACTTGAGCATTTAAACAACAGTTGAAACTGTTTGCGTACTTAGGGGTTATATCGAATAACATAGGTCATACATTTGATGACTACTTTTTCCCGGAGTCGCAGGAGCAATCGTTTTGACAGATTGATGAGCATACATGTTATTTCCCATGATGCTGCATTGTATCCCGGAATTGCGAGATAGATATTTCAGCTTTAAGGTGCTCGGACATCGTACAGGCTCTATAGCAATAGTAAAATAGTATTAACGCACGAACAATAAGGGAACACGTAACCGCTGTTTGACCAATGTTACTGACACGCCATAAAGAGATATGTATCTTTGGAACATCAGTAAGGATAGAAGTAAAATGACTTCCTGTTCGGGCCTTGAGTGATTGCTAAATAGCTGTATCGGCAAGTCGGCATCATATTCGCCCCGTCGGGGTGAAGTTAAGTACTCTGTTACGCGGCCGTTGTCATTGACATTCTTCACACATGTGGCCACCTTATCCAAGTGTGGCCCCACCTACAAAGCCCCCGCGAATTGTGTGCGCAACATAAATCAGTCATTGAATGCAGTCCTAAACAATCATGTCAACAATTACCCAAGCCATATAGCGGCCGCCGCTGCCTTACAGAGTGCGATCTTATCGGCTCCAAAGCCACATCCGTCTCTCCCGCTTGCAGTAATCTTTCCTGGCTCCCTCTGAGTTGCCTCGGAACGCCGCAACCGATTTTTTGCAATGGCTTCTGCTCTAGTGCAAATGTTAAAAACCAAAGCACGCCCCGCAGTCAGGAACTGGGTCAGCGAAAGTGGGTAGAAGCTTGTAGCGTGAGATGAAGCCATCGGGGTAAATAACGGGCTAAAAAAAAAGAGACAATGATGGATGATGAGTGTCGGCAGAGGGATTACGTGTGGCCCTATGTTTTCTAATAAGTTAAGAATTATTGCAATCTGAGATTATAAAACGTATTTCGTGCTTAGAAAGTTTGATATTGGCCTGATTATTAAAAGGAAAAGTTCACAACCTAAAGCTTCTATATTAAGTATTATTAACAGAGATATTACGTAAAACATGCATTTAATGGACACAAAATTGGGGTTTAAAGCTCCGAAGCTACACCTGTGCTATGAGTCGCTCTGTAGTGGATAGCTGCAGGCGAATTTAGACCAGCTGGAGATTTTTTAAGGGACTCCGCAACACTTCCGATAAACGCTTTCACTCGTTCCTTCGTGTCTAGAAACATTGTGAAAGCTGTAGTTGTCGCCAGCACGGAGCGGCACTGCATAATTTGCTCGTCGCAGACCAACCTGCTTCTGTTTCTGCTTTTATTTTGTGGTGATTTTTTTTAAAGTGGTGATCCAGTGTGCTCATTTCTGCAACTGAAAGGAAGCCAAACAATGGCAGCTACAACGCTCTAATGACGTAATAGGAGCGCTCAGGTAACGCCAAGGTTGGGAAAGAGAGAAAAACCTTTTCAGCAAGTTTCGATGTTATCTGATGGGCACAGAGAAGTTATTTTGGGTTGAGGTATATAGTGACCCAATACTCTAGATACTGGGCGTGTTTAATGACTGCGTTCTGAAAGCATGTAAGATTTAGAAAAAACTTGAAAAAAGTGTTGCAGGGTTCCTTCCACCTGCGCAGAAATTTAGACACGCGAGAATTTTCGTTTCTCGCCTCCACGAAAAAACGGCCGCCGCAGCCAAAAGTCCCACCGTCGACGTTGGGATCGGCACTAGGAAGCCTTTAACCACGCAGCCACAGCGACTTGCATTTAATGGGCACGGGTATGTATGTATGTATGTATGTATGTATGTATGTATGTATGTATGTATGTATGTATGTATGTATGTATGTATGTATGTATGTATGTATGTATGTATGTATGTATGCATGCATGCATGAATGTATGCATGTATGTGTACGTATGTATGTATGTATGTATGTATGTATGTGTGTATGTGTGTGTGTGTGTGTGTGTGTAGCGAATCAGAATAGAAAATGAAGGGCTCATTGAAATAAGACAGAAATAAGTGTTGGCCGTCAAGAAAACCTCGGAAAGCAAAGGGGGGAATGTGGTAGGTCATTGAAACAGATAAAGAATATGGAAAGACGGAAAGAAAGTAGAGAAATTCTGCCCGCCGGGTGGGATCCAACCCACGACCTCCAGAATACGCGTCTGGTGCGATGACCACTACACTACCGGCGGAACTATTTTCCCCTCCACTTTCTGGGGCATTTATGTAAAGGTGTTTTTGTTTCCTGTGCTTGGGGGTGGTAGCCAGCGCCACTCGGACTAGTCGGGGGTAAGGGGACCTTTTTTTAACCCCAGTGCCGTTACTCGAGTGTCTACGACATGTCGAGAGTGGTCGACCAGTTTGTATGTATGTATGTATGTATGTATGTATGTATGTATGTATGTATGTATGTATGTATGTATGTATGTATGTATGTATGTATGTATGTATGTATGTATGTATGTATGTATGTATGTATGTATGTATGTATGTATGTATGTATGTATGTATGTATGTATGTATGTATGTATGTATGTATGTATGTACAATCATGGACTAATGAAATGTGAACGAAATATGAGCCAGAACACTCAAAACTGAAAAATTCTGTTCGTGGGTGTCCAACAATGACGCGCTGTTGATGTTTAAGGAAGGCCGTTTTGGTACTGTAATTAGGCCACGCATCAATTTGACTTCAGGGAAAATAAATTGCGCTGCTTGTGTTTTCTGGTTCATGTTTTAGTAATCGCTTTGCTTTATCCATGTCTGTAGGTACGTATGTATGCATGCATGCATGCATGCATCCATGCATGTTTTTATATATGTACGTGTGTGCGTATGTACCTGCGTATGAATGCACGTATGTTTATTTGTGTCTACTCAATATGTATACGTATATTATCAAGTTATTCATGTACACTGCATAACACAGGCCTGTCCCATGAACTTCCACCAACTACTCCGATCTCGAGTTATTTTAATCCGATCTTTTCCACCGAATTTTAAAGACAGTAGTTCGTCTCGGGTTTATGTGCGGGAAAAGTTTGGTCTGTCTGTCTACCTGCCTAATCGTACGACCCTCTATTCATCCGCGCGACCAATGTAAAATTGATCCTTGAACACGAGGTATACATAGGCTGGACGGTCCGGAACTGTGAAAGCCTGTTTCACGGCTCATGCATGTCCGCATTACTCATTGCGAAAGAAACTTCAGGCATATATGAGGCAAAATGAACGCACATACCCACATAACCGAGAGTACCAGTATTCTCTGAAATAAGAAGATACGCTGAATTGGTTGCCACTAAAACAAATCAACCAATGGCAGCGTATCGCTTTTTTTCGCTCTAAGTAGCGTCGAAAGGGGATAGTGTTCTGCCACCCCTGCCACGCCGCACCCTCTCTTCTCCTCCCTCATCCCTTGCACTCTTCCCCTCCACTTTTCCTATCCATAGCATGAATTCAAAAAAGTCTTGATCAATCCAGTTCAAATGGCTGGTGTTCGCACTGCGCGAGTGCCATCTGTTCGGACATTGCGTATCTTTTTCTTTCATTTTTTATTCTCCTTGCAAAAAGATGTGCTGAAATATCTTTTTGTTATTATCTCGCCTCTCTTCGGTAAATTTTCTTTAACGCATGTTTTTTTTTCATCATGTAGTAAGAAAACATTCAACGTGCATTCTAAATGAAGACATCGCTGCTAGACGTCTCCATTATGTGCGTACATTTTACCTCAAATATGCCCGATGTTTTTTGACCGTGAGTAAAATAGACATAAATGAATCATACCAGCAGTTTTAGTAGATTGGAGCGATCCAGCCTACATGTGTTTTTGGCAGATGAATCAAGACAGACAGACAGACAGACAGACAGACAGACAGACAGACAGACAGACAGACAGACAGACAGACAGACAGACAGACAGACAGACAGACAGACAGACAGACAGACAGACAGACCAAAGTTTCGTGTTTAGGTTGCAGAAGAAAGACTGTGGTCATCTCCCCACCAGGGCAGGTTGGGAGGACAAAGGAAAAAGGAATACCCATTACAAAGCGGAGTAGCACTTCCGCGAGCAAAAAGACACGCATAGTGCTGGCTTTACGGAAATTTGTCATATTGGAGAAGTAGGCCACAACAAGTTACATCCGTAAAAACTGGAGGCTGCAGGTTCAGAGGAAAGACGGAACAGGCTGTGCTATACGACTGGGCCCATCGGCTGGCTAGAGAAACGTGCCGTCCTATTCAGAATAACTACGCTAGACATGAAACTGGGAGGTGGGCCCAGAGCGCATTCCGATTAGCGCTACTCGAAGTTGGCGGGAAGAGCTCCGAAATGGTACCGGTTAATTGTATGTGAGGTTTTTTGCGCGGTGATTTTGGAGCGTGCTGACAGTCTCAGCTGGGCCGCGCTTCAGTGCTTATGCGAATGCTGCGCGCGTAGTTTAATTAGCCCTGCGGCATCACCATTTTACTGTGTATACATCTGGCCGAAAATGTACACAGTAGAAATATACTCTCCAAGTTTCCTTGTCATAGGGACGATCGTCATAGTCAGCAATGCTTCTACACTGACACGAAACAGTGCCGGGCCAGGAAATAAGAAAAGATCAGCAAGCCAAAAGAATTTGACCTAAAGAACCACATCATTCCCTGCTAGGGTTCTCGACTGGTCCAGCTACTTAGCGACTGGGGAAGTCGGCCGACGTGTGACTCTAACAGCGACTGGCATTACCTTCGCTCTTCATTTGTCGGCAAAGCGGCAGAAATCATTGCCCTGATAGAGTACAGTGGGAACCCCATTGGAGAGGTTGGTAATGCCTTAACGGAGCAGCAAAGCGGTGAATTATTAAGGACGAAGTCAACCCCTCCTCCAAGTGCTCATTTATGTCGTCTAAATTCTGCGTTCGAAGAATTAGTGATGACGACTGTCACAAAACCCTGAAGCGCCTCAAACCGTCATTTTCTTTCGGAACCTATGGTATTGCACCTGAAATATTAAAAGCGTATACGGGGGCGATTGATTCCTATGCTAACCGCTATATTTGTAGCTCCACTCAATTTCCCTTAAGAAGCACGCATGGTTTCAGTTTACAGAGATGCCGCTAAAGCTAATGCTAGCAACTACCGGTCAATTTCACTATTTTATACGAACGCAATATGTGGCCGATTGAGCAAAAAAGACGACGACGTCGGCGTAGGAAGCACTGAAACTTGTCTTGAGCTCACGTGACTGCGAAGCGTTCCATGTCCCGTGACTCGCATTGATAAAACCCCCAAAAAGGACCACGCTGCTAGGCTACGCCGGGGCATCCTAAGAGACACAGGGAAAGCGGAGAGTGCAGCGGGGGACTGCGTCAAGCTTTCTGGGGCACTGATGCGTCTTTAAGCGCGCATTGCGCTGGCCTCACCCAGTGGTGCAACATTTCGCAGCGACAAGCCCTCTGCACAGAGAACAATTCTCAGCGACATCGTTGAAATGATTCCGGTCTCCAGCCAATGTGCCAACGTAGAAACTGTAAAACACAACGACCACCTATTTAAACGTAAAATCACCAGCAAAACATGAAAACATTACTCGCAGTGCAAAACTCGAACAACACTCTGAGTCGTTCACTTGCACATCGTTTCACAACAAATAAGAACCGTTTAGATGTCGTCGGATTTGGTTTTGCCATGTTTAATCTTTCTGCTACCATTTTAAAGATCTTTAAACTTCTACTGTCAAATGCATACTCTTTTGAATAACACTGTCGTCTTATCAACTCCCTGAGTCGCCGGGATGGTTCCTCTTTCCCCCGGGGGACGCTGCAAGGAGGAATGTGGTAGCGACAACTACATTGCCTCGGCACGAAGGCAGACATATATATAGCGGGCGCCAGGCAACCACCAGAACCAACAGAATGGGTATGTCTGGACACCAAACCATCAGCCTCATCATATCTATCATATCCTGCAATAGAAACGACGCATTGCTCGTAACGGGATATCGCCGGGTGTTTTGGTTGTTTTGCAATTACTTCTCCAAGCATGACCCCCTGCTGTCGTCCAAGTTTTCCGAACTGGCAAAAAATTACGCCCACCTCCCCTCGCGGGAACCCTGGTGTGATGCGACGCTGAGGGGGGTTCGAGCGTAGGCGGAGAGCAACCGTCGACCGAAAGGCCACCGGAGAGCGGCACACCGGTTATATGCGCAGCGCGCCCGAGGACAGGAGACCGCGGAGAGAGAGAGAGTGTTGCACATGCGCAGCCCCGCGCCCAGCGCCGCCCACCGGCGTAGTGAGAGCGCGCTGGGCCGCACACGCTCTCACCTGGGCACGCGCCGGCGCACTGCCCGCGGCTATGACGCAACACAATCCAACACAATCCACTTTAATCCAATCCAATCCAAATCCAATACAATCCAAGTCAAGCCAAGCCAAGCCAATCCAATCGAATCCAATCCAATGCCCCTCGCGAGAGTGTTCGCTATCGGGAGGAGAGGGGGAGAGTGGCTGCGGTCAACGGACGCACGCAGGAAGGACAGGGCCGCCGACAAGCGATGCTCTGAGCGTCGCATCTAATAAGCCTCCTTATAAAGCTTAGATTGATGCCTCGGTGTACTAAATTACAAGCCTTTGTTTTATTATAACGCTCGCCCGTAGCGGGTAGCCGCCGGAGACAGCTTGATACTGCGTACTTTGGTATGAACAAGGCTTTTGATGCCGTCAGTCACAACTTGCTAATTACGAAGCTGTCCCTCTTGGGCATACACAAGTCTTTAGTTGACCTTTCACTATGTTACTTGCGAAAGGAAGACGACAGGATTCCTTAATGTGAAAGAAGAGGTATCTCCTGCATAATGCTGAGCTTGCTATTTCCGGTGATCGAAATATACGGAGGAATAAATGCAAACACAAAAAGAAAGGGCACGCAAAAATCTGCAACCCAAAACGAAGACACCGAGACAGCCACAAACTGGCGCGTAGTCCGGAGACTTTAAGGAATCACCCAAGAGCTTGCTAGCCCCGCATTACGTTGTCACTACTACTTTTGGCTTAAAAAGGCCATGCAGACAAAACACATGTTTCCCGAAAACACACGCTGTGGCGGGAGAATCAAAATTTTAACCTAAATTGATTCATTTCTCAGTGAATACGGCATCGTTTGCTGCCAACCATAAAAAACGAACTGTTTCGAATAAAACGAACCGGTATTTTGTCTGCATGGCCCCTTTAAAAAGTGTTGTACCCAAAGATTTTTCAGCCGCAGTAACTTTTGCGCTCCCGCTCGCTCCCATGAGATGCGTGGAAAAGCGCATTCAGTGTCCTCCCGACATCACAGTGGAAGGGAGTACAAAGATTACTTCATTACTCCTATTTCATTACTCCTATTTTATTATTCCTGATTTCATTACTCTTGAAGAGAAAGGTTTTGGAAAAGGCAACTTCAAGGTGCGGGTGATTTATGCCCGAATAAATTGATCCGGTTAGACCTTGCGGAATTTGAACAAACACTGAGTGTCGAGAGCGCAGTGGGGCGTACTGCCCGACCGGAATCGGCTAGTGATCGAGTTGCATGCGCCAAACCGTGGCGGCACAGCGTAGAGAAATGAAATTTTACTTCGGACCTCGGGCAACGGCCGTCGCGAGCGAACTCGTCCTGAGTCACATTGCTCGTGTTTGTCACTATGTCAAGGAAGGACACTAGGCAAGTGCTGTCTCAATGGTTTAATGAACAGAAAAACGCACTGCAATATGCCAAAATTTTTCTAAAGAGCAATAAACACAGCAGGTGGTGTCAATTACAGCTAGTACCCCCGCAGATGAAGCTTGCCGTTTTTTTTTTGTGCATGATGTAGTTTTCACTCTGGTAGTTCTGTCTAATTTAGCCGATAACCTACGTGTCGAACACGTATACTTTTGTAGTTTTTGGAGAATTTACTCTGAGAAACCACTAAAATTGTTTGAGAGGTGTTGTCTCCCCGTTTGACCCAATTTGTAATATAAGACTTATCTCTCTATTTGTGAATTATTGCTATCCTTGTGATGTCGGACGCAATAATGAGCACTGAGACCTACGGTAGTGCGGGCTCAGGTTTAGTTTGCACACTTGGTGTTCGCTGACCGGATTTCAAGCATCATACACACGGAAATGGTTTGCTAAATGTTGCTTTCAACACAAATGCAGGCACCCTTGCATGAAGCAGAACCTGTGACCTTGTGATTAACAAGCGACACCCTGATTACAATTTTTGCACAGTGTTCTTTAGGGGTTGTCTTGCCCGCAACGTTTCTAAATATTTTCTCCAAGGGCCTGGCGTGAATCGGTGGAAGCCCATCGCTTTGCAATGAATGCTTACATGAATTCAGCGGTATTCAATGACTAACGGTTTCTCCAGTCTGCAAATGCGAAGTAATAATTTTCTTACACTTCACAGATTTATTGCTCATTCTGTCGGCGGCTGCACGTGGCCCGTTCTGTTTTAACCCTACGTAATGCACAATGCTCTATACAGCAATTAACTCTTAAGTTTTGCCTCCTTACGGTTATTTTGGTAAATAGTTTACACGGAGAAGACAATACGGAAGTACCAAATTGTTTTGGAATTTCTCACCTCTACGATACCTCATTCTTAACTACTACAATTGTGTTTTTCTCAGGTATGCTTCTCTAGAGTAGGGTACAGGGTGCCAAAGGTTAGTCTAACGCTTCTCGTGTTGAAAGTTAGTCAAACAGTGAAATCAGAAAATGAGAAGGAGTTCGACGAGGAATGGAACAGAGAGAGGTAAGTCGCGAACTATCTCAGATAATAAAACACGTCATCAACAAACATTAGGTTATGAAAATATAAAGAAACAGAAAGCAAATCGAATTTGCGGAGTTGTCAAAATTTAACAGAAGCTGTGTTACCTACATTCGTGCTCATAACAGCAAATACTGAACACACATTAGAAACACGAGAAAGCTTAAGGGCAAAGAGAGAGAAGCTTGCTAGTGGCATAGTGGCAGAGATAGCACGCATTCACTTGGGGCGGGCAACTTTCGATGCAGAAGTATACCCTGGCAACGCTAATTCAGAAAACACTACCGAAAGGAGTCACTTGGGGGTGAAGTTCTTGCAGTAACTAAAGGGGACGTAGAAAATCAATCAAGGCTATACGAAGAAAGGGTAGGCTTCCGTAGAAGACGGAATAACAATGTCTATACAAAAGGATGGAAAATATATCGTAACAGCAAAGTTTTCCAAATTAGGTTGGATATTCGCCCCCGTTAGCTTTAAAGGTACCAAAAGCCTTAGAAAACAAAACCATAATTGTACTACGCGAAATGATGTCAAAGCCCAAGAATAACATGATAAGCTTCTATTTTGGTCAAGTTGTTTATCAAGGTAGTAGAGTCAATCCAATAAGCTACCATCTAAATTTTCAACATCAGAGATTAGAGTTTGGTGTGAAAAATTCCCCGCATTTCCCCGAGGGGAAGAATGTGAAAGTGCGAATGCACGAGTTGAATTTGCGCGGTTCGGTAATGTTCCGAAAGAGAGATCACACACACACTCACACAACTACAAAGAAAGAAAGATGCATTTATTCACAGACACCTATTTGTGTTGTCGTTGTACTTGATTGCTAGAGCGGATCTCAGCTTTGAAATTCCGTGTCAGTACTCCTTTAAGCGGGTGCATTAGACCTTCTCACGCCCGATTCTTGGCCAATCCCCCACGTGGGTATGTGCCATGTCAGCGGCCAGGCAGCGCGCGCCCATCTCCCCCCGTTGCCAAGGAAGACGAGGAGATTCCTGGCCAATCCCCCACGTGGGTATGTGCCATGTCAGCGGCCAGGCTGCGCGCGCCCATCTCCACGTGCGCGGACATCGCTGGTGGACGCAGGTTCAGGGTCGCTTAAGAAGTTCATTGCACTTAAAAAGGTTACTCAACGACGAATTATATTTCTGCTATCAACCCCGTATTTGAGAAATGCGCGGATTATGGTAAACAAGTGGGCAGAGCATCTATACATTACTGAAAAGCAATAGATTCAGATGATATCACCAAAGTAATGGAACCATTTGAAGACAATGGAGCACAAGTGGCTAAGATAGGGCTTTTAGAAAACATACACAAAAGATGGAAGTGCGCAATGATTTCTTCACAAAATGACTGGTTTCTTATAAAGAAGGGTGCAAGAGAAGGAGCCGATATCTTTTACTGATCATTTACAACCAGTCCAGAGGGAATATTTAGGATGCTTGACTAAGCGAAGTCTGGGATAAAAGTAAGTGTAGAATTTTACTGAAATTGAAACTGGACCTAGTTGTTACATCCTTAAAGTATAAAGAGACCAAAACAATGGCACACGAGACAAGAAGACACAGCGCTGACTCTTCCGCACCAGTCTTTTCTGTTTGGCGTGGATCCTGCCATAAAAGGAACTGCGTTTGGTGAAACGAACTTTGTCGTGAGTCAGCGTTGTTTCTGGTTGTATTCTGTTGTTTGTGTTCTCTTCAGATGATAACCGCACCGAGCACAACAAATTTCAAAATCACCGTTTATGTTCTGTATTTCGACGCCTTGGGTGGGCACCGGCTCGTCTTCAACGGCGTCTCTTCCCTAGCCCCATGCTTGTTCGCTGCTTTAACATATCTCATTTCGCATTACGGCAAAGCATTGTATGTCAACTAACTGAAGCCCAGGTATTCGATAGAACTGCTTTGCGCATGTCCAAGTGACAAACTTGGTCGTGAGAAATGGTGTGCAGACTGCAGTTCTTTTAGTAGCACAGGTCATGCTCATGCTTCATGAGTGTTTCCGTATTGCAGTTCTTGTTTACCATCTACGGATGGTGCCCCCTGTAAACCCGTACTAGTGCAAATGGCAATCAACCACAAACTGACCCAACAAGCACAGACATTCTACGGCCATGATGCGGCAAAATTAATAATGTTGATTGGTGAATAATTTTTGCTCTATGTCCTAAACGAGCGGACTTTTCAACGACCGGGCGAAATCATTCATAAGAAGTTTGGTGGTCCGCATTCACTCGTTTTTCTGTCCGCAGCAAGCAGCGAAGCGGGCAAAATAAATTCGTTCGTCTGGGGATTTTTTTCTGGCAAACATCATTAGCCCGCGAGTTCCGCCGCAGTGGTAGCGGTGCCTCCTACGTCTATGCTGCCACGAATGCCGGCGTGATTGGGATGAGCTCTCCTAAAATAATTGGAATGCTTTCTTGTACTTGTGATATTCTACATATTCCTAGCCCGCGCCGTATTGGGTTTCTGAGCTCAAATTATACCGCCACTGGTTTCTCATTAGCTCTTTACTGGAGCTTCATTACGGTGGAGCTGCACCACAGCGAACGTAAACCCGATCTCAGGAAAGACATATGACGTTTTAGAGACTACTTGGGAAAAAAACGCAGAGACCATGCTCGAAGCCCGAAAGGACGCCCTTCTACGAACAAATTGTTTTTCTACTCCAATTAAAACATCCAGTATCACGCATGGCCGCGGGGAATCACCTCCCACTGAACCTATGCGTAGAAACCCCTTTTTTCCGCAGAATAGAAGCGAAGCGAACCAGCAAAAAAAAATACTAAAAACAAAGGGCGTATCTAATTTTCCGATATATATTTGCCCCCTAATATAAGTCTACTTCACAAATGCTCGTCATTTTATGATGCGGTTGGTTGTAGGGTTTAATGCGGTGCCGCACCGCAGGCGATGAGGCGCGCCGTAGTGGAGGGTTCCGGATTAATTTTGACCACCTGGGGATCTCTAACGTGCGTAGAAATCTCGTACACACGGGCTTTCTTGCTTTTCGCCTCCATCAGAAAAGCGGCCGCCGCGGCCGGGGATCGGACCCGCGACCTTGTGCTCGGCAGCACAACGCCTTAGTCACTGAGCCACCGCGGCTGGTCTTTATTTTGCGGTTGTTTAGTAGCTCGACGATTATTATACTAATGACAAAACAAATCTTTCAGCTAAATATTAACTAGCTCGTAACCCGGACGGTCCTTCGGGAGATGAAAATGGTTTCAAGAAAGAGCCATCGAATAAGTGATCCAAGAAGGCTACGCCAAGAAACCTGCCCTGGCTCACCGAGGTATATTTTGCGTATAAAAATGCCATGCCCCCATCATGGATTACCACTAAAGGACACTTGTGATTCATGCCTGCTTCCGATCGTTCTGTGTTAAGAAAAATTTTGATGCGAAAGCATTAAAGGCCCGATTACGCGAAAATCCGGCGTCCGGCGTCGGCGTGCCCCAACGGTAGTCCCGAAAATTACCGTTGACGCAAGGAGAATAAAATAAAGAAAACTCAATTGGATAAATTTAAGTGTGGCATTCAAACCCAGGGCCCACGCTATGCGAGTTGAGCGTGCCACCACTCCACACTCTAAGAAAGCCCCGTAGGGCGTCTTCCTCACAATGACCCATAATCACGAATCGAATTGGTTTAGTGAGCAAATTCGTTGAATGGCGTGGCCGAGCATCCAAGTTGAATGAAACAAATAGCTGCGGCTTAGCTGAGCTAACCATGGATATGCAAAGCGAAAGCTTCGTTTAGCCTCGTTACAGAGATGGCAAAATTACTTCTAAAAATTAATTAAATTACATTACTCATAATTTTCCTAGAATTTTCTAAAATGTAATTAAATTACATTACAAATTACAGGTGGCCGAAAGTAATGACAATACATTACTATTACTTTTCCAACGTAATAAAATTACTTTGAAATTACTTTAAGAAAAATTCATCCCTCATACACTAACAACTCATGTGCACTTTATTTACACCCATATACATTTACACTGCAATCTCAAAAATACTTGATGCGTTTATTTAAATGCTCAGCCAGATCCAGAAACCAAAATTGAGTCGGATAAAGATGCAGAGACAAGAAAAGCTCGCCATCTTTCCCCTAAAAAAGAGGAGGCTAAAAATATTTCAGTTGACGCCCTGAAAAAGTGTACGCAAATCGTAGTTCCTATCGAAAATGAGCCAGATCCTGCTGTTTCACGGACCAAAAAAAGCAAAATGCATTTGCCCAATGCGAGTTTGCTTTTGGCTTGAGTGTTCAGACTGTTTCCTGAGTGTTTTCTTAAGTTTCTTTTGTTTTTTGCGTTTCGGAGCTGGCTTATTATGAATTGAAACGGGAATAAGTAGATCGGCGAAACATCTGTCCCAAGATGTCAACGACGAAGTGAACGGAAAAACTGAACGAAATGAAACAGAGATGTGAAACAATGATTTCATTTCGTCTCCCCCGTTCCTACGACATAACTTAGGTTATATTTTTGCACCGATATTCACCATTTAAGTAGTTAACTAAATAGCCATCGCTTACAAGCCCTGGTAAATCCCCCCCCCCCCCCGCTCTTAGATTACGAACCACTTCATTACGGTGAAGAACAACACATGAGTAGCCTACTTGTTAAGCGTTTTAGAAATTCATGGCAAAGCAATGAAAAGCTTGCTTACTTCGTTATTGCCTTGAGGCGTGCCCAAGATTACTATCCTAAGAAAGAATTCGAAAAGAGCAGCTACTGGTGCCAAGAGGACTCACTTGCTCTCCATGTATAGTTCTATTGTTCTTAAGGCCCTGTTTCGTACTTTTAATGCCTTTCCTACCAAAACTCAATCGCACAGTGCTTGAAAGTCAATTTAAATAAAGTTTTCATAAGAATGCAGCATCAACATGAGTGTTTCGATTCAGTATGAGCCAAATACAAACTTATCACCCAACTATTGCTCAATTCGCAGCATAATTTTTAATACTTTTGGCCATAAACTTCCCCTGGCTGACACGTAAAATATACAATATAAGAGTTTTGACGGCGCTGCATTTAGGTCCGGTAACAAATGTCTGCTTGTTTCTCAAATTCGAGTTTGGTGGATCTGGCTCATTTCGAGAAAATGAGCCAGATTATTTGCAGTGCTATACAGTTTATTTGCAGTGCTATACATTGATATGTTAGATATCTTTATTACATCTCAGAAGAAGCTGCGATTTAAAGTGGGCATCGGAAAGGTGTCCCCGTTTGTACGACAGAATGTATTTTGCCATGCTAAAAAGACGCTCCGCTGGCGTGAGTGAGGGCAGGGTTGTGTTGAACATAAACTTCTTCATTTTCGGGTACCCTTTGAAAACAGTAAGATCAGCGAGCCGCTGCTGCTCCAACGCTCGAGTCCATCACTTGACAACTGAATGCGCCCGTTCCTCCTAATCTTGAAGAAGTCATCGTCGGCATCTTCCGTGCTTGTCCCCGCCGGATGAAAAAACGCGCCTTCCTAGCAGCGGGCTTACACCAGTGACCAGTGTAACGAAGCCTTGAACACAACCTGCACGTTTTCGTTTAACCCGACTCACTGTGGCCACGGCATCCCCGGTACACATGAAAAGAAAACGAAGAGGCACGAGAAAGCAGGCAAAGATCTCATCGAAACGTTGTTTGCTTCGAATTCGCAGTGTTGGAATGCCCCGAGACTCTTGGGCACTGGAACTGTACTTGGTCAACTTTTTATGCCGTACGAGACGCGGACAGGCTTTATCGTAGTCAAAAGTTACTGGGAAAGTAATGAGTAATTTTCATGAAATTACTGGTCTGAAGTAATTTATTACATTACTAAATTTCCAACACTTAAAAGTAATGAATTACATTACTCATTACATCAAAAAGTAATTTAACTACTGTATTTCATTACTGCCCAGTCTGCCTGGTAAAGTATTGGTTTCACTAGGTGAATCTATTATTTAGCTGTAATTATTATTCTTAGGTATACACTCACCATTAAGCCAGGTGTGACAGCTGGGCCTAGGATAGTAGCCAGCCAAGACTGTGATTAGGCTTGGATAGACACACTTCCTCAGTCTCCGACACTAGCTGCGCACGCTTGGCATTCCGGACCCTCTCCAGCGAAGCAGCGCGCCTGGCGATATCCTCAGGGTGGTCAGACGCCGGTTTCCGACGACGGCTCAAAGCTTCCCGCAATCACGTGCTCAGGCGGCGACCTAGCGACCTAGCTGTGGAGAGCGTATGAACCAAGCCGACGGCGGTTCATGAACCAAGCCGATGAAATAATATTTTTCCCGAAAATTAATTTCAACACCTCCGTGCAACGCCATAAGGTGCGCGAAGTTCAGCCAACGTTGGCTACCCAACGCATCCCAGGCGGGAGCCCAGTACCACCATATGACTGCATCTCACCGCTGCAACACGGTAGCATCTTCCAATCGCTCGGCTGCCACGCCACATGAAACCGGCCACATGGAACCGGCGTAGCTCATTAGCTAAATGAAACTTGGAAGGATTAGACTTTTCTTATAGCAGACAACATGGGGTTCTCCTTTTCCCTCCCACATCTTAGGCATCTTACAATCTTTGTAACAAATCACCCCGAACCACAGTGCCACGTATAACAGCAGTCAGGTCGCTTCGGGCCATGAGATGTCCTTGCTGAAATCCCTGACCAGCCCAACGGGCATGTTTATTATTTACTACTGTGGAAGTACGTCATAGGGCATACGCTCAATAAAATTGACTAGTCCCGTCTCCACAATGAAGCTCAGGAGGAGCCGGTATTGGGGACCGTGCGTCCCGCGGCAAAGTTCAGGCGGTCGTCGTGGGTGATACCCGAGGCCCTTCATGGGATGTCATCGATAAGCGCTAGAGCCTGGCTGCACGTGCACACCGCCTCCACCCCCCATGCACGTATAAACGGCAACCGGTTATGTGCGCGTGCTTAGGTGGGAAAGCCCTTGCAGCTGGAAGGCAAAACACCGGCAAAACATTCGCTGCGTATCTGCTCACTTCTCTGCAAATGGCATCGAAAGATGATAGTCTTCTGCCTCCTCTGTCAAGTAAATGCCTCCCCTCTCTTTCCAGCACACCTTTCATGCACTTTCGCCCTCGTCACGATCCTCCTAGGAAAAACACGGCGGAGGTTTCTTCAAGTCAATTCAATTTTCCCGCGCTCCACTGTTCTCACGCCAGCTATTGGTACCTTTCGTAATGTTGGTCTTCTTCTAATGCCGCCACTTTTGGTATTTTTGGGATTAAATCGGCTGGCCAGCAACGAGCGTGCGAACCGGCTTGACCTGGTACATAGGGCCCGTGCAGCCAGCCATAGCCAGAGGATCCCGTTCTGAGGACTCCGTCCAACGGGCGGGTGAACTAACAGTAGCACCTATTATTTATTAAAGATTTTATTCATCTATTCAAAGCGCATTTTAGTGCGCAGCACTTTGGCGTCCGCTACCGTGGTTTGGCGTCGGCATCGTCGATATTCACGTAACCGAGTGAGCGAACGAGCCACCGAAGGCAGAAAGAAAACGGAGAGAAGCGCCTGGTGTGAGGGAGAGGGCGGCACGCACTGCGGTGGTGTCATCTTTCTCACTGCTTCCCCTCCCACTTTCGCCATGCGTCGCAGCCGAGGAGCGTCCTCCCTCTCACACTTTCGCTAGGCGATCCTCAGTTTGCGGTTCATTCGAACCACGTGACAGTTGCGTGGGAGGTTCAAACACGATTTAGATCAGCATTTGATCATTCAATGCGCAGACTAGTTGCAGGTTGACATCTACGTATGGGTCTTAAGATGTGAGACGCGATAACGTTACTTCAACTGACAGGGAGCGTTTTCGAACGCAGTTGCTGATTCACGAGCACTGAAGGTCAGCGATGAGAGAAAAACTATCAGGGAGAGTTTTTAATCGCCATGGCCCAGGAGAGACAAAGTCCTTCTGCATTTATGGGGCATAAGACGTAAGGGTACAAGGTTGCGGCTGCTAATTGATTGTTGGTCAGTTTGAGCGAGAAGGTGTTAGTGTCAGCATTTCAAAGTGTTTATTCTCTGATGCTTAAGCCGGACTGAATATTTTTGCTTTTAGCGAAGAGAGAGAGAGAGAGTGTGTGTATGCACATCTTTGTTCCGGAAGAAATAATTGAGCTGTAGGAAAAGGGGGAAAAGAGATGGTAGGGAGATCAAGGGTGGAACTTGAACTCCAAGGAGCCAGATGCAACACCTCCTTTTTTTGTCCTCTCATCAGCTCGCGCCAATCTGGAGGTAACGAGCGGGTCGAAGCTGCCTGCCGTGTCTTGATAGAAGTGGAATACGTAGCGCTTGAGTTGTTCTCCACTGAGCACACCTTTGGCCACAGCTACGTTGTGTGGAAGAGGATGGACGTTGCTAATATTTTAGCAGAGTTAAGTTAATGTGTGATGTTCTCACCAAACTTCCCCCAGTAGATTTATCCTCCACAGAGTTTGCGATTCTTCGGCATTGATACCCCCTTGTAGCGAGGGAAAAATTGTGTCCCTATAGGCGTAGGATGACGAGACATTCTTGGCCTTTTTCTTGCAGGGAAATGCGGTAGTCGTGGTCGCAAGGAGAACTGTATGTGAGTTCCCGTGCCTCTTGGTCGGTGCCTCCTTCTCTTCCATGCCCTTGTGTCTGGGCGTCCAGGTGACGCTAATAATTTTCTAAATTGTTGAAGGTAGTATCTTACAGAAGCGTTTAGTTATTCTGCCTGCAGAAAACAGTCTAATGGCCTTTGGGAGCCTGTAATTGTGTTTACGCTTTTGTTCGATACTTCCGCTAGTCGGATTGCCAAGAGGATATCTCCAACTTCCGTTTCTTTGTTTCTGTACGTAGAAGGGCAATGCAATCACAAAGATTGCCTAAATAGTCAACTACGTCAACTGCTGCCACTTACTTTCGTAAGTGCCGGAGTCGGTGTATACTGTGGTGTCACGAGTTTAAAATTTTCCTCATATGAACTTGATCCTGCCACATGCCGGTTCTTGTGTAGGTTGGGATCCACGTTTTTGGTAGAGCAGAGTTTTTATCCGCAGTCGCTGAATCGGTGACCTGTGTATCAAGGCGCACAGTCGTTTCTTTTCAGAGGGGTAAGCTGTGTTCCATACGACGGCCTGTCCCGATTTTGTTTTCTCAGCCTGGGTTGGGTTTTCCCAAGAGAGGGGTTTCTCTGATTTTTTCAAGAGCGTTCAACAGCGTTGGAAAAGAAGACGAAGATCCACCGCTGAGCCCCCCTCGATCATTTGTCTGTGCTTTAATGCATGTGTAGTGCAATTTTTCTGTGGAAACCAAGCAACAACTGTCATCAATGTGCTGCTAAGAGCTTCGTGCATCGATAGACACCAGAATTTTCGCAGTTGACCAACGAATGGCCAAGTACTGGCCTGAAACCCCGGCTACACCACCTGGCGCGGTAAGCCTAACGCCCCTGCCGCTATGGCGGCCGGCGATCAACCTTCGCTCAGCAACCCGCCAGCCCCATGTGCAAACGCAATGGAATATGACGAAAACAGCGGAAGAACAATCTATCATCCTGGACCATGGCAAACTCTGCTCAGGCAACGCTGCGTCGAACCCCGCAGCCCCAACCTCCATTGCTTGCCTCCAACTCCCCTGTGCACCAAGTCAGCGAGTCACTGGCAATGCCTCGGAAAATTTCTGCTCCCCAACTCCCCGAAACCGAATATAAAGACGTCTATCGACCTCGCGATGGCCTGAGACTTGCCCCATGGAGCGATCGACAACTAACCAACAGGCTTCAGCAGGCTAGCAACATCCCACAAAACATTTTTTACGAGCAAGTCAGGCTGCAAGTTCAGGCCACAAAGAACATTATGGTAGCTAGCACCCCTAGGCCTGCCTACGCGGCCGCCCTCAGTGCGGTCACCAGCATTCAACTCGGCACTGCTACATATGCGCTCGCGCCGTACATCAAGCCTTTCCATGGCACTGTTCGTGGTGTAATCACTGGCATGGACCCAGGCACAACTACCGAGCAGCTCCCGGACATCATCACCTCCCCACGTCCCAGAATCCTACGTGCCCGAGTGCTTGGCTCGTCTACGACAGCAGTACTCACCTTCGAAGGGCCGCACATCCCTCTCTACGTCAATCTCTACGGTCTACGAACAAGAAGTCGGCCATATACCGCCACTCAATACAATGCTGTGCGATCTGCGGGGATGTGGGTCACCCCCGTGACGTATGCCCAAACCCTGACGTGCGAATCTGCTCCCAGTGTCACGAACGCGACCCCAGCGACAATCACCAATGCGCCCCGAAATGCAGATTGTGTGGCCTGGAACAACAAACGGCAAGCAAGGAGTGTCGAAAGAAACTCAGGCCTCTTACACCCCCTTACGAGTGCGGAAACGACTTGCCAAACTGCCATCCAACGCACGTATCCCCCAAACTCAATCCATCCCCTCAAACACAGTCGCCGCCACTTCGCCTTCCCCACCGCCACCACTAACCATGGAGCCCCGTCGCTAGCCGGCACCCACCCCCAAATACTGACTTTCCCACCTTACCCCCCCCCCCTTACGCAGCCCATCGTCGACAACCAGGCTATGATAACTGCATTCCCGCCAACCTTGAAAAGCGTTTAGAAGAACTACCCAGCAAAACCACATCCACCCCCAAAACTACCCCTCCTCCCCTCACCCCATCCTCTGCCAACCCTACGCCACCCCCGAACCAATTCACGTCACCGGACATTGCTCGCCTTGAAAGCCTCATCCGTGATATCACCCAAACCCTCTCGGAACGCATAGCTGCCCTTGAAAGCAACTCTGAGCTCCCCGCCTCTCTAGAGCCGAAATGCCGCATCCCACGGAAGTACCAAGCACCATCAACCAGCTCCATACCAATGAACGAATCTGACGATGCGCACTTCTCACCAAACACCCACCGCAGTAAGTGCCACACTTCTTCGCACCTTTCTCCCTGGCAATGAAACTGCAGATCATATCGCAACAAGCAGCATATACACAATGAATACGTCCTACCGAAACCTCCCACTCTCATTGCGCTTCAAAAAACGCACACAGAACCCCCCCCCCTTTTAAGGATATACCATATTTGTCGCCGCCTCTGGTAGTCGAACGGCCATACTAGTGCAATCGCACCAGCCTGCCCAAATTCACACCATTCCCACTAAGGTAGACTACGTGTTTGTGGAATTCCTCTCGTGCATTTGCCAGCTTAAAAGCACTTTTGTCCTGAATATCTACAGTCCGCCCTCTCAACAGCTCCTCACATAACTCCCACTTATTCGTATTGTGCGGCAACGCACCAAAGGCCATGCGCTAGTAATTGCCGGTGATTTTAATGCCCCCATACCACCTGGGGTTACCCCGAATACCCCAAGAAGGGCACGCAGGTTTACGAAGCCATACGGCAAAACAACCTTCACGTATGCAATACTCCCGGCACAAGCACCCGTATTGGCAACAGCGTACCTCGTGGCTCTTCGCCTGACTCGTGTATGACTTCTAAAGTTACCGACCCAATGTGGACATGCTTGTCAGACACACTAGGGAGGGATAACCCCATCATCAGCCTGCTGGTGCTTTACACAAAAGCTATAAAAACTCGTCTTGGCACTGCACGGTTAACGGATTGGGCACAGTTTCGTCACGACACCCCTGCCGAACCTAGTCTTTACATCGCAGAATGGTCGGTTGCCATCCTGGACACAGCACGAAGCACACAAAAGAAATTCCGCTAACTCCGGACACCCCGGTGGTAGGCGCCTACCTCGATCATCTTTGGGCTGCCCGCCGCGGTCTAATCAAGCGATGGAAAACTTGGAAGACCAATCGGCGACTCCGCATTCGGATCGCTAAGCTGACCAAGGAGGCTGCTGATTATGCCCAGCATCTTACCCAGCAAAATTGGGCTCAGTTTTGTACAAAGCTTCAAGGAACGCTACGCACGAGACGAACCTGGCATCTTCTCAGATCGCTACCGGACAATAACGAAACCAAAACAGCAGTGGCCCACCAACTGCACCGCCTAATACAAAACTATTCCGGCACGGAACAATAACTTCTAGAGGAGCTAAAGAAACCATGGGCACGACCAGACGGGGACCCGTCCTTGCAGCATGCTCCTTACACAGGCCCCCCAAAACGCTGACGTGGAAGCGCCATTCACCCTTCCAGAAATTGAGGCAGCCGTCCGTAAGCTTACACGCAATACAGCATCGTCTAAAGACCGCATCCAGAGCAAATACCTGCGCAATATCGATACCGTTCTTGAAGCTTTGTTAGAGTATATCAACAAACAATGGAATGCGGGTACTCTACCACAACTCTGGCGGCATGCGGATATTACTCTTATCCCGAAGCCAAAAAAACCTTTGCCCCATATCCCTGGCATCGTGTGCTGGGAAACTGTATGAATATTTAGTACAAAGCCAATTGGTAGCACACATCGAGGATAATGATCTTTTCCCACTGATAATGTCTGGCTTTCGACCCCATCTGTCCAGGCAGGATATTTTAATCCAACTTAAGTCAGACATTATTCATCGGCTCACGTCATCCCACAGGGGTTGCATACTCACCCTCGACATCAATGGTGCTTTCGACAACGTTTCACACTCGGCAATACTTGCAGGACTCGCATCTCTCGGATGTGGAGAGCACACGAATAACTACGTCAGGGCCTTCTTAACGGACTGTACAGCGATAATTGGTCTTGGGTATCTTCGATAGTCCAATTTCACGGTTCACGTAAAAGGTACACCACAAGGCTCGGTCATCTCGCCACTGTTATTTAACATCGCCATGAAGTACCTCCCACCGAAATTGCAGTCAATTCCCCACATTAAACACGCGTTATACGCGGATGAACGTACCGTCCGGAGGCCTACTGGCTCCATTGGAGAAAAGCAAGATACTTTGCAGCGAGCGGTTACCTTTACCCTTCACTACCTCCAGACAAAAGGCCCGAAAAATCGGCTTTGCTGACACTCCACTCTCGGCCTTCTCACAAATCGGCTCGAAGTATATCTTAACCTCAGCTCACCATTGCAGGACAGCCAATCCCCAGCGTCCCGCACCTGCGAGTGTTGGGTCCCACAATACCCAAAAACGGCTCTGGACGTCATACCATTTTACCGCTACAGTACTTGCGCCGAAATTTACGTTTTTGTTCTACATCCGTCAAATTGCTAACCTATCAAACACTTATACGACCGAAACTCGAATACGCATGTGCAATCTGGGATCCCCACCTTTCTAACTTATCTAATACATTTGAACCTGTACAAAACCGTGCGGCAAGGTTTATTTTTTCGGACTATTCCTATCACACGAGCGTCACTAGCCTAAAAAGTCAAGCTAATCTTCCTCTACTAGAAACAAGGCGCAAAGTTAGGCGGCTCTGCTTGTTTCATAAGTTTTATCATATTCGAACAGCTCCCAACGTCATTAAAGAAGTACATCGTCATTCTGACCGCGTCCACCACCCATTGGCTGTTTACCCAGGAAAGACGCTCACCTCTGCCCATAAGAATTCTTTTATTATCAAATCAGCCAAAGACTGGAATGATCTTCCCGCCGACGCCGTGGTCCACTCCAGTCCCATCCGTTTTCACCAAGCCATCGAAGAAATTTTGTACTGACTTTCAACCACTGTATTATTAATGTATGCCCACCCCTCATGTAAAACCCCTGTACAGGGGCCTTTGAGGTATAATAAATAACTAAATAAATAAATAAATAAATAAATAAATAAATAAATAAATAAATAAATAAATATATAAATAAATAAATAAAACCTTGTCACAATTGATGCACCTTCTACAACGCCTCTCTCCCACCGCCGTAGAGGCCTTAAAGAGCAAGATACACTCAGAATCCTGCAAGCTTTGCTTATTAGCCGCATTACGTACGGAACCCCGTACCTCGCTCTCAAAACAACAGAAAAGGCTCGGCTCAACACCATGATTCGCCAATCGTACAAAACTGCGCTTGGCCTCCCCACTGCTACTGCGACCCACAAACTACTCGTTTGGGCAGATCATAACACGTGGGAAGAGCTGCAAGAAATCCATCATTCAGCTCAACTACGGCGCCTGCAATTGACTCCCACAGGTCGACAGGTCCTCACAGCATTAGGACTCCGTACGATACCCCCGAGGGAACAAAAATAACACATTCCTCTAGCCCTGCGAGATGACATCCGGGTGGCCCTAACCCCTCGAAATATGCACGCCAACTACCACCTTTTCCGCCGAGCTTCCCGCGCTTGAACCCTGACTGCGCGATACGGGAACGACCCCACCGCCCTATATACAGATTCTACCCCCTACCCTGGGTGCGCCGGCCACGTAGCCTCTGTAGTTACTCATACTGGCCATTGCGTCAATGCCGCCGCTACTACCACAAGCTCAATCGCTGTTGCCGAAGAAATAGCCAGTGCCCTGGCCGCGATTTCCCGCCCTGACCCAGTCACCATCCTCACCGATTCGCCGACAGCCTGCCGAAACTACCAGATCGACCGAACTTCTTTATCAGCTCTTCACATCCTCAAAAACTTCCGCCATCTCCACGAAGTGGATGATGATGAGAAGGGCGAAGCAAAAATGCTTATCGGTAAAACTGTGAAACATTCGCCCGCACATCATATAAAGTCTCGACACGTCAAGCTTTCCACCGCTCCGTTGACAAGCCCGTCGACGACGTCGATGTTTGTGGTGGTTATGTAGGGGTTGTTTTGGACGATGAGAATCTCCATGGGTAAGTTGGCGAATTCGGTGTGTGACATTTTAGCCACCTTGGCCGTCGCCTTCTGCAGAGCGTCTTGTGTCTTGTACCCCCGGTACGTGTCTTGAGCTCGCAGGCGACGAACGACAACCTCTTCTTCTTCCTCTTCTCCTTGTTGGGTGGCCACGAACGCGTTGAAAGTTTTGTCCTCTTCGGCCAATCTTTGGTTGGCCAATCCCTAGGGGGATCCTGCCACAATCATCGTTAATGTGCCGTGCCATATACAGCAGCAACGAGGGACGGGACAGGGCCCGCGAAAGAGAAGCTTCGCCCCTAAAACTGCTCAACGACCCCTGACATCCGCACCGTCTGGCCTCCTGGACACGCCGCCATCCCCGGCAATGAAGTAGCTCACGCCGCGGCTCGCGATCTGATACACCGAGCCATTGCCGACGGTGGCCAATGTTTCCTCATGATCAACCCCACCCACTCAAAGGCTACACGGAGATTCTCGCTCATTACAGGCAAACTCGCCGTCGCCTCCCACCACCACACTGGCGCCCCTCCAGAGAGGAAGCTACAACTTGGCGACGGCTCCAAACGATTATCTACCCACATCCCAACCGCCTCCACCTCATCTTCCCCACCCAACACCCTTCCCTCTGTGCTCGCTGTCCTCAGCCTGGCACCCTCTACCATATACTATAGGAGTGCAAACGTACTCTGGACTTGCCCCCAATTCCCAACCCCACGTACGAGCAGTGGAGGGCTTCCCTGGCCAGCCCAGACCCGGATACCCAGCTCATCCTGGTGACCCGAGCAAAGACAGCCAGCCGAATTCAAGGCATCCCGTACTGGGGATGCCTTCCACGGGGCGAGGCGGATTCATCAGCCTCTGCTCGACAAATAAAATATTTATTCTCTCTCTCTCAAGAACGGAATTAAGGCACAATTTTAGGGCCTAATCATCGGCATCATTATCAACATCCTATTTATGTCGACTCAAGGACGAAGGCCTCTCCCATTGACGTTCACCGCTCTTGTCCGGCGCTGCCCGAGTCCAGTCTTTGCGTACGAATGTTGATATTTTAGATGCGACTGCATCTCATTCACTCGCCTTGTTCCTCCATACGGCGTTGTTGTTGTCCGTCCACACCCCTCCCCCATTCTCCTCGCCGCGCGAGCTGCGCTCTCCGCCGCTCACCCCCTCTCCTCTCCGATAGCGAACACACTCTCGCGAGGGGCATTGGATTGGATTCGATTGGGTTGGCTTGGCTTGGCTTGGCTTGGATTGGATTTGGATTGGATTGAATTAAAGTGTATTGTGTGGGATTGTTTTGCGTCTTAGCCGCGGTCGTTCCAGCACCGGCGTTCCGATTTCGGGCACGTGCATAGACTTGATCTCCGCTGCAAATTGCACGGTGGTCCCGTTACTTCACCATCCACTACCCGTACACTTCAGCGACCACAAGGCCGTCATCGGTAACGTTACGCCGCGTGTTAAATAAAGAATACATCATACGCATTCCTCACACGTTTCACGCAATTAGAGAATCAACCCAACGGAAACACCAAGTGAACCGCCAAGATGCGTCGCATCTCCACAGGGTTCCCCTCGCGGGTGGTGGTGGTGAAAACGTTTTATTGAGCTGGAACGGAGTTAGTTGAGCCGTTCCTCTCTTGTGGGGGGCGTCCTCAGTCCAGGAGGCCCTGGGCACGTGCGGCCAGTTGCGCCCGGGATATGAGCTGTTGCTGGTCACCCAGGTCGCCGCTAGCCAGCTGGCCCTCCCACTGCTCAGGGGTTGGGTTGGGAAGGGGGAGTAGAGTTGGGGTTAGGTGGCACTCCCACACGATGTGGTATAGGGTGCATGGGGATGGGCAGTGTTTGCACTTTGGAGAGTACTGTGCAGGATACATAGCATGAAGGCGTGTGCCATGAGGAAAGGTGTTGGTTTGCAGCCGTCGTAAGATGCACTCGTCGGTCTTGGGAAGGTTCGGATGGGGTGGAGAGAAGTGATGGCGTTGTCGGCGTAAATGGGCAAGGATGTCAGCGTAGCGGAGGGGTATGGGCGGAGAAGCACTTGGGTCGTCGGCTCCCGTGGGTGCCCGGGGTATGAGGGCGCGGGCAGAGGCGTGGGCCGCCTCATTCCCAGGGAGAGCCGTGTGACCCGGTGTCCACACGATGCGGATATCGGGAATTGGCGCTGATCGTTGGGCAAGAATGCGGAGGGCAAGGGCCGAGATTCGTCCAGCTTGGTAGTGGCGGCAAGCGGTCTGGGAGTCTGTCAGGGTCGTCACGTACTCTAGATCGGTGTGGGCGGCCAAGGCGATTGCAATTTCTTCTGCTGTTGTTATGTTGTTGGTAGGGGTGGTAGCTGAGTTCACAAGACTTCCTGTGGAGTCGACAACGGCTGACGTGTCGGCTGAGTGAGAGGAGTATGGAGAGGCATCCACGCATCGAGTGTCGTCCCGAGATCCGTACTTGACGTAGAGGTGGGCAGCCCGCGCCTTGCGGCGGCCTTGGTTATACGTTGGGTGTATATGGCGGGGTATAGGGGAGACAGTGATGTGACGACGGATAGCTGCTGGAATGCGTTGAAGAGTATGTTCCGGTGGGGGGAGCGGGTAGCCGAGACGACTTAATATTGAGCGACCGGTGGTTGTCAGGAGGAGGCGTTCTTTTTGGCTGGTGAGATGTGCCTCGATGAGCTCCTCAAGGGTGTTGTCAACCCCGAGTTGTTGGAAACGGATTGTTGACGTGGTGATAGGTAGCCCAAGTGCCATTTTGTAACTTCTCAGTATGAGGGCGTTTAATTTATTACTTTCAGCAGGTTTTAGTGTGAGATATGGCGTGCCGTATGTTATGCGACTTATTAGGAGAGCCTGTACAAGGCTTACAGTGTCGCGCTCCTTAAGGCCTTGACGGCGGTGGGTGATTCGTCGAATGAGGCCGACTAGTTGCATTACGGTGGTTTGCAGTTGGGTGAGAGTTGCGTGGCTAGCCCCATCTTGTTGAATTTGAAGTCCTAGTACCCGAAGAACGGTCACCTTGGGAACGGGTTTACCCTCTATGGTGAGTGAGGGCTCAGGCGGTGGAGGTGGGCGTCTGCCACGAGAGCGGGCGCGGAGAACGAGTAGAGACGATTTTTCCGGGGCGCAAGTAAGTCCGCAGGTTGTCAAATAGGTGAGAGTGGCATTGATAGCTTGCTGGAGTGAGTCTTCCTGGTCGCCTACTGATCCACCAATAGTCCAGAAGGTGAGGTCGTCGGCGTAGAGTGAGTAGTGAATGTGAGAAAGAGAGTCAAGAGCTGGTGGTAACCCGAGAAGTGCGACGTTGAATAGGAGTGGGAATATTACTGAGCCTTGTGGCATGCCCTTGGGTGGTGGGTGGAAAGCAGAGCTACGGAGGTCACCGATTCCGATCGTAGCTGTCCGGCCAGTTAAAAATTGACGTACGTAGTTGTAGGTGTGGAGGCCGCAATTGGTGCTTTGTAGGTTCTTTAAGATGGCAGCATGGGAGACATTGTCAAAGGCTCCTTTGACGTCTAGAGCCAGGATGGCTCGTGGGGTGGATGTGCTGAGATGGTCCAGAACCTCTTCTTTGATTTGGAGCAGGACGTCTTGCGTTGAAAGGTGAGCTCGAAAACCAATCATCGTATGCGGGACTAGATTGTTGTCTTCAAGATAGGCTGTAAGGCGAGTATGAATGAGGCGTTCGTAAAGCTTGCCTAGACATGATGTCAGGGAGATCGGGCGGAGATTATTAATGGAGAGCGGTTTGTGAGGTTTCGGGACAAGTGTTATATCCGCATGTCGCCACTTGGCTGGAACAGTGCCTTGGGTCCATTGCGAGTTGAAAAAGTCGAGTAGTGCTTGGAGAGAGTCGTTGTCGAGGTTACGCAGGGTTTTGTTATTGATGCGGTCGTGGCCGGGAGTGGTGTTGCGGGTGAGCTTGGCCAGGACGTCTTGAAGTTCTTGAATTGTAAAAGGGGCATCTAGGGTGGGATTTGGGGCCCCTGAGTAGTCTGGATGACCTATTGTAGAAGAAGGGGGAGGCCCAAATAGGGTGGTTTTGATATCGGAGAGTAGCTGGTCTTGGGGTCCGGGGTAGTTGTGAAGCAAACGTTTGAGGTGATGTGCCGTAGCAGATTTGGAGGGTTTGTCCCAGAGAAGCGATCGCAGTATGTGCCATGTCGTTGTAGTTCCAAGCGTTCCTTGCAAGCTGTTACAAAAGGTAGCCCAGTTTTGCTGATGTAGCGTGAGGGCGTATTGGGCTGCCTCTTGGGTGATCTCGTTGATCCGGCGGCGGAGTTTCTTGTTATGTTTTTGTTTTTTCCATCGGCGAAGTAGGCCCTTGCGGGCGTCTAATAAGTGGAGAAGATGAGCATCCATGACTGGGTTTTCGGAGGTAAGAGGGAGAGTTTTGCTGTGCCGGGATACGGTTTCTTGAATTTGAGAGACCCATTGATCAAGGTCCGTGATGGTGGTGGGGAGTGGGTTAGGATCTTCGCGAAAGGCTTTCCAGTCAGTAAGGGTAGCTTGTCCAATTCGCGTTTTTGCTTTATGTTGGGGGAGAGTCACTTGGATGATGTGGTGATCGCTTCCGAGGGTTTCGTTGAGGCGTTCCCAGATGAGGTGGGAGTGTTGCGTGAGGTGAGGTCAGGGTTTGTATCACGGGTGACGCTGTTGCCAATTCGAGTGGGAGTGGTCAAGTCATTCCACAGATTCGCGGTTGTGAACAAATCCTGGCCTTTCCGTCTGTCCGAAGAGTAACCCCATGAGGTGTGGGGGGCATTAAAGTCCCCCAATAATAGTAAAGGGTGCCTATGAGAATGACAGAGGGCACGTTGGACGAGGTGGTCGAGCGAAGCGAGTGATTCTCGTGGGGGCCTATACACGTTAAGCAGGAATATGCCAGCCCAGCTGCAAGCTGTGCTCCCTTCCACACATCACAGCGAGTAAAGACTGCCCCAA
Organism: Haemaphysalis longicornis; assembly: GCF_048455015.1. Lineage (NCBI taxonomy): Eukaryota > Metazoa > Arthropoda > Arachnida > Ixodida > Ixodidae > Haemaphysalis > Haemaphysalis longicornis. The sequence goes on from NW_027526203.1 coordinate 327,521,129, forward strand.
GCGTTTTCTCCCCCAAACAACAACGAAACCCAAGACTTCGGCCGACCTCGTCGCACAGAAGTTCACCATTCTACCAGCCAAGCCTTCCCACCACGTCACCCAGGTAAGCTGGTCGCAAGTGGCTGTGCCTTTTCCCACTGCTCAGCATGCCGACTTCCCCCCTCTACCTACTCCTGTCAACACACCCCTTTCCCCACCTTCTTCCCCCTCTGAACTGACACTCTCCCAAGCACAAGCTCAATTTCAACGACAACTCAATCTCTTGATGGAACGAGTTGACAAGCTTGAACATCAAACGCAGGAATGCCTAATTCAGATAGAGACTCAGAATGCGCTACTAATAGAAAAGATCAACACACTCCCAGTCTTCCAATCGCCCGAGGAAACAACCGTCCTCATCGATCGAAAAATCACAGAGGCCCAAACCACAACGACCAACCTCATCCTCCGAATAGAGGACGCCCTCACCACACGAACAAAGGCAATCGAACAACAAATCACGGCCATGAACTCAGCGCTCGTGAACCTTACGAAACAAGTCTCGGACCTCTCAAGTCGAGAACATACACCATACCCAAAGAAACAGAAGACCTACCCTCAACGAGACGTGGAAATGGCAGCAACTCTTGATGCACTCCAACATGAATAATAATCCGCAAGCCATACAACGTCCCTTAACCATATGGCAATGGAATTGTCGTTCATTTCAAAGCAAGCGTATCTCCCTCTTACATCTCAGTCAGGACAAAAAACCAGATGTCATTGCCCTCCAAGAAGTTGATACCGCCCTTGTCACCCTACGGGATTACGAAACACACGTCTCACCAGCCTCCCCTCGCACGGCAATCCTGGTGGCACGCCATCTCACCGCGCAGATTATCGACATTCACTCCCAAATTGGCCATACATTTATAGAAATTCTTCCTACACACTAAGAAAAAAAGGAGTCCCTGTGACCCTCTTTGGGGGGTATTTACTTGCCACAGATTTGACTCTTCATCGACCCCTTTCGCAGAGTCACGCTACTCTTATTGAAAGGGGGTCACACGGACCCCGTCGCAGTAGTCACAGTAGAATATGGGTGACTACCTCCTTAGAGTCAGCACTGACTGCCACGAAAGAAAAAAGAGAGTCACGGGACCCCTGCCTGATGATCATCGCGACCCTGTAACAAGAGTTGTGAGGACGCCCCCTTTTAAAGAGTCCCGTGATGCTTATGGCGACAGAGTCGTGGAAGTGTATGGGTGACCTTCCCAGAGATGGTCAGTAATACTGCTGGTGGAATCATTGCAGTACACGTGCAAGTGCAATTTTAGCCCACATGCATGCAGCTTCATGAGCAGTTTCATACAAGTATAGCAAAGCAAACCAAAAGTATTTGAAAATTATTTTATTAAAGACGAAAGTGATACACATTTGAATGAAAAGCCAGCTTAGGGTATCACAGCTGTTTTAAACCACAAAATAACCAGCAAATAGCCTAAAAATACAGATACACTAAGCATGTTTTACTGCTTGCTATGGCTTGTCACAACGCAGGTTTGCTAGACTAACAGGCATGATATTAAATCACAAAAACAAGTTTTGTGTTAACCAGCTTTGCATACCTGCTGGTGCAAGGTTAAACTGGTGTGGAAATAAACTGCAATAATTTTTAAAGGCTTCTTTCCTTGTTGCTGTTTTTCTAAGGCAGACTTCTTACACAAGTCCATGAAGTCAATCCAGAAATCTTCACAAGCCGTGCACAAGCGTTGCAAGGTGTCCTCGGGTCCTGGCGTCTCGGACCAGGCCTTGTCTCGGACCTGCCAGAAATATCAATGAAAAGAAATTGAACGATAAGACAAAAGAAAAATGAAATTGTAGCCAGCACAGTAAAATCATCAACAACAGGCTAACTGCCCAGTGCCTGACAAAAGAGAGGGCGAGGAGCACACCTCTTGCCATTACATTTCCTTGCTTCACCATTTGGCTTTTGTTATGAAATGTTTTGTATGAGGGAACATATGTATAATGTATGAAGTCACATATGGACACCCCAGAAATGCAAAGGCTTCAAAAATTATTGCATCCATAAAGAGGATCTGAAAGCTCCAGGGAGGGAGACTAAGAATTTATGAGTGCAAAAGGCTGCTACTCCCCCCTTTTGATGGTATGAAAATATCTATGTAAAGCTTAAAGGCAGCACGAGTAACAAAGCAGTAAGTGAACTGAGACACCTGCTGCACAAAGGGCATGCTCCACACTGCAAAACACTGGAGGGGTACAAAGTCTCACTCAACCTGTTCAGTAAAAAGCATGAGGCAAGTTGGTACATAGTTCTTAAAAAGTCGAGTCCATAGCACATGACAAAGAAGATGATAGGACAAGCACTTGCTTGCAACTAAGTTTATTGAGTGCATCGTCTAAAATGACACCCTTTAATAGTGGGCCGCACAATGGTAACAAAGGAATCATAGTGAAGTTTCTAAATATTCAAGCTCATTGCAATACAGGTTCACTGTGCTCCTGTTTTTTATGTAATAAACATCTAAAAGCTCCCAAATCAGTGCTTTAGCTTCTTTGCAGAAGTCAAACTTGGCCCAAGAAAGGCTTGTACTTGCATGATTCGCAATGAGTGGGTACATGCAAAACGCCAAGGGACAAATTGGATACATCGACTTTCCAGATGGGGACGACACATCATAGATTCCCCCCATTCCCTGGGCAAAAACCGCTGGGTGTGCTGCTTGTTGCGCTTTTCTTTTGCTTTTAGGCTTGATAGCAATTTGCCTGAACCTTCTATCTACGCTTCACTGATTAACTTTGACGCTTTTTTAAAGTTATTCGATACGCTGACTATATTTTCTACTCTGCATGCAATGTCTGCACCCCGTTTCGTTTTTTCCTTCAACAGTTTTTAGCTTAAGTGAAAGCATGAAGCACTAAATAATGCTTACAGTTGTAGTTATCTAGATCAGACTTATTACTGATGGAAAAGAAACCTAAGTTGTCAGTACAAAGGGCACCACTGCCTTGTTACGTGCCTCGGTTTCTTCATGTTTTTAGTGGCCACAAGAAAAAATTTTAAACCACTTGTCTATTTGAATTATTGTCAACGCGTTTAGTTTCTGTACCCTGATTTTTTAACTTCTCATATAATTAAATTTGGCACAAAACTTGTTCCAAAGTTTCTAATTCCCTGGATGGGCTTTTCTGCACGAGTTGTGAGCGATGCAGTAAAGCTGACACTACAGCCTTGATGGGACATGCCACAATAATTAGTTTCCCTATCCCAATTTATTGACTTTGGATGTCCAATCGAACTTCTCATGCACAAGAGGGGCTTCTCTGCACAAATTCAGAGTCATGCAGTAAAGCTGACACCAGCGTTGATTTCAACTCTTTTGTTACCGCAGAAAATTGACCAGTTTTTATGGCTCTAAGAAAACATTTCTTTTTGCTAAATGTGTTGGTTAGGCACATAGTGCAGTGGCAAAAATGCGGATGATTCAACGCCCTTGCTAGCACCAGTTGTGTAATGTTTGCATAAATAATGATCGCATAAAAAAAAAACCCAAATCAAAATTTTGTCACCGTAAAGAAAAATGAAAAAAAAAAAGTTGTGTATAACAAACCACCAATAGTGGAAAAAATTTAGAATACGCTTGTGAAGGTTTACATTAAAAAATCCTGTCCAAGAAAAAATTCACTAGTGAAAATTAATTTGTCCCCGTGGTGCCCACATGGTGCTTGCACGCATGGTGCCCGCGTCTCGTGGTGAAGCCGAACATTCATTCCAAAATACACAATTTTGGATGGTTCTCTGAAATGGTTTGATATTATTAGGGGTCCAACTTAGTCCCCACGTGATGTAAAAACATCTTATTAAGGACTACAGCAAGCACCAGATTCACGGCAAGCAAGAGATGCCAAAAAATCCACTTGGAATTTAAAACCAATCTCAGTGGTGCATTTTTGTTGACATTCTGATCATCACTTATCTACCAGAACTTCCACTTGCGGTTTATTGTCGTCTTCTGACTCGCTATGGTAGCCCTGCTTGCAGGAATAACTTGCGATGCACTAGAATTGTGCCCAGCAAGCTTTCACACGGCGAAAAGAGTGCTGCCTAACATTTTCAAAAAGGCACCATATCAAACCTTTTGGAGACTGCCAGAATAGACAGTCGCAGTAAGAAGCAACACTAGACCTCCAAAAATAGCCTCGTAATAACAAAACTGGCCAGTGAACAGCTGGCAGTGTTCAAGGCTGATTGGAAATCTCTACTTGTCTGAGCTGATATCCGATGACTTGGTGTTATTTTTTGAGTTTCAGCTGGAGCTGTTATCGCAAAAGTAGGGCATGAGTGAAGCGATATCACAAAAGGCGTTCTTTTTTCGAGGAATAGTAGAGGGCGACGGGGGTGCTATGGCCAATCGGCTTGAAGTTGGGTAACTGCGTAGTAGCACGAAATATTAGGTTTGCAACACACAAACAGAATGAAAACTGCTCGATTCGCAGCCGCGGCGGCCGCTTTTCTGATGGAGGCGAAAAGCAAAAACGCCCGTGTGTACGAGATTTCGGCGCACGTTAAAGATCCCCAAGGTGGTCAAAATTAATCCGGAGCCCTCCACTACGGCGCGCCTCATCGCCTGCGTTGCGTCGGCGCGTTAAACCCTACAATCAATCAATCAAAATGAAAACTGCTGGAAAGTGGCTCAAAATGCCAGGTCCACTTGATACACATGCGGGGAACCTTCAGAAATAAGCTTTCACAAAATAAAACGACCCTTTCTTTGAACCAAAGCTCAGTAGTGGAAAGCTGGTGTCATTTCCAGGTAATTATCATCTGTCACTGCCATCGGATTGCAAAACTGGCAAAATGATTTGGTATTTGGCTTGCTGGAAGACTTTTGGTCAAGAAAATTCCATGGTAATGCAGCATGACCACGAGTCGCATGCTTTTTTATCAAGCGCAGCAGCAACGCTCCCTTCTGAGAAACATACACACCTCACCTTGCAAAAAACTGCCGAAAATCTCAAGGTTGCCTAAACGTGTAGTGTCTAGACTAACCACCGTGGTACATGAGAAACAACTACAACATCACAAAATCGGCAATATAAAGCACCGATCACCGATCATCAATGCTGTATATTCCTGATATCCATGTTGTCATTTCTCTTGCAACTAACGCATCCCACTGGTTAGTCTAGGCACTGCAGTTTTAGAATCAGTTCTAATTTTCCTGTTCTGGCTACACTGAAATTTCTGACGGTGTTTTTGAGGGTTGAGCAGCATGTGTTGTTTCGATAGGTGCCATGGCTGCTGCGCTATACAAAAAAGGATGTCACTTGTGGTTACGCTGCATTACCATTAGATTTTTTGATCAAATGGCTCACAGAAGTCAAGTATCAAATGATGTCGTCAGCTTTGCAATCCGACTGCGTTTAAAGGTGAGAACTACCAGAAAATGACACCAGGTATGCACTAGTGAGCTTTGGTTTAGAGGACAGGTAGCTTTTTTTCAGTCAAAGTATTCGTGGATGTCTCCGCATGTCTGACAAGTGCACTTAGCATTTTCAGCCCTTTTCCTGTCATTTGTTTCATTTCTGCATTGCGCAATTTATATTTGGCACTACTAGACAGAGAACTTCAACCCGATTTGCCTTAACGCCTTCGTTGCCCACTACTTTTCCTCAAAAAAAGCATGCCGTTTGTGATTTCACTTCACCCATGCCTTACTTGTGCAATAAGAGTTCCAGTTGAAAGTCAATTGATAACCTCAAGTCATCGGACATCAGTTAAGGCAAGGAGAGAGAGCTTAAAATTGGCTTCAGTTTTGATTCTGTACGAGGATATTTTCGGAGGTCTAGAGTTGCTCCTCAGTAGAACTACATATTCTGACAGTCTGCCACAAGTTTGGTATTGTTTGTTTTCTAAAATGTTAGGTGGAGGTGCAATGCAGGAGGCTCATAGAGCTGAACGCATTTTTCATTTGTCACGCAACAGTTACTCGGGGATAGCTAGCTGGGCACTGCTCCAGTGCATCGCACCTCATTCCTGAAAGCAGGGTTAGAAAAGTGAGCCAGAAGATTATAACAACCAGCAAGTGAAAGCTTCAACAGGTGCATGATAGTAAACTGACAGTGAACGAGTTTTGTTTTCAGCCCCAAGCAGTTTTTGTCCTATCCCGAATTTTTACCTTACCATTAATGCGATGTCAACCATTGACAAGATGTTTCTACATCATGTGGGGACAAATAGTGCCTCTAATAATGCCAAACCACCCGATTTTTTTCAGTAAACTATCCGAAATTGCATATTTTGAAACAGAGGTAGGGCTTCACTGCAGAACGAGGGCACCACACATGGTAACATGTTTTTCATATCTGACAAATTGTACTGGGCAACTAAACTTTTTTCCAAGATGTGTTTTTTATGTTTGGCAAAAATTATACTCCAAACTTTTTAAACTATTTGCGAACTGATATACACAACTTATCCATATTTGCAACGTTTGGCCAAAAACTGATTTTGTTAATTTGCGAATCTGCTCTTGTTGGAAAGGGCATCGAATAATCTGCATTTAGAGCTGATGCAGAATGTGCCTAATCAATATGTTTACACAAAAATGCTTTGTTAGACCCCAAAAATTGGTAGACTTTCTGCGATAAAAAGAAAGTTACCGCCCTGTCTGCGTGCCATATTCCGAAGTCTATTTTTAGCAGATACCAGCGTCAATGCCAGAAGTAGTGTACTTAGCGAGCATCGCAATGCATACGGCAGCTTCTGGATTTTCGGGCCGTCTCGAGCGTTTTGATGTTCGGGACAGGTTTTAGTAGTAGGAAGCATCGCTTCGTTCACAGAAAAAGAATTACCTTTAAACTCTAGCTTTAATCAGCTGTCATGAGACAAATTCAACCAAGCTATTTTTCTTAGAAAACTGTTACTAAAGACAACTGTTTTTCTAGTGGCTCATTTTATTCATGACTATGTTGGCTGAAGTTGTTGAAATTGCAACTGTGTGAGAGCTTTTTATGAGTTGAATATGGGAGCTTTAACCTAATTGCTTGTAGTATTAGCACGACTAGGCCGATCTGGAAGACCATTTCGTGAGAAACGAGCGTTATCACTGCCAAAATAGCTTAAAAATACAAAACCCACCCACACATGAAGATATTCATTGATGCCAGGGTCCGTATGGGAAATTTAGGAGGTGTGTCACGGTGTCACAGTGGTGGCGTGGTTATCAGACCAGGTAGTTGTTTTGAAGGTTGGTAGCTAGTAGCTCACAATATGCCTTTTTTGTCTGCTTCTTCGGGTTTTTGTTTTGGAAGATTATTCGGAGCGAGATATAGAGAAATCGATAGATGATTTTTGAAGACTGGGAACGATTCCAAGAAATTTAAGCAATTTCGCTGACACAACCGTTTTTCTAAAAATTCTAAAACCACACAAAGAAGCAACACTCAGTTTTTCCAAAGCTCCTGCGAAGTGATTTCATTAAAAGTAATTACTGCTGTACTCACCAGTGGTTCTCTGAAGGCTTCGACACCACTTCGAAACAGGCCGCAGGACAGTGTATCCACCCCTCTTGCATCTAATGATAAAAAAAATACATATCACTGACATGGAATTTAATAAGATATGGGGGACCAACAAAAGAGTATAGAGGAGGCCATAAGGAAAAATATCCACAGGGCTCCAGCTTAACAAATGCAATGTGGTAATTGCTACGTTCCTCATATTTTCACGGTGTATTAACAATTGCTTTATTATCAGGGTCTCTACTTCCGCACTACTTTCATTTAGCAGTATTAGAAGTGGAACTGGATTACAAGTTTGTGAAAAATGCGGAATTGCTGTAAACACACAGATGACAACGTCAGCACTGTTTCTGCAGCAAGCAAGGAATAACACATGCAGTAAAGGGTCCATAAAGACTGAATACAGCTTTGTTTAGTTTGAAAGAACTAGCTTTTCAGTACTCACTCGGCTCCCTTCCAAGCCCGAAATACATTAGTCAGAAATACGCAAGCAACACAGAATATTTTCAAATTTCTCACTGAGGCTTTGGCATGAGAGACGCAATATGGGCTAGCACTAAAAAATGTCGACAGACAAGAGTCTTCTGCCGGCCCTGCTACATTAGAGTGGCGCTTCTCCACCACGTCCTCTTAGGTGTTTTCCTAGCATTTTCTGGGCATGTGTTCGCTTCTAAACTTCACTTCACATCAGACTACTGCCCTGGTCAATGAAGGGAGGAAAACTGCTTCTTCCTGTGTTGTGGCCCACAAAAATGATTAAACATATCAGATGTGCAATATACATAGCAAAAGTTGCCGCAAGTGAAGACAGAAGCCGCACCGCACATAGTGAACTCCGTCTGGAACTTCTATCTAGCCTGATAATTTTACTTAGATTTTGTTTCGACGGTAGGCCATATTTGGCCCCTCGCACCAATTTGAGCCCTCCGGGAAGGCGTTGTTGCACTGTTCCCTTCAAGTTTCCATTCTTCTATTGCTCCCTTTGTCAATTTCTGCTCTTAAGGCTCACCAGCCCTCCTTTTCTTCTGTCCCCTATTTTACCCTACCCCAGTCTCCTTTGCCTTTGTGCTATCGAGAATAACTGGTTTGCATGTTTTCATTTATGTTGGTTACATTGCTCACAAAACCGGAGGGTGGAAAAAAAAACTTTTCCGAACTAGTGTTTGCCGTGCTCGGCATTATTTTAGTGTAATATTGCCTTGAGGAAGCTTTGTCCACTGATCAAATCTGTCTGAATATTCAAATTCTGGTTAAGGTTTCTACAGCTGTTGTATGAAGGTTTCGACGTATTCATAGTATTTCAGGATTCCTTCACCTGCTTTTCTCAACGGAATTGGCGGTGGCCAATTTTTGGGCCAGAACGTTTCGCGTGGAATGACCCATTAGTATTATGAAGCTTTGGTTTTTTTATGTGAAGCCTTTGGTGCGTAAACAAAAAGCACAAAACTGACACAACCTCTCTGGGAATAAAAAAGAAGTGACAACAAGGTTCAATTTTTAACAATTTTCACAGCATTTTAACATCCAAAGATGCCTTCGTGCAATAACAGTAGCTAACCGTTATTTGGAATTAATTTGAAATCAACAATATTTATGCGATCTCTAGGAGAGCAAATGGTGGTTACGAGCTGAACTGAAAGAACTTAGAGACAAGTGTAATACAAACCTCCAAAAAGGCAAAGTACGCCGTGAGCATGGACATCCACAGGACTTGAGGATTAAGAGCAGCCATACCTGATAGAGCCAAAGGTGAAGGCAAAAAGTAAGGGCAGGAGCAGTTGCAACAAATGACAATTTTACACAGACGTCAACCGCACAAGCAATTCGAAGTCTCAAGGGCCAGTCCAAAGCAGGCACAAGCAAATTTTATATCCCCTGAAACCTACTACAAACCCGCTTAACCTCACACAGCCATGTCGATGAAAATCTGCAGCCCTGCAAGATTTTACCTGCTGTTATGACATGTTTCAAATGCTGAGTCTTTCCATGCCAAACAGCCAAGTGTATGGTGCTTGACACTCTAACCTTTCGGGAAAAATTAATTGTTGATGCGAAGATTCTCTTGGCCTTGCAGGAGTGTGACACGTTCACACGGAACTCGGGAGAAAGGGAACAGAATGAGTTACAATGGCGAACGGTGAAAGGGAAACTTAGCACCAAACAAGGACACAAGGGTCAACGTGCAGCCCCCGAAATCCAGTTCAAGCGAAGAGAAAAACGGAAATGCTCTCACCAACACGAGAAGCCCCATTCAGCGATGTGTGCCGCGGGTCATTGTTGGTCCAGGTTGCAGCAGAGCATTGGCCCCCGAATGCATGTACTGCTCGGACAAAGAAGCACCACGCCCTGCGTGGCAGGTGTGGTGATCCATCCTGGGCCGTGGCCACCAACCGCGGCCAGGTGTAGAACCGAGCCCGGTTGTCTGCAAGCCAACTCGCTCGTCTGGAACCTCTGGTACACAGAATCCGCAGGCCCATCTCCAGTCCTGGTTAGCTCACCAGCTTCAGAGTCCTCTGGTTCCGCGATCGGCCTCCACCCGAACCTTGTTCCTTGCTTGAGCACCTCCTCCTTAATTAATGTAGACAAGCTGATGTGTTTATGGCTCTGAAATACAGTACATACAACATATAACGAGAGGGAAGATGAAGACTTGGTTGCTGGCTAGTTGAAAGACTGCGCAAAAGATGAGGGTGACAGGAAGAACGCTGAAGCATGTCTACTTGTGCAACACTGGTCTGCACGCTGGAGTAATGCCCAAGTGACAACATGTCTGGCAGACAATAATGATGCAAACAGGCGACTCACTAAATACAGAAAGTACACTCTGAGTGTGTGATCAGGACATGTAATATTTTGCACAGCTTTATGTCGGGCTAATTGGTGAAGGAAAATTGCTCTTGTTACGATCACAGAGACGGGCACAAGACAAACGTCCGCTTTCACGAGAAGATGGCGCCGTCTACTCGTGAAATTGTACGTAGTTTTCTTGTGTCCGTCTATGTGATCATAAAAAGCACAACCTACCTTCAAAAGAATATTTAGCATGCTCCAGGCTTCTTTTGATGCCTATATTAAAGGATTCATTTTGCATTGGGGCCTATTTTCTTTACCTGCAAATATCGCGCGAACGTGACAATACATGCCAATATGCCATTCATAATGGCTTTTCCCCATAAAAAGGACACTAAACGGTCCCAACAAGTTTGCCTATACGGGCAGACCAGTGTTAAAAATGACGCTGCACCAAAGGGTTCAAAACGATTTACACGCCCCATGTACTGTTTTTTTTTGTAGTTCGGTTTGTTATTTCACGAAACGTCAAAGAAGAAAACTACAGAATAAAAAGGGAACACTTGACACACTTTTGAATAGCCTGCCATTGCAAACTAGCGCCGTGTATTACAGAATTGTACCGCTCCGCCCAACAGTCAAATGGTTTTCTGTGACCGACGGTGCAAAAAGCAGCCGTTAGACAGCGAACACAACAGTAGAGCTAGAGACAAGCTTGACGTGGGCTAATGGACGAGGGCAAAAGGAGGGTGTGCTGAAGAATACGGACGGCATGAACAAGTTAGAACAGGCGCCTCGTAGGCGCTGTAAAATACCCCTCCTCCCCACACACACACCCCGAGACTTAATTCCCTGCGAGGCCACATGTCCGCCTTTCACCTCCAATTTCCACGTATATGAATTCTGTGCCCCTGTGAACTCTACGTGAACTCAAAGACGGGCTTCGTCATTAGCTCGTGAAGCTTCGCAACGTCAGGCGTTGTGGAACTGCCGTACTCGCTCGCTGGCGCGCGGCCCGAACTCTCTCTCCGTGTCCTGCATTTGCATACTATTTTCTCCCCCTTGCACATTGCAAATTCTCATCTGTTTAACTACATTTCCTGCGTCCTCACCTCTTGCCAACTTTTTTTTCCCGACAACGCCGCCAGCACACGGTCAACGCGTACGCTGTAGGGGCGCGTTGGCGAGCGAGTACGGCCACAGAACAGGGAGTACGGCAGTTTCACGACGCATATCGCGGCCCGCAGACCGCGAGCAGCCGCGAGGAAGGGCGGTCGCGGCGGCGGCAGCCGGTCTCGCGAGCGCGATAGCTTAGAACAGTCTCAAATAGGGAGGAGGGGGCGAAGGAGAGATTTCACAATGCTTACGAGGCGCCAGGCAGCAAGCAAACAAGCACAGCATATGCAACTTTTTCGGCATGTGTCCGGAAAGCTAACCGAGACAACTATTTCACTTGGTATGATTAGCAGGGGCAGTACTCACGTGAAAAAACACGATGACACAGCCTTTGTTCCGGCTTCGCATTCAACCGTAGCACGCCGTCGACTTGCCGAACTGAAGAACTCTAGTAGACGATTTCAGGCGGTGCGCAATGAATTCCGCACAGCAAATTTCATACCGGTGTCACGCCGTTTCCATTCCGCAGCGGTTTTGATACGCGAATTCGACAAAAATGCGTCAACTCGCCCCGCTGCCTTCGCGCCACTCACTGGCTTACTCTACTTGGCTCGCAGTGGATTCTATTGATTCGCGTTGTCTAAAATATTTGCATTTGTATTCTTGTTATTGAGTTTTAAAGCAAACGCTAGACAAAATAAATCTGGTTCTGGCAGCAACTTTTTATATATGTACGTTTTACGTAATGTACAGAAGTTTTTATAAAACGAACGCAAATCAGTCACGTGACTACTTCGCGGCTTTTTTAAACGCACTAAAAGAGGCGACGCTCGCACACAGGTTCAAATATATAATAATTGTGAGCAACATGCATTAATCATTTAAATAAAAAGATTGTCGCAATATGAAGTAGTTTTTATTGAATAAAAGCAACTACAAGTAAGGATTTGAATGACTAACACTTGAATTCTGCTTTTTGGTCGGGCAGCTTGGTGTAAGTTTACACGACATCTGAACCCAGAGCTCTGTACGCGCGCAAGTGCGATGCCTTACATCGATATGTACTTAATGTACAAAATTACTAGTGGCACATGAAGCAGTGAACATACTGCTTAATTGGTAAAACGCGAATGAGAATAACATCTGCAGTAAAGTAGGCTTTGTTGCACGACAACGAAGCTTTGCAAGAAAGCAGGCACGCAACATCGTGCATAGAGAGGCTGAATTGTAGAGCGGCAGAATTGTGGCGCAAAAGCTAGTTACGTACACGCCACACGTCCTGATATTCTCCCGCCTATTTTGTAGGGTTCCTGAGAAGGCCATTTAGTTGCGTAGCAATATATATTACGAAGCATAGTTTTATTCGTGTTCTTATTCGCAGAGCGTTATCCGGTGCACAGTTGGCAATGTTTTTAACGTAAAAAATAGACCACCCATTTAAATCATATACAGAAGCAATGTCAATCCTACTTTCTGCTTATTTCATCAACATTGAACAGCATTGCAGTAAAGACTTTAATTCGTATATATTAAGTATATTGTGTTATTGCTACATGTGGTTTCTATGCAATGTTAAAATATTTGCTAGTCTTTGCGCACTTTAGCATTTCCATTCGCCCAGAGTTACCGACAATTGTAAGAACAAAATAATTTGGCTACCACAGGTATGGTATGTATTGTAGATGATTGCTTTCTGATACGACATATTCAAAAATATTGTTAAAGTGAACCTCTCTATGCCCACTCATGGCGCTTTTACGGCTGTACGCACTGCAGGAAAGCCAGCTTTATCAAATGGGAGGGCTTACGGTGGTGATGATGATGATAAACTCAGCGCAGGAAAGCCAACTTTAAACAATGGGAGGGCAAATTGTGGTGTCGTTGATAAAACGCGAAGTAGGAAAGCCAACTTTACAAATTTGGAGGGCACATATTGAAAAAGAATAATAAGAAGACGAAGAGGAGCAGGATGAAAAAGGCGAAGCTTTCTCCAATACAAATGAAAAGTCCACACTCCTATCCGCCAAAGTCCAAATCAATGACAACACTGAGCTAACCGAAGCAGCATATTCAGATGACCCAATTACACTCTAAAAATCATAATCACCCCATTAGCTTAGCTCAGCACTTTGCATTGTGGACTTTGCGTTTGTATCGTAGAAAGCTTGGCGTTTCAACCTTGTGTGTTCCATAAACAGCGTTATATTTTTTATGCTTTACAGTCCTAGATAATCAAATTTTGTATCGTTTGCGCAGAAGCGGACAAAGTCACGGGACACACACCTGTGTGCCCTTACTTTTCATGTTTTTGTATCTGCGCCACTAAATCTTGCAATACGGTAGCAACAAACCTAAGTATCACTGTGGAAATTCAATCAGTCAATAAATATATGCTAAAAATGCTGTTGACCCGTGACTCCCATTGCAAAGTGCAAGGGTCCCGTGACCCCTCCCTGTTTTAAAGAGGGTCGTGGAGCGTAAAAGAGAGTCTTAGTAGAGTCTAAGGGAGTCATTGCAGCGACGACTCCCTTTGGACTCTCTTTTTTTTTAGAGTGTACTTCGCCTACCACGCCTAGTCCCCTCGCGGGAAGGTGGGGTAATTTCTTCCCTTCGTCGAGTTAATGGCCTTCCTCTTCTTCTAGACCCATCTCTGGTTCTCCATTTTGTTACCCTGGTGATCCACCGGTTGTCAGTTGGTCTCACGGTTAAAATTGCGAGGTTGAGGACTGCCCTATATGCTATCCTGGTGATGGTGTTTTATTCTCTTCGGTGCGGGAAAATTTGTGGTACGATGGTAAGCTCTGCAATATCAAGCTCGTGATCAGTGACTCTTAGAGTCTTACCGTTTCTTTCTTTCCTGCTCTTTTCTAGGTTAGACGTTTTATAATGTGGGTGATTGGTTACAGATTTTCTTTTTTTCGGTGATTCTGAGCTCGGTTCTGCCACGTCACTCTAGAGCCAGCCGAGCACCCTTACGTGACTGTTCTCTGGGAGGACATCCGTACCTAACAAAACTTGTTGCTGAGCTAATTGGTACATATTTTAAGGAAGAAGAAAACGTGGCGCAAACTAGACGTCGACGAAAGAAACGAGGTAAGACATATATAGGCGCCCGTATATGTCTTACCTCGTTTCTTTCGTCTACGTCTAGTTTGCGCCCCGTTTTCTTCTTCCTTAAATAATCCGTACCTATTTTAAGGTGATCTTTACCTTGGACGCGTAGCGTCCTTCGTCGTTTGCCAAAGGGAGCTTGCAGAGGATACAGAACCACGGAAATGTTGTAACGTAGATTGAAAATTTATGTGATTATACCCTCGGAATTTATTTTAGTTCGTTTCTACTCATAATCAAGGACTTCCGTGATTTCTGAGAGACTGGCACTAATCCTTTGCCCCCGGTTTTAGTTAGCTGACCCAATGCTGGTGGCGGCATCAGTCCCTGTGAAAACTCGCCGGGGTGGCCAGTGGGTAAGGCGTCGCGCTGCCGAGCCCAAGGACGTGGGTTCGATTCCCGGCCCCGGCCGGCCGTCTTTCTGATGGAAGCCGAAAACTGTAACGCCCGTGTGTCGACACTTCTGCGCACGTTAAAGATCGCCAGGTGGTCTTAATTATTCGGGAAACTTCCTCGTAGCCCAGGTGTAGCTTCGGCTTATGTATTGCAGAAATTTTCTTTTCATCTTCCGGTGGAAAGACGCTTTGATGTAGGGGCGTCAGTTGCGGGCGTGGCTGGCGACCGAGTCTGTCGAGTAAGCTACAACGGACTTGGCGTTGAACAAACTTCACTGCGCAGGCGCAGCACCTGCTGAAAATGCGCGTCCCTTCTTTCGTCTCTGCCGTAGTTTAATTGTCCTCCTTTCCACACTTCAGTTCCCTTAATGCAGGCCAGCCCCTGAATCTTGCTGCTTCAGTTGTAGCTTACGGCTGGCAGCGATGGCGCACTTCCGTGCACACTTGATGAACCCGACTGACTGATAGCGGACGGCTAACAGGCACGGGGAAATCGAAAAATGAGCCTAATACCGCTGTCGCGTTAAAAAGACTTTTGTCGTCTTCTTTATTTCTTCGTCATCGTGTAGCCTCCGCGTTGAACGTTCACGTATGATATACCAACTCGCCCAAACCTATACCTTGCTATTCATCAACATGCTTGGCAGCGGCGACGCGCTGCGTGATAACGGCAGAGTAGCGAGCGCCGCCCAGCGTTCGCAATTCACGCGATCACTTTTTGAGACGGACGCAGCAGCTATGCGCCGCGACTGCCGTGACCGAGCAGACTGCCAGAAGGCTGTCCGCAAATAGCCATCGTCAGTGCTTCTTTTATTTCCTATCACAAAAGTCGATTTGGTTGTAGGGTTTAACACGCCGACGCAACGCAGGCGATGAGGCGCGCCGTAGTGGAGGGCTGTGGATTAACTTGACCACCTGGGGATCTTTACGTGCGCCGAAATCTCGTACACAAGGGCCTTTTCGCTTTTCGCCTCTATCAGAAAAGTGGCGCCGCGGCCTGGAATCGAACCCGCGACCTCGTTCCTATCCCAAAAACCAAACAGCTATGTATTTTAGTCAAAATAACATTGTACTACTTGGATTAGATGTTTTGCCTCAAATACGCCCAATCTTTTCGTTTTAGCGAACAATGTTGACAAGTATGAACATCGACACCAGATTAAGTAGTTTGGAAATGTTTTGCCCGTAAAGCATCTCGTTCAGGAACTCATTTACGTTTTGGCCGGGATACTCAATCGAGCGATTTAAAGCAGCCGAAGAAAGATTGTCTTTAAAACGTCCAACCAGGTGCCCTTGAGAAGGACACGTATGCACAAAACACTAGCGCTGGGATCCTAAAAATTTCCGGCCAGTGCCAATTTATTAACGTATATACGTTGTATTGGAAACCATAGAAGGTGTGGAAACATACACAGTTTCGATGTAAAACTCTTGCCAGCACCGCTAAAGCATCTTGGGCCAATTGGGGGCTCAATCTTCTCTGCTGATCAATCGATGCTTAAAATTGGCTTTTCCCCATTATTCATGTGCTTGCAGTGCACCATGGTTAAGAGGCAGCTTTGGGATCAGATGGCTGGCGGCTCAAAACCGTACGACAATCTTGCTAAGTGTGCTTCGCTTCTTAAACGAGACCTAGATCTAGTACTAGTCTCTCACTTCCCTCAAATGTTGTCTATATCCTTCGTACTCCAGAAGGGTTTCCTGAAGGGCCAGTGGGTACATTGTACTACGAAGAAAAAACAGCGCAAAAGACAGGACGAAGGGAAGACAACAAACCACAGGCGCCGACGAACAAGTGGGCGCTTTATTGCAACACAAACATATATATATATATATATATATATATACGACAGAAATAGGAATTGGCAGTCAAGAAGACCTCGGCAGTCAAGAAGACATATATATATATATATATATATATATATGGTATAAGGTAGAACAACGAAAAAATGAAAAAGGAACGAAAACAGATATCTCAATCAAATATGATAGCTCGTGACACAAACGTAATCGCCCACGTGGATTTTCGGTGTTAAGATGCTCAAGACAAGTAAACTATTTCCTTCTCCAGAAAAGCAACAGACGGCTCTCTCACACACGCGTTTCCTCTCTTTTATATTTCAAAGGCTTCAAATATTTCCCGCTCCCTCTGTCCACGATACCGTGCGAGGATCGCGTAGTCATGGAAGAGTGGAGTGCAGCCGCAGGAAGCGCAATGTGTTGCCAAGGTGCTACTTGTGGACGACCTTAAATTGTACGCATGCTCCCTCAGGCGATCATTTAGGCAGCGGCCTGTCTGCCCGATGTACGTACGGCCACACGGCGACAATGGGATTTTCTACACGACTTTTTCAACACAGTCGACATAGCGAGTGCTATGCTTTTTAGGCATGCGCTCACCTTCGGAGCTTCAGCGTTGACACGCTTGCACAAACGGCTCAGTTTGTTAGGTGCGTAGAATGCGAGCCGTACAACCACCTTACTGACAATCTTCTTTAGGGCATGGCTAACACAATGAAGGTAGGGAATGACCGCTGTTTTTTGTCTCTCTTGCTGAGGGAACTTTTCCGGAGGTCTAGAGGAAAGTTCACGCATCAACCTTGACGCCAAAGTGCACATGAGGTCGCTCGGGTAAGCAGCAGACTTCAGGGGGTGTACTCGCCGGCGTAGCTGGTCACACGAACAATGGGACCTTGAACAGGATTTTCTTCCTACAGTGTAAAAGGAAGAAATATTTAATTAATGAATTCTACACTCCAAGGTCCTCGTTCAGGTCTCCTGAGTGACACGAACTTGAATCACGAATTGCTGCCCCCAAAGAAGCGAAATCGACAAAAGACATGGTCCGGCATACGATTGGCCTCCAAAATGTGGGCTGCGTTGTGGAATTTTTGAAAGCTCACAGTCTTCCATCACCGAATTGAATATCGTCCCAAATTCACATTGTTTAGTGAAATCGTATGCTCAGTACTTTTATTCGGAAAATGCGTTCCAATGGGAGACCGGGGTACTGATTCAAACATTCTGTAACGAAGCAGACCTATTGAATTACCTCATAGTGGGGCAACCGCAACCACGTCGGCTGATTCTCCAGTGTTTGGCTAGAGGCCGCGTGGTATGGCGTCAGCTACATTGTCTCGTGCAGAGCAAAAAATTGTGAAACCTCATTTCGCAGTACTCAGTGGCTTAAAGCAACCAACACCGTTTTTCGACATTACACCAACTATTTTGGGGAGCTGGTCCTAACTCATTGTGTCATTTTTCTGTGGGACTAAGGTTAACCAGATCGACGCGAACAAGTTCCAGCTGGCCCCGACGCCTGACGCGATGCGAAAAATGTAGGCGCCACTGCTAGGGTGTTCGACGCACGATGTCATGTCTTCCCGTCGCTTGCAGAACGCGCGTCGCGGGGAATTTTCACTGACGCTGCCCAGACGCTTGCAACATGATCGCGTTGTTAGGCGTTTACCTCATTATTTCTGGTATAAATCATCTTATCACGCCTCTTGAAGGTGTTAAGGGCTGCTTCCTTATCAGTTTTATGTACTAAAATTTCAAATGTGCCCATTTTTTGAAACAATTCTTGAATTTTTATTCGTTCGTACTATCTTGATCACAGTTAGGGTGAACACGGGAGCCGCCTGTCTTCGTTCCGGGTAACTTCGCACGCATGCGCAGTTCGTTTGCAACGAGGCTATGTGATCCGCGTGCGAAGTTACCCGGAACGCCGACAGGCGGCTCCCGCGAATTGAATGACCCGTGCTCCCGTGTTCACCCTAACTGTGATCAAGAGAGTACATACCAACGAAGCGAACGAACAGCCTCTCAAATGAAGCTGTCTCCCATTTTACGGCGTAGGTCATACAGTGTTGCCAGCTAAATATATCCCAAGCCCTCATTGCGGACGCCGCAAGATATATTTAAGAAAAAAATTAGACCAAAAATCTAGGTAGCTCTCAATAGTCTGTACGATGGTAACTGCCGCGTGAGCGCTGATTACTGGAGACTTCTATTCTCCTCGTCTGCTTGTGATAACGAAATCATAAAATAATTTGATGCAGGTAGCATTGCAGTTTAGCCACGGTGCAATGAGGTCCTCATAATTTAATACAATAAAACATTCACTTGCTGTGAAGCCAACATGAACTGTACCTATGAGATTATTGGAAGTAAGTGAATGGATCCGAATGACCGTATTATGAGATTACTTTGAACTGTAAAGACGGGGCCTTTGAGCTCCGTTGGGCACCAACAGGCAGCGTTGCGTCGGCTGCTGATGATTAAAATTAAATTTACACGAATTATTTCAGTGCACCTAAAAGGTACCAGATTATCTAATAACGAATTTACTGCTCTACTGTTACGGTCACCCGAAAGTTTCTCAGCATACAGGGGGAAACAAAGCGTGACAGCGGAAACTTAGTAGAACCAAGGCGGCGAGAAATCATTCTTTGCACGTTTCTGGTTGATTGCGTCACCACACACCATAGCGGTCATTACATAGTGGCGAGCCTCTGTAAGAAGTTGCGAACACGAAGTGCCTCTCTCCAGAACAACGTAGCATAATCAACTGGAAGCATCGATTTCGCGAAACGGCGCCAACATTTCGTGTACGTGCGCTGCTGCACAGATTAGGCGGCTGCAGCCACGAACACTTGGTCCATTCCACTCACGGGTGTCCTAAGCAGACCTCTGCACAGGCCACCTCGCCAACCACGTCTCTCCGGAAGAGAGCGAGGCGCAAGCGAGAGCAAAGCTCTCTCGTCAATATTCCCCGTCTCTATTTCGGCATGTACTTACGCGGAGCAGCGAATGGTGAGTATTTTTCTCTACGTTAAGTTGTTCCAAGAAACCTACCATATTGCGCTCATGTCAGCCAACATACCATTTGCGACCAACAGGACGCGACGCCTCGCCTCAACCATTGTCGCTTTTCTTAACCCCCAGCTGTGGAAATTAAAACGTATTTTTAGGTTGTGTGTCGTAGCTGACTTCTCTCAAGGTCTAGAGGGAAGCCGGCCGCACGAGTATTAGTTTGTACATTAGCTTGATAGCGACAGTATACCACCTTTTTTTCTGTCGTTGTACCTTGTCTCATCCTTTCTTAGAGGGCAACATATTATTTTTTATATAATTTGCACTTATATGGCTTAGTTTAGCATAATGGGGATTAAAGTATCGCAAACCGCTGCCACGAAGCTAAAACGTGTTACGCTGACCGTAGGCCCTATGTTGGTACGTAACAGTGAGCACTTCAGACTTCATTTTAAAATTTTCCATGGCAGCGCAGACCAGCCTGCGAGAAACCTTGTGTCCTGCTTTGTGCATACACAAAAACGCGCATGCATGGAGCCATTGACACGAGGACGTCACTTGGAAAGTTAGAAAAAAATAAAGCATTGGTGAATTTAAAAACAGGCTCTTCGCCTTTGCTCTTCTTTTGGCTAACAGATTACTGCTCTGTGTGGCAACACCGAGAAAACTAGAGGCTTATGAGGTAAGCCCAAAATACTTTCCACAACCGTGTTAAATTATACCTATCGTAAGCTGTTCACGGAACAGGCAGAAGGTTGCGTTGACAAGTCAGTGTTGTTCCCTGTCTTCATGCATACCGCGAAACTTAACACTTAAAGGTACTACTCGGGAAGTTCAAAGCCCTTCAAGGCCCCGTTACTGAGCTTGCTAAAAAATGTTATGCATAGCATTATAGAGTCATTAACCACTCCACGGCACATTAAGGGAAGCCATGTCTGCGTATAAATGCTCGGCATGCATTCGTCTTAATAATAAACCGTGAGTGGTGGAGCAGGGACGCATTCATTGCAGTTCGTGCTGACATGGGACAGTAGTTTGCTTCCACACAGGCTACAGCACTTGGTCTTGGAAATTACTCGAGTTGAGCATACGGCTCGCCTCCCGTTCCCTTTTTGTGCATTTCATTTTGTGCTTAGTAACAACCATTAACTGCAGACACCCACTCGCTGGGAAAAAAAAAACGCATACGCCCACCTGATGTTTAACACTCCCGAGGTTAATGCACACGGTGTATCAACATACCAAACCCTTTTGATTATTATCTTCTCTAGTCAGTTCTCAGAAGCTACGGCATGAGGTAAATTGTGACGCACCAAACGCGTAGGAGCATCGCCTTTCCGGTGAGAACCGACGAACAGAGAGAATGAGCGCGCCTTGCTTTCGCGCGGGTTGAAACTTCGGAGGAGCCGGAGCCCGAGCAGAGGGCGTGGGTCACGTGGTTGCTAGGGCGCTCTCCCTATTTCCCTCTCCCGCACCGAGACTCGCGGCGGAACGGAGCGCTTATGGAACAGTCATCGCAGACTCCCGTGCGAGACGACAACTCATTCGCAGCGCTGGCGGGCCGCGCGGCGAAGGAGTGCGCGATGCGTCCCGCTGTTGTTTTCGGCGTGCGCTGGCTACGATAAGCGAAACTAACTTGACGGGACACGCGTCATTGCCTGTTCAGAGACGAAGTATGGAGGTTGGGCAGCACTTTGATTTGGCTAGTCTCAACCTGACAGATGGTGCGGACAACTCGAGCGCGCTTCAGATAACCGCTGTGGTGAACATCACAAACGACGTGGGCCTGACCAACAGCTCAGCCAAGTTGAACAACTTGTACGAAGTGCCGCTGGACATTGTCTTGCTGCTGTCCTTCTGCTACGGACTCGTATCCTTCGTATCCATCTTCGGCAACGTGCTCGTCCTATGGATCGTGGCATCATCGCGGCGCATGCAGACCATCACAAATCTGTTCATTGCCAACCTGGCAGTTGCCGACGTCATCATTGGCGTATTTGCCATTCCGTTCCAGTTCCAGGCGGCCATTCTCCAGCGATGGGCGCTGCCGTACTTCATGTGCGCCTTCTGCCCCTACGTCCAGGTGGTGTCGGTGAACGTGTCCGTGTTCACCCTCACCGCCATCGCCGTGGAGCGCTACCGGGCCATCACGTCACCGCTGAAGGCACGTTTCTGCTCCAAGACCACAGCCAAGCTGCTCGTCCTGATTATCTGGCTGTCGTCGCTCGTCGTGGCCAGCCCCAATGCCCTCGCCCTCCGAGTGGTTCTTGTCGTCGACAAGCTGAGTGGACTGCGCGAGCGGCCCTTCTGTGTCAACACCGGCATGAACCCCTTCACCTGGAAGGCGTACAACCACGCCCTGGTCTGCGCCCAGTACTTCCTGCCGCTGGGGGTCATCTGCTACACGTACGGAAAGATTTGGAAGAAGCTGCGCCAGTCCAAGGCTCCAGGCAACATGGAGAGTGTCAGGGACGCCAACATCGTTCGCAATAAAAACAAGGTGGGCTCCTGCACTCTTCTGCGCTGTCAGCCAGCGAGAGGAGATTTGGCTAAACACGCTGAACTGACAGATTTAATCTCGGTGCCAGTTGAGAGCGTTCATTGCCATTTCACTTCCCTATTTTCTTTAAATTAAACGCGGCGACGGGCGTGCCTGCTTTAATTCAGAGAAAACAAGAAGCTCTGGGAGCGCAGCGTTGGTTCAGCAAACGTTTCGCACTCATAGCTCCGAACTATCATTCTTGCCACACGCGACCATTGATCGAGTCCTGCTTATCCTGGTGTACTAGTTGAAAAAAAAATCAATATGGCCTATGTGGGCGCTTTTGTGTTTGCCTAGCACATCTGCCCACACGTCGACGATAGCTGTTTCGCGTTCTTGAACGCCGCCGTGCGCGCGAGAAACAAAAAAGACAGCCCACTGTGGCGTAGCAATAAAACACCATTGTCCCATAATTTTTTTAAATGTGAAAATACACAGCCCCTTGTTAAAACAAGAACAGGGGCGCAGAAACGAGATGACATTGCCGGTAGATGATTGATATAGTCGCAGACGTAACCACGGCGAAAAGCCTTATTAAGTATGTTCCAGATATAAGAATACCGGACAAAGCTATCGTAACAAGCGTTTCTAATGGCAGTATTCTGAGTCTTTACTCCACTCCATGTGTTTCCTCGACTGGGCTGAGTGGAGGATACTGCAATGCATTCACATGCGAAAATAGCTTTTAAGGATTTCCTCCCCTGGAAGCTCGAGTGGAGGAGAGATTCAGAATACGGGCGTAAGTTTACTTAGTTCGCGTTCCGCTGTCAATATATTTACTCATCCGTATCGATAACATGAAGTACTTTCCAAAGGAAATGATTGTCCAGGGTACTCTAACTGGGAATTTTTATGCTAGCCATACGTGATCACAACATCCTTTAAAATAAGTGATGTCACCATCTGTTCTAGAACAAACTATAGAAGCTGCCTAAATATGGCAGTAGAGTACCTATTCATGCTGTGTTTGAACTCCACAAAGCTTTCTTGACCAAGTGACGACTTCAATTAAAGGCATCTTGCCATCGACGGGATAAAAAAAAGGGAAGAAATTTTGGCTTACTTCTTTTCTGCACCGGACCGGGTATCTTCATTTCTGCAATGTATACGAATTATAATGATATTCACCTCGTGTCTAAGTGAGTTCCTGATGCGTTGCAGTAGCTACGCAACACGATAGAGAGGATTCGATTCCTGCCCACTGCAAGTGTTCCTTTGACGGAGGTACAAACAGAACACCAGTGTACCCGAGGTTTTCAAATTGAAATTCCATTTATGGGGTTCAACGCACCGAAGTTGCACGAGGTGAGCCGCTGTGGAGGGCCCAGGATTAATTTTTACCACGTAGGGATCTTTGACGGGCGCGGAAATATCGACACAAAGCGTTTTCGCTTTTTGCCTCCATCTAAACAGCGGCCACCGCGGCCGGGATCGAACCCGCGTCGTTAGCCAGAGCAGCACAAGGGCGTAGCCACTGAGCCACCGCGCGGGTATTTCGAGGTTTCTGCCCACGATGGAGGTTTCCGGGTCTCCAAACTATGTTTGTACACATCCATTTACTTCGGTAACCCACATAACTCAGCCGAAGGTTCGGCGCGCAGAAAAAACAAGCTCGGATTTAAATTTTCTCATTTAAAATGCCATTTTATTTCGAACAGGTCGCCCGATTTACGTTAGAAGTCCTATATCGGGAATAAACCAATTAATAAGAGCTATAATGCCGTTTGAACACCACGGGACCGCTTCCACTTCTTTTTGTTGAAGCTTTTAGTTGGATATTCTTACTTATTGCTAAGCGCTTATGCTTAAGAATTGGTAAAGAGGTTTAATGCATTATTTATCGGTCTAGGAAAATAATTCTTGCTTGTACCAGCTTTCAGCGTTTTTGCCAGTCTCGTATCTTTTGCAAGGTTTTTTTTTTTTCTAAGGTGGTTCGGACTACTATCAGGAAGTGCATTATTATGTAAAGAAACCCTAACTTAGTGTAGCTTAATTTTTCCGGAACGGCGTCCTCACCCACGTGAGAATTACTTCATTTCTGGCATCGAGAAGAGGCTGGGACAAATGGCCATCCAGGCCTGGTGGAAGTCGCAGTCCCCGTGACTGTGCGTTTAGAGCAGTTCCACAAAAATAAAAAAAGGAGCTCACATAAGGTTTGTACTAAGTTAATTACGAAACATATTACGACACACAATTTAAAAATCAATACAATAGACATCTGTATCCATATATGAGGCATAATCCACATCGAGCAGCCCATGCCCTCAATGGAATAAGAAAGGCAGGTACGTTATCAGCATTTTACGAAACACGTAACTAAAAGAGAAAAGTAAAAAAAATGGACATAAACAATCTGCAAGAAAAGAGTTCTTCAATGTAGGTGTGCTGAAATCATCAAATAATTACATATACATCCGAAAAAAGCTACACAGTGCGCCATTAAAGGGGCCCTGAAAGGCGTTTTGAGCACACTAAATGAAGTAGCGCTATCGTTGGGTTGGGTGCTCAACGTCATCTGTGCCAAGTATAACTTTTTTTGCGTCCAGCGGAAAGCTCACAATTTCATTACAAAGTTCGTTGACGCATTCCCACCCTTTCCTGTGTGTTTCTGGGCTCCGCCATGTTCTCGCGTATACGTAATCGATTCCCCCATGCGCACACGCGGCAGAAATCTTGCAGTGGGACGGCTTTTTCCCGCACTTCCGGCGAAGAGAAGCGTCGTCTGCTCAACGTCGACGGCTCGCGGCGGCGCCTTTGGTTAATCAGCGCTTACTGCAGCACGCTCAAAGCTATCGTGTTCATCTGTATTTATTTTTGTACTCTATTACCGCACTTCTCGTTAAGGCGCGGTGGCTAGGCCGACGCGACGGTGACCCCGGCTTCCGAGTTCGCAGAGCGCCAATTGTCATGTGACGCCGACGGCGACACGAACACGTCAACCGATCGAAAGTCCGCGTGGTCTAACTGGCTCGTTGACTGAAGACGCCGACAATTCCGATCGGCCGAACCGTCGTCGGGAAGTGATCGAGAAGCAAAAACTGCATGCGCCCCGACAACATTCGTGCTTTAATGAATGCGGCTCTGTTCTGTTACTTCCTAGAGTGTAATAAACATAGTAAGGTCCATGAAGTTCATACAAATCACACTAGCGCTAATGTAATCCGTATTTCGGCTTACGCGCTTCGGCCGTTTGCTTTGGCAATAATTCGTTTTTGTTGCAAACTGCATATTCCTGTGCGACCAGCAAAGCTTGTAGAAAGTATCAGCTCAGTTAAGAGCAGAATAGGAGTTACAGAATGTTTATTAGGTAATACGGAATTAACATCGACCAAAGCTTTTAGTGGAAACCGCAAAACAAAAACGCGGCGAGCACTATTCCCGCAAAGGTAAATCGCAGTCGCACCCAAAACAGTGCGGTTTTTGGAAGTCAGCAATCAAGTACAATATACAGGTTATTTCCCCCGGGTCTCCTTAAGTTCGCTGAAGCAGTGGACTAACGCCTCGCGCTGGCTCTTTTAAAGTCCGTGATTCGAATCCCGGCATGTTGCGTCTTTTTTTTATATTTTTCTGCCTTCTAAGGGGTATGGTTTGCGAATCGTGTTCGTGAATCCAAAACAAAACTTTTTGGTTGAACTGTGAAACTACCACATCAAACGTCAATGCATCGTTTGAGTAATGGGCACGATTTGTTGTTTTAAACTCGTGCTTTGTACATTTAAAAGGCAATTGTACTTTCAGGTGATGAAATAATTGTGTGTGTATCTTGAAAAATGGTGTGTCTTTATATAAAGTAAGCATAGTTTCCTCCCATCCACTTAAACAATATACAAGGTAGATTTTTTGGGGGGGCTGGGGTGGGGAGGGGGGAATATAAGGTCGCGGGCGCCAACCAAACAATCCACATATGTCAATAGGCACCATTGAGCACGTAACGAAGGGACGAACAGCTGTTACAGAGAGAAAGGGGGCTCCAGGCCACAAGAGAAAAAGCGAGTGGAATAATTGTTTAGGGCAATCATCTGCATAGTCGAACAAAGAAGTAGCGCGCATGTCCCCAAAACTTACACTACTCCTCCGAGGCCACTCGTAATATCTGTTACGATGTACTTGTCCAGTAGTTGATAAACAGAGGGTCGCGTAGACGTTTCCCGGAAAGTAAGGGCGAAGGGGGAAATGCATTCCAAAAAAAGTCCCTGTACCGTACCGTGCAACTTTTAGACTGTTTTTTTTATTTCGTTACGGTTATAAATACAACCCATAGAATAACTAAATGGAATACTGCAACTGCCTGTGGACGCGCGTGCATGGCGTCACCACAACACGGCCAAGCTCGAGCTTGGCGGCAACGAGTGGCCAATTGGGCAATATGCAAACCGACGTCGGTTTTTAACGCATCTACGTGCTCACTCTACCAAATTTTGAGGCGATTCTTTCGTCATTCGCTCACATTTTATTAGCGACTGCAATATGTACCAAGACACGTCGTCGCTGTAGTCGCCGCGAACGCGTGGTGACAGGGTCGTTCATTGTTCGCGTGATCTTTCTGCGTAGTGTGGAAACGTAAAAGCCACGCCCCATTCCTTCCATCAGCTTTTACAGTCGTGAGCGAAGTGCAGGATTCATAAAATGATCAAAAAATGGCCCAAACAGAAAGACCAAACTCAGACCAAAGACCAAAGTCTCAAAGCGATCCTGTGCCGCAGAATATCGCAGCAGACGACGCGCGCCATCGGATGTTCTTGGAGACGTCACCGAGAAGCGAGGCATCATGCGCAGTCGCGCTCGCGCGGTGCGAGGAGGGAGGTGGACGAAACAAGGGAAATCGTGGCGCGTCCGAAAATGCGATGTTTAGATTTCCAGGAGGCGATGATTTGCCATTACTGCAGTAATACTCTTGAACCCGTCGCGGTGGCTCAGTGACTAAGGCGTTGCGCTGCAGAGCACGAGGTCGCGGGTTCGATTCCCGGCCGCGGCGGCCGCTTTTCTGATGGAGGCGAAAAGCCAAAACGCCCGTGTTTACGAGATTTCGACGCACGTTAAAGATCCCCAGGTGGTCAAAATTAATCCGGAGCCCTCCACTACGGCGCGCATCATCGCCTGCGTTGCTTCAGCGCGTTAAACCCCACAATCAATCAAACAAAATTCTTGAAGGAGGTGATGACTAGGACATTAATTTACCTAAAAATGCGATCATGCATCAATAAAACTTCCCTCAGGGCCCCTTTTACACTGACAAAAAATAAAGAAATCTAGAAAGTAAATCCAAAGAGTGGTATATAGATGTGTCTTTGCAGACGTAACGTGCAAGTAGACAATATCTACTCATACAGCATACACACGCATACGATGAAGCGAATAGAGAGCGGAATCACTCAGAACCGAACAACGGTTGCGCCAACAGCCGGTTGGGGTCAGATATTTATGACAGATTACCTAGAAAACATGGTCAGACAAGTGTCTTTTTTAATGGTTTGAACTTCCAATCTAAAAATCAGGGGAAAGCGAATTAAAACAAATTAGGTTTAGCAGAACAGTGCAACAGTAAGATCCCAGCCCTTATTATTCAGTTCAGTGAATACAACGCCGATGGGTGAAATCGGAATAACTCAAAAGTAGCAGTAGTAGCAGTCGAAAAAAAAAAAAAAACGGCCGAGGGGCATGTATGTATGGCTTGTTTTCAAAGCACTCCCTTTCTGGAGATAGCACGCCTGAAGAAGAAAGCTGGACGGCATTTCGTCTGATCAGGTATCGTAATATAAAAGATGAAGCCCAGGTCACTGGCAAGGTAAAAAGTAAAAATGACGCTTCGAGAGCGCTACGGCTCCCTTGTTCACAATGAAAGCAGCGAGTCTGCTTTCATCGTCCTTCGACTAGTCTGCTTTCATTGTGAACAAGGGAGCAGTACCGCTTCGGAAGCGTTATTCGACTTGGCCAGTGACCTGGGCTTCACCTTTTATAAGGATCAAACCTGTGATGGGGCTATCCATGGTATTTGTCCCGTCAAAACCTTTGCAGGCCTATTGAGGTGAGATGCCTTTGCATTCCCCGCAGGAATTTGGATGTTCGCGTTACGTAATGCTTCATCGAAAAAGAAAACTGTCTATCGGACGCGCAGGAGCGTTATTACCGAATTGCCATTTGCTATAGTAGACACGTCGTATTTCAAGTTTCGTGTGGCGATGTTTCCTGAACTTTTTTGCTGCCTTACGGTTTTTATCCTCAGAGTTTCTGGCGATTGATTCAGTTCCTTATTGAACAATGACTTCTGCGTATTCGACGCTGCGTTGCCGCACTGTTTCGCATGGCCCGGCCTTCTTCAGGATCAATGCCAAATGCAGAACGAACTAAATAAAGGCAATCATTAAAATAAAGGGCTTGTACTTCGCCCGGCCTTGTTATGGAATGCAAAATTGGAACAGAGCTCAGCTTTGCGTATGGGAACTGCCCCAACCAACGCTTCCAAAAAAATTAAGAAGTGCAAAACTAAAAACGCCAGAATTTATTTTTGCATGTATGACAATAAGGTACACGAGCTTTAAAAAGACTTCTCGTGCAGTCATCAGTCTGCGATAACGCCATGCATTACCCCATGCGTGAAATGCTGCGAGCATTTTTTATGGTAATCCCAATGCAATAACTGATATATTTGAGAGGAAAAAAGCAGAATGGGGAAAGGAAAGATACTATATAAAATAATATGGACCCGTGCGTATTAGGAGACATCAATGGCAAATTGCTTGAACGCGTCTTTGAAAGGATGCCTAGATGCAGAGAGGATGTCTGCGTTTAAGGATTTTTATTGGTTTTTCCTACCATGATGCCCAGACAGGGCTGGCTAGGGGTGCATCGTATGGAGTGAGCCGGGCTCTGGTTCAATAGGTTCAACCACTGTAAGCTTTCTAACATGCGCCCACCAGCGCGTGATTTATTTTTTGTGCTTTTTTACAGCTCTTTTGACATGCTTAAAAAAAGTGTTTCAAGTGGCATCTGGTATAAAGTAGATCGCTGGCACAAAAAGGTGTTTTAAAACCCCCCTCTAAAGAAAAAAGAAACTATGAGTGCATCTGAGAAATCCCTAAGACGTGACCCACACCGCGACATGCGGAGCGTGTCGCAGTGTTTGTCGCTCAGTTATTTCGCTGACTTTAGTGTCGCGGCTTTGTGTACATACACGCGACGTCCATATGAACGTGTGCATGTACACGACGTCCATAAAGCATCGTCCATATGGACGTCGCTTTGCTGCGGCAGGAAGCTTAGCGCCTCTTCCTGCGTTTCTATGGTCTCGTACTTCGTCGGCAGTGAAGTGGCGCTGCTGAACAGCTGGAGATGCCGCCTCCACCGCCTCCGTCTTTCTACGTGGCTCTGCGCTTTCCTAGGCGTTGCCTAGCTGCGCGCGCTCCCGATACACACAATGGGATCATTTTATTTCTTAAATACTTCGTAAGCCCGCACAATCAAACGCGTCGCAGCCGATGAGAAGCATTTCTGTGTCTCTTTTCTGCGTGTCTTTTCTGCTACGTGCATTGCTTTCTGATGACGGCGGGGTGTTCAAACCAATTAAGCACATAACGCTATCGTGTTAAAAAGTGTCTATTGCGCTGTAGACACTGGCCCGAATGAGAGCTCTCCCATATCATTTATTAAGTATGAATTGAATGCTGGATGTCTTAGTTACCAGGGAACGTAGAAAAACACAGCGCTTTTTCTCATGTACTAAGACTAAAATAAACAAATGTGGCAGCAATAGATGATTCAAAATACGCGCTTACTTCGGAAGTAGAAACTATAGTAATCAAAGTAAGAATATTTGTGTCTTACCCGAGAGTTCTGCAGTGCGATAGAGCCAGACTTTTATTTACACGGACGGATCTGCCGACAGATTCACTGGCCGTGCCCATGGAACTTAGCTCGGCGGAGGTTTTAAGACGCGCGCCACCAATTTGCTTGTTTTGTGCCCTTGCAAGTAATAGTTTTTTTGCACGACGAACATCATAGCTACATTTTACCGGCATTGTTATTCTGATCACTTAAATTTCCGAGCATTATTCCGGTTCCTGACAAGTAGTTTTGGCATTCGTTTCGTGTACTTCTTTTTGACGGACTCTCGATCCTCGTATAATTCGTGCGAAGAATTCCTTTGATTCTGCATGGCATTTGGCATTTCTCTCACACATTAACCACAGGGGTAACAATGCGAATTATCCCGCATATCAGCGCTCACGTGCGGAGTATTTACTACGGGTAATTTCTGGCTGGAGTATTCAACGATATCACGTCCAGAACTGAGCAGGAAAATTGGTCCAAATGAGTCAGTGAGCTGCCGAGGAGTCCATTTTGCCATCTATCCAATGGAACACTACACGGAGGACGTTTGGAGCAAAACGACCAGTATTTTTTTCCACAGTAGCAATTCTTTCAGAGAGTACATGTACGACGAACTTTATTGCGAGGCAATTTGCAACTTCATGTGAATAAGCAGATCGATGTTCCCCAAACATTCATGTTTACAAGCACCATAGGCTGGCGCTGGGTCGTCAGATTATTACATCTGGATCGTCAGATTATTACATGGGAGATTACATGTTTCCTCGCTTCGCTCACTGCGTATACCACACTATAATTTTCGTTCATCAAGGCACGTGCCTCTTCCTGCTGTCAATAAGAATGAACCAGCGCAACAAGTCGGTCATCGATCTTGCTTGTGATACGGCGTGTAGATGGGCGTCGACCGGCATTAGCAATGAATTACTGAACCCTGCTCCCTAATTATCTATGAATATTTGGAAGGTTCTCAGGGAAATCGGGATTTTCGGTACAAGTAGCTCGTCTATAAATGTGTTTGTATAATAAATAAATTCTCGCGGTTTGTGGTAACATCGAGTGTTTTAATGGAGTAGGAAATACTGTGAGCTTTTTTTTATCTATTCCCGCTTCAATTCTGCTCAATGGGCCTTCAAATGGCTCGAAAAGGAACAGACGTGTCGTTCCACTCACCTGTGAAACTGTTATGGTCCGTCTGGAAGGAAAGTACGGCGTTGAGCGGCATGCAAAGCCCATTTTATCAAGCGGCTCAGTTGACAACTAACCGCATAAAAATGCCATAAAATTCAAGCAGCTGCAGATTCTGAGATGTTAAAATTTCCGGTGAACACTTGTAAGGTATCAGAAGAACCTCGCCAATGCGTGTATCAACCACATTTATACCACGTTTATACCACATTTAAACGACATTTATAAACCACGTGAAGCACCGTCACGTGGTATTTTTCATATTTCGTGGGGTTTCTTTATCAGTCAGAATAAATGAGTAGGCAATTAGTTCGTCGCTGAAACTACCGCAGTTAGATGCCTCTTGACGGTACCTACAAGTGCCTCATTAACCCTTTAATGATTAGGATTGCACTTCTCGAGTTAGATAATTAATTATAATTAATTAATTAAATCGCACTAACGAAAAAAATTCCGGCCGCTACTCCAGGGTACTGGAAACATTATGCACTAGGGTTTCTTCG
This sequence comes from Haemaphysalis longicornis, assembly GCF_048455015.1. NCBI lineage: Eukaryota > Metazoa > Arthropoda > Arachnida > Ixodida > Ixodidae > Haemaphysalis > Haemaphysalis longicornis. The sequence goes on from NW_027526203.1 coordinate 327,552,940, forward strand.
AGCAACGCCATTGCTCTTTTTTAAAATCTCGGTGCATGATAGCTGGAACACCCTGTATATGGCCGAACAAAAACTTGGCAAGCAATGCTGCATTTAGCTCCTGCATTTTTATACGGACTTATATGGACAATATTTATTAACGACCGTGTCGAGAATTCTGAATGTGGTTTTACGTGCAGAGCTGCTACCATCTGGCTATGAGGTATGCCGTATAGAGTGCTAAGGATTAATTTAAACACCTGGGTGTCTTTACAGCAACACTGAGTGAGTTTGTCGAAGCCTTATTTTTAGCATCACTGAACTGTTTATCCATGCGTTTCGTTATTTAACAATGTAGCTAAAGTCTATAGCGCTAGTTTACCGGAAACGGGGGACTAAACTGAAAATACCATACACTGTTTGTGGCTGCCGCACCAACTAAGGTAATGACGGCAACACCGGTTTCCAATTAAATGTCCCCTTATCAGTGGCTAAGGCGTTGCGCTGCTGAGCACGAGGTCGCGGGTTCGATTCCCGGCCGCTGCGGCCGCTTTTCTGATGAAGGCGAAAAGCAAAAACGCCCGTGTGTACGAGATTTCGGTGCACGTTAAAGATCCCCAGGTGGTCAAAATTAATCCGGAGCCCTCGACTGCGGCGCGCCTCATCGCCTGCGTTCCGTCGGCGCGTTAAACCCTACAATCAATCAAATCAATTAATTGTACTCTCAGCCTTGAACATTTTGATCTTTATATCTTTCATGACTAATAGGCGTTTTCTATGTTGATGTGTAGAAAGCACAGTTTAAACAAGCTAGAAACCCGCCAAATTTATTCCTAGAGAGTTACCAGTCTGCCACTCGACACTCGCCGCGAGCAATACTAACGCTCGACATCAAAGGAGCTTTTATAACGTGTCGCACGAGGCAATTCTGCGAAGCCTTACAACGCAGGTTGCGGGATGAGAACATACAACTACATTGTAGACTTTCTTTCAGACCGCACAGCCACACTCCAAATCGGGGATATCACTTCAGATCCCATCACCCTCGGAAGTAGAGGTACACCCCAAGGCTCGGTCTTCTCCCCACTCCTATTTACCATCGCGCTCTTGGGTCTCACGGCAATGCTGGGGAGTATTCCAAATTTAAACCATGCGCTCTACGCAGATGATATAACAATTTGGACTGGCGCTGACTCATTCTAAAGAATCAAGACTGCCTGCAGCAAGCAGCCGACGCTGTAAACCAGTACGCAAAGGAAAGTGGACTGGAGTGTTCCCCACAGAAGCCGCAACTCTTGGTGGTCCGGCGTCTCGCACAAACAAATGACAAGGACAGCATCGAAATCAATTTGGAGGGACTCACAATTAAGCCCTGCAGCTCACTCAGGATACTTGGGCTTTTTGTGCAAGCTGACGCAAAATGGGACTTAATGCTCCAGCGCCTCACTAGAACGACCGAACAAGTTGTGCATATGATTCGTAGAGTTACAAATAGACACCGGGGCGCGAAAGAAGACGATACCATCAGTCTTATCCAGGCCTTTGTTCTATCGAGGCTGACATACGCAGTGCCCTACATGACTCCGACCAAAACAGATACGGAAAAACGTAAGACTCCCCCGTAAAGCCACGAAGCAAGCCCTTGTGATCCCCATGAGCGCGTCAACCGATAGGCTCCTTCGCATGGGTCTGCACAACACGGTAGACGAGCTCATAGAGGGCCACCTCTCCAGCCAAAGAGCACGGCTTGCAATGACAAAAACCGGTCAAAAACTGTTGAACCGAATCTAATGGAACTCCCCAGACGTGAAGCCGAACAAGCAGCTTCCTGAGCGGGGGCAGCATAACGTTTTATCCAACCCACTGCCAAAGAACATGCATCCGGTTCACCACTCCGGTCAACGAGAAACTAGAGCGAAAGCCTTAGACAAGAAATACGGCACCCTTCCGGAAACGGTCTACACGGATGCAGCCACAATCCAAGGTAGAAGAGCAAAGACAGTGGTAGTCACCACAAAGGCAGAGCTCCTTGTCAGTGCCACCGTATTAACCGCACCGACCAAAGAAGTGGAGGAGCTACCTGTGGCGCTGGCCCTCACGCAGACGGAAGCCACGGTGGTTGTAACAGGCTCACAGGAAGCGTGCAGGAGCTTCAGGTCGGGTTGCGTGGCACCAGAAAAGCACCGCATGCTCTCAACCAAATTCCGCCACAGAAAAGTAAGGATTGTGTGGACGCCTGCATATGCTTCCATGGAGGGCAACAAAATTGCCCACCAAAAGGCCCGAGAACTTGCCGACCAGGCCTAGGAGGATGTGGAGAAACCCATACCTCTTGTAACATACCAGGAAATAATACAACATTACAAGCTTAATCGACGGACGTTCCCGCTACCTCACCCAAACCTCACGAAATCTTAAGAAACAATACCTAGACTCCTACAAACCAAAACCTTCACGCATCCAATTAGGCACACCGGATATCCCCCACCCAATATCCAGCAGAATGCAAATACTGCCAAGAACCTGGTGCACTAAGGCATATTATCCTAGAGTGTAGAAAAATCAAGCACCACCACCCCCTTTCCCGCATCCCAAATCCAAAGAAGCAGTGGGAGACACTGCTGTCCAGCCCCTGCCTCTCGGACCAGCTGCTGCTGCTCACCGAGAGGGCCGCCAGTGCTAAGACAGCTCATGGATTCCTCTGAAGAGGGAACCACTCCTACAAGAACACCGCAAATTCTCTGGCAATAAATGTCTCTCTCTCTCTCTCTCTCTCTCTCTCTCTCTCTCTCTCTCTCTCTCTCTCTCTCTCTCTCTCTCTCTCTCTCTCTCTCTCTCTCTCTCTCTCTCTCTCTCTCTCTCTCTCTCTCTCTCTCTCTCCCAGTCTGCCGTCGTAGTTGACATCATTTAATCGCCGGGAAAAATAGTGCGAGGGAAAAAGGTTTTACAAATGCACCTTTCTCTTTAAAATGTGCGTAAATTGACCGCAACAGCTGTGAACAGTGTATCTGAATTCCGTACTTTATATATGCTATAAAGGCAATCGGTTAATGTTTACAGCTCATTTCAGCGTACCTTTATTGTGCTGCAAAATCTCCATACGCCATCGATCCTGCCATCGGTTTAATCATAAACTCAGCCAACGCGTCCGGGAATCGGAGGCAGTTGAACGCGTGCTCAATGGAGCAACGCATTACCACTGACCGACTACAGCGGCCGCCTTGTCGGGGGTTGGGCTAGTCTGGACATGCAAGGCCGCAATGAGCATAAATGCCCCAATTCCCGATTTAACCTAAAATTTATTAGCTTTTATTTTCAGTCCACATATGTTATTTTCTCCTTTTTTCGGAGTTTTCGCCTTGAACACAAAAATTAAAAGGCAAGTAGATTCGTTCGCTGTCGTGGAGGTTGCAGGGGTTCTCAGAGTTTTCGCCATCAGTGTGACCAAGAAAGTTTCGCTTTAAATCCAAATTGCTTCGACCATGTCGCAGTGGCGCAATCGATTGGACGTCGGCTTCATAATGCGAGGGAGCTAGGTTTGATTAAGGCCACCGGAAGCGTTTTCTTCTCGAGGCGCTTGATGTGCCTTCGCTTATCATCGTTATCACCATCATCATCGTCGTTTTGTGAAACCCATTGTGTTAAGTTGGATTTCATGCATTGCGTTTTGGTGGCGGGACGGTCGCCATCAGTGAGGCAGAGAAAGATTCTCTTTAAAATCAAATGGAAGTAACATTGGTACAAAGCTTCCTTTACTTTCGTCATTTACGCAAGGAAGAAGTTCTAGGCAGAAAAGCAAAACACGAAAGCTAATGTAGGAAAAGGGAAAAATTCAGAATTGTTAAGTCGACTACGCAAGCACCTTTACTTACGAAACTAAGTCTACACGAGCGCAGCTAAGGCTATTGTGGCAGCCTTGTTTCAAGTCTGGTAATAATAGATGCAGTGGGGAGAGAATAAATTTGCGCTAATTTGCTTTTCCCCGTTCGGTGACCCTCAGCGTCTTCGCCTCGCATGCCGCCCAGTCTGGGACAATGGCTCGTTCAATTTGCCATCCAAAGAAGCTCAAACTATTCTCTCGTGAAGGCGTGGCCTACTCTCTCTCAGCGACCGTTAAGCAATATTCGCTTGCGAAGTCAAAGTCGTTTTGGTGTACCCGGGATTTATTTCTAGTAAGTACAGGAGAGCTGCGGTAGCATACGAAGTGCCGAATGCGCCTCGAAATCAAGACCGTATTTGGTCGCGTTCAAGCATAAGGATAACATAGGCTCGAGCTATAAAGTAAGACTGCCAGATTGTTTTTTGCGTGTTTTATGCCTCCCTCAGCTCACCGTTCACGGGGTACAAACTTATACGCTGCGACGTGAATGGCCTATACCTTGCGATAAGATATATAAGGATAAGATATATTCGGATAAGATATAAGATAAGATAAGATATATTCGAGAACTTCGAAATTTTTGGCCCCTCGACGTACGCGATTATGTAATAGGGGGAATACTGAGCAGATTTAACGTTAGCATCCAAGTGGTACAACCAAACGGACCTCCGGACACCACTACTTAGCAAGTCATATTTCCCGACAGCGGCTTTGGTCAGTGGCGCCCGTCGAACAAACAGGTGCATGTGGAGTGTAAGGACCAGGCGAAGAAGTGGCTCGTGCGTCGCCGCTTCGTTATTTGCTTTCCCTAACACCTACGTTATTTTTTAACGAAACTTGTGGGGGGGGGGGGGGGGGGGCAGTTGGTTCATGATTCTTAACTGTATTTAGCGCAAAAACCAAAGACGGTACACAAGAAAGGAGGCGGGACAAGCGCTATTCCCGTCTCCTTTGTTGTGTACCGTCTTTGGTTTTTGCGCTTAATACAGTTAAGAGTTATTTTTAAACTTCTTTTAAAATACGCATCCTTGTTATTACCTCCAAATAATCTGTTATACCAAACGTGTATACTCTCTCCAAGACCCCTTTAATTGCGCAACCAGAAAAAGAAATTGCGCACGACTAATTCTATAGTAATGTACACAAAATAACTGGTGCAAGAATTGTACGCTTGGCGCTTTCTTTCTTGATGAAGGCACGCTGCCCTCTGTTAGCAGAGCAGTAACCAGAGTTCATCCACATATATTCTGTATGCTAGGAACACCTTTTGTCTGTCTTTTATGTTAGGTGTGTAAAAGGTTCCTAAGTAATTAAAACGTATGGAGTGTTTGCCGAACCACCGTTATATTAGGAAAATTACAACAGAGTGAGCGTCCCGTTGCCGTACGTGTCCTCTCGTTGTTGTCATCTGCTTTTAACTTTGGCATATTTTTCCTCTTCTCTCGGGTACTATGACTCGGCCCATTCTCATCGCCAAGAAAAGGGGACATTCTGCGGGGCAGTACTTCGCTACTCCCCTAATTGCTTCTTCTCTAATTACCATGCTCACATTACTCGCTCAGGCCTGTGTAAATGTCCCTAACAAAGGCTCCTAAGTCAAAGGCCACGAAGCATTCACTATAGGTCTAGCTTTATCCCTTTGCAACACTTGTTTCTTCTCTCCGTTAGTGTGACTCGGCACATAGCCGCCATGGCGTCTTTAAAGAAACAGAATAATTAGCGACAACGTACTTTGCTACTCGCCTAATTGTTGCTTTTGTGTGGTCGCAATCGCACGTGCGGTCGCTCCGACGGATTTGTTTTGGTTTCACTCCATTGTCTGGGGAGGACTCATGCAGTATATTGAGGAAGGATACAAAACACCGCCTCCTGTAGAACAAGGATCGTCTGCCAGCCTCGATGCCTGTATTTATAAAAATGATTAAGCAACGAACGAGAGCGCCTGTAGATATTTGGAATTTCGCTCCCGATAAAAGAAAACTCGACGGAGCATATCGTCGACGGAGCATATAAACTGCACGCTCTTACGACTCATATACAGCTGCAACCGGAAAATCTCTCATTTTATTTTTTTGAGAAAAAAAAGAAAAACAAATAACATCACGCCGCACATCACTTCAGTGTCACTCTTCATGAAACTTGTAGAATAACATGGCAATAATATTAACAGCAAGATATGGCTAACGGTAGCTATACTTGATGGGACAGAATGTTGAGTATTTCGCCTAACGTTCTTTTTATCGCGTAACTTTCATTTTATTTACTTAGTAAACACAGTCACTGCTCATGTGACTGCACTGATCTCTCACAGGACGCGTAGCGCTTCACGAGCATTGAGCCGGTGAGCTCCACAGTTAAGTTCATAGCTCCACCCGGGAATATTTGAAACAAACACATATTTAATAACAATGATGATATCACTAACAATAATATTGACAATAATTTTAGCCATATTAATAACAAACTTTGCCGGGTATCTGCTTGCTTCACCCCCTCCCCTTTCGCGCCTATTAAATTGAATTCCATAAAAGTCTGTGCAATGCAATTCAATTTTCCCGCTTCGCACTGCCGGCGAGCCATCTGTTAAAACATCGTACATATTTCCCTTTATCTCTTGTTTCTTGTTCAACCTCGTATAGCGTGATTTCGAGCTGTTATTTTTGTCTTTGCTTTCATCCTCGCCTTTCTATGCCATTTTTAAAGGGTTGTTTTTACATTTGATATCCTAAAAACCTACCCAACGTGTGTTCTTAATTAAAAAACCGCGGCTATTCTCAGTCATGTGCTAATATTTTTTCCTTGAATGTGCCTGAGGTTTCGTTCGCCCTAAATAATGTGGAAATGTATGACTCATACCAGCAGGAAGGTGGGAAAAGAGGTAAAGGAAAGGCAAGAATGTCAACATGCTATGGCCTAGTTTGCTAACCTACACGTGGGAAAATGGAACAATGGGAAACAAAGAAGAAAACAGAAAAAGAAGGGTTTAATACTTTGGAAAGGCCCTCCCCATATACACTTCGCGGTCAAATAATTTTTCACTTTGTCCTGGTGGATGAACAGCACGGCAGACAGACAGACAGACAGACAGACAGACAGACAGACAGACAGACATACAGACAGAGAGACCAGTTTTGGCATTTAGGTAGGCCAACAGATAGTACCGTCTTTAATAATTATAAAGCTTATTGACATCTTGCAGTAAACGCAACAAAATGTCGGGACTGGCAAAGCCAACTAAGAGCCTTGAGGGAATATGGTCAAGGATCGAAGCAGCAATGAGACACTACATAAAAGCGAAAAATATAAATGTACTGATAACTATTGTCACGAGAAATCGAAAAGCAGTCTAACAATAAATTGAAAACATTCACAGTTGAATATTAGCAGTCTGAACAAATCCTTCGGCGCAAAACCTGCATACATGTTTAGAATGCGAAACAAAGCGAAAACGCCCGTGTGTACGAGACTTCGCCGCACGTTAAAGATCCCCGGAGGGTCAAAATTAATCCGGAGCCCTCCACTACGGCGCGCCTCATTGCCTGCGTTGCGACGGCGCGTTAAACCTTACTATCAATCAGAATGCGAAACCGCTATACCTGCCACTGCGCGCTATGAATCCACGCGGCACGTCCTCGTTTCGGGCTTTAACAATGCGAAAGAATTATGAGCCCCATGAGGCGGAAACCCCTCCTTGAGAACGGCGGGTGGGGCCAACAACCGGCGCGTTGTCATCTCACTAAAATAACCGTGACAGGGAAGGGAATCGAACCCAAGGTCTCGCGGTGACCGGCAGGTGACTTCGCCACTACTTCGCCCGAGCGACATGCGTAACACAGTTTTCGAAGTACTTTAAATATAAACAAAAAATTGCCTATAGGGAAAAAAATCCCGGCGACACTTAGATCTCCATAAGCCCGTTGAATGGGAAAGAATTATGAATTGCCCTGAATCCCCGGAGGCTGCCACGCGGCAGCGTATGATTAAAGTTTCTTTGCTAAAGAGTGGAAGTAAATATTTGAAATTAGGCGGCAGCCACTATGCACTTTAAGCTTCAACAATTTCAAGTTAAATGTTAAAAACACACCTAAATACTGTAACGTGTAGCGTACTCTGCGGGTGGACATGAACATGGGGGACCAGAGTGATTGTTGAACACACCGTACGACTACTACTTGATTCCTGAACACAATATATTTGTTTTTTCGTACATTCACCTAAAGGCAATCCTCGGAAAACAACATCAGTATGGTGCATAAAGTATCTTTATGGTGATGATAAAATTAAAAATAACCATAGTCACAAAACAACTTTCAAGTCCCATAATAAGCACAGCACATCTGGTAACCAATCTGTCCAAGCCAGCTTAAGGTTATTATGAGACCTGAACCTGAAAACTCAAAATGGATTACTGCTACTTCCTTAGTAGTGCGAAAAATCAAGTGCAATAAAGTCAAGTACGAATGTTTTCGAAACCAATTGCAGTCCATAAAGAGAATACACGGAAGCTCTACATTGTAATACTGTGTATTAAGACGATAAAAAAAAAACATTGGAATGGTAAATCCATTTTACTTTAAAGAGAAATTTCAGCAATAGAAGACGGCCTCAACCTTGATTTTAGGATCCTTTTTGATCGTTCAGAAGAAGGTTTTACTGTATATCACTGAAAATCTTAGGAACATTATTGCAGCGTCTAGCAGTACACCGTGCACAATTGGAAGAGTGAGGCTTCATAAATTGTACGACTGTTCGGAGTGGTCTCGAAGCGACGTGCTCCTCTTTAAACGTACGGTATGAGAAATTATGCAGAACAACTGTTTGTACGAACAGTAAACGAAAATGAGGGAGATTTGGCTCGTAAAAAATTTCCAACGACGACAACAGACAAAAGTTATGAGCCACGATTTTCTCGATGCATTCCCTAACAGGCCGTCCACACGGATTTGCAATTTCTAATAGTCGAAAGTAAAGGTAGTAATCCTATATCCCAGTAAACTATGTTATCGCAAACCATCCTTTGTGAACCGGGTTGTTTGTTGCCAGCGCCTGATCTCGCATGGTTATCTCACACTCTGCTGAAAGCGAACGATCCTTGTGTGGCTTCCGGCGCTAGGCGGCGGCCAGCTATGTAGTTTGGTAGAAAAAGACTGTAACCCGTTTTACATTCACGTGTGATTTTCTCGACCAGATTTCATGTTTCTGAAAGGAACGGCGCTCGCACACACTTGCACAGGAATATTGTTGCGTCGGGATAGACGCAGGCAAAAGCGGTTGTACGGTGGTGCACCGATTTATTATGCGCGGCACCTAAAATGGAAAGGCGAGAGAGAACTTCAAATCTCAACGAAAATGGCTGACCGAATCAAGCGCGCGGGGTCCGGGGCACGCGTTTTATGTCGTCGTCTTCGTGCTACCCGGCTGACCATGAAGCACGGCACTCATCCATCACTCAAAGATTGTACCAAGTGCTATAACCGGTACAGACCTAAAACAGGGGATTACCCTGCTTAACACACAATCCACGCGACATTTTATCCAGGTAAAACACCGCGGCACTCGGTTCGTCGATGCTACCCTGTGCGCGTTACTGACTTGTCATGTTTGTGTTTTGTATAATTCACTGCCGAGAACAAGTTGATCCCAAGCAACTTCAATTTCTACAGGAACCTTGAGTCATGCTTGACAACGTCACGATATTGTCGAGATGCCGGCTACATGTTTGTTCTTTGCCCACTTTGCGACGAAGGCAAATTGTGTTTGTTTGAAAGCGGCTTGGACGACAGATGGGCTGCTAAGTTCACGTACCTCAGTTAATCAATGAAGACCGCCGGCAGTTGAGTTCTCCTTGTTGTGTTCACCTTGTGTAGCCTCCGCGCCGAGGGGCGTGAGGGAGACCACCGGAATGTCTCTCTAGTTGTCAGAAGTAATTTCGGCACTAGAGCCTGCGAAGCGCGGTTGCGTTCTGATCGGTAGAGTTGCGCTAGCTGCGAGGTCAGTTTAGGGGCTCAGAGTTGTGAATCGAGCTAGGGGCGCCGCGGTGACTAGAGATGTTGTATTGCTCAAAGTTTTACGGAGTATGAGCTCAATCGGTCACGTCGGTGTCACTCGTCGATTTGGAGGGTAAGGTCAATGGGCGTTACCGCTCCTTTTCTAATGCAAAGACAGGAATTTCTGTCGGCATTGGACAGAACGTCGGTAGGCGCCGTATGAACAATACTTAGAGAGGCCGCCCGAGGATCGATGACAAGCGCTCAGACTTGCTTTTTGTTGGTTAGTTTTTATTAGTGGTGTTCTTGTGTTTTGAATAATACCTTGGTGTTTATGACTGAGTGTGTAGATCACTTGAATATTTGAGGCGGTCTTTTTTCGAAAGGAGCCAGATCGAAAGACTGAAACTAAGTCGGATGAAGCTGCGGGGACAAGAAAAACTGGGCAACTTTCCCCTAAAAAAAGGGCTGACTAGAAAACAGTTGAGATAACACCCTGAAAACGTGTACGCAAATTGTAGTTCGTATCGAAAATTAGCCAGATCCGGCTGTTTCACGCATCAAAATGAGCCAAATACATTTGCCAAATGCAAGTTTACTTTTGGGTTGAATGTTCAGACTGTTGCGAGGGTGTTTTCGGAAGTTTCTTTTTGCGTTTTGGAGCTGGCTTATTATGAATTCAGATGGGAATTAGGAGATCGGCGAAAGATCTGTTTCCAGATGTCAATAACGAAGTGAACGAAAGAAGTGAAAGAAATGAAACACAGATGTGAATCAATGATTATTTCGTCTCCCCCGTTCCTATGAAATATCTCTGGTTATATTTATTTTTTTAATTCTATATTTACAATTTCAGTACTTAACTAAATAGTCGCCGCTTACAAGCCCTGGCAAATCCTCCCCCCCCCCCAACCCCTCTCTGAAAGTGCGAACCACTTCATCAAGGTGAAGAATATGATATGAGCAGGCTTCTTGTGAAGCGTTTTGGAAATTCATGACAAAGAAATGAAGAGCTTTCTTAACTCCTTAAGTGCCTTGAAGCATGCCTAGGATAATTATCCAATGGAAGAATTTGAAAAGAGCAGCTAATTGCCCCAAGAAGACTCACCTGCTCTCCATGTATGGTTCCACTATTCTTGAGCCCCTATTGCATATTTTAATGCCTTTTCCACCGAAACTCAATTGCACAATGCTTGAAAGTCAATTTAAGTAAAGTTTTTATAAGAATGCAGCATCAATTTTAGTGCTTCAATTGAATATGAGCCAAATCCAAACTCATCACCCCAATATTGCTCTAATTCACAGCATAATTTTAATTACTGGTGGGAGTAAGCTTCCCCTAGTTGACATGTAAAATATATCAGATAATAGTTTCGACGGCGCTGCATTTAGGTCCGGTAACAAACATCCGCTTCTTTCTCAAATTCGCGTTATGTGGATCTGGCTCATTTTGAAAAAAAAAAAAAAAAACACCTGATTTGTGTACAAACGCTTGGTGTTTGTTCTTATGGCCAATCGGAGGCCTAGAGTATGTTAGTTAGTGGGCCCTCGCCACTTTCTGTTGGAAGACGCCTTGGAGGCGTGGCTTTTTTCTAATAAAACTGAACAAGAAGAACAACAATAAAAAGGACAAGTCGAAGAGTATAAGTACCTTGGACAAGCTGTCAGCGCTGATCCAAACCCCGAGAAAGAAATTCGGCGCAGAATAGGTATGGGCTGGGGTGCACTGGGCAACGACTCCTAATATTGAAAGGTGAGCTACCTCTGTCATTGAAACGAATAAAATATAACCACTGCTTGCTGCCGCTGATGACGCATGTAGCGGAAGCTTGGCACCTTACTAGCCAAATTGAAAGCAAACTTAGGTCGGCCCGACGAGCCATGGAACGAAGGATACTAGGGGTACCCTCAGAGACAAGAAACGAGCCTCCTGGATCAGGGAGAAAACTCGAGTAGAAGATGTCATAGAACAATTTAAGAAAAGGAAACGGACTTGGGCTGGCCATGTGGGGAGAAGTGACAGCCGGTGGACCAGCAGGGTGACAGAGTGGCTGCGGAGAAGAGGGCCTAGGACAAGGGGAAGGCCATAAACTAGATGGAGGGAGGAAAGGAGAAAATTCGGAGGCTAGGAGTGGACTCGGGCAGCGGAAGAGAGGAGTGGGTGGAGGTCGATGGTAGAGGGCTTCGTCCTGCAGTGCACCCAAATATGATGATGATGATGATGATGATGATTATGGTGGTGGTGGTGGTGGAGGTGGTGGTGGTGGTGGTGGTGGTGGTGGTGGTGGTAATGGTGGTGTTGTTTGGTGTTTTGGAGAGCGGGAGCTAGGGACCTAGAGAGGAGAAGTTAGAAACGATGGCCAGTCGACCGAACGGGAGCGAACGAGGGCAGATGCCGGGACACGCTCGCGAGATAAATATATTTAGCTAAGTGCATCTAAGCCTTTCTCTGTTTTCATGTAAATTGTGGACATTCGACAATTGGTATCTCTTGAATTGTAACCAAATGTCGCCATCCGTAGATTAAAAAGAGGACCTCCATAGCCATTGCGTATTTCATCGCCGAACCGAGCATGCTATTGTAGGGGCAGGCCAAAACCAGTCGCTACAATAAGCAAGGGCCTAAAAAATTGCTTTCCTAGGAGGCGACAGGGCAAAGCACTTTATACTGAAAAATAGCGCAACGCCACATTTCTAAGCTCAGCGCAGGGGTATGCTAGATGAGTTTGCCATAACTTACAACAGTCATAATAAAGTCCTAGGTATCTAATGGAGTTAATATAGTCGAATGGTGCGCAGTGACAGGAACACAGTCCTGACTGTGCAGAAAAGCCGAAACATTTATCACTGCAGTTATCACAGTATTTCAAAAACAAAGAAGCTTGCTGTTTATACAGTGATGGCTAGGCTATTTTGTGAAAAACATTTCCTCACTTAATGAACATTTTCATGCGTAATATTCACAACAGTTTGTTAACTGAGTGTTTTGTGGGGGCAATACCATACCCTGTGCGTACTCAGGCGCAACGCCCTTAGCAATTACTGACGAGAAATCATTTATAAACATATTGAAAAGTAGGGGGGGACGAGCAAATTAATATTCGGGTGAGTCCTATTTGAGTTGTTGCTGACCAGGGTTCTATCGCACAATACTACTCGCGTTCGTCTAGTGAGGTACTTCCTAATAACATTACACAACGGCCGCCAGACCCAACTAAATAAGTTTTGTTAAGTAACATATTGTGACCAACTGTGTCAAAAGCTTCTTAAACGAGGCGTGATTGAAATGGATAGAAGCATCTGCTAATTAGGCAAATACAACATTTGATTTATGGTATACACAGAGTATTGTATTTTGTGAACCTTCCATTTCTTCTATTTCACTCTGAATATTCGGTACATGCTTCACGTAGCGTGCCGACGTGATGTGACTGGCCTTTAATATACATACATAAATGGCGAAGGGCCCTTTTTTGTTCTGCACTCCCCTTGTATACGTAGCTTCGGGGGCTTCCTTCCACATCGCTATGGCTGACGACAGACATGGCCTTGGTCACGGGCGGGGAAGACCGAGAACGTTTGCCTCGGCCGAAGAGGCTAGGGCAACTAACAATGCCCCAGTCGATAGGAAGCGGCTGAGGATGAAGCTGCGGCAGCGGCCCGACGACAGCAACACGAAAGTTCAACCTAAATTTCTACAGCCGATTAACAGTAGGTCCAACTAGAAATCGCCCTCACACAACGTTAGAAAGTTCCAAGCACCCCGTTGATTTTTCTCTCTTTTCTAACCTTCTCAGGGAACGGTTATCTTTATTTGAAGAACAGCCAAACTCCTTGTGTTTATGTACTTATTCACTAATTTATTTAGTGATGCGAAGTTCTGAGTAGCCATGACCGAGCGGGGATCAATAGCGTGCCCTTATATAAAGGTCGCCGCAGGGAAGGCAGGATAAGGAGGCCGCATACAGTGCTGACGTGACCATGACGCCCTCTTGAGGGGAATGAAAGACGGGGGCTGATTTATTGCCCAGAAGCATCGTTCTCGTCCTTGTTCCCCTAGGCTGTTGTCTCTGTCGGAGCGACAAGCGGGAGCAATGCTGGCTAATTTGTAGAACCCTGGCGCTAAACGGGGGACACCTCTCCCACCCCTTTAATAAAGTCTTCTCAACTCCAGCACTACTGGGATGTCACGGGAGTTAGCAGTACAGTTCATGGGCCTCTATGTTCTGTTCGAGGAAAAAGCTGCAGTTGGGAGGCTCATTGACGAAGACCGTTGTCTGTTGTCGGTTTGTGCGCTGTGTAGAGGCATGGATTTCCAACTAGCCGGAACCCTTACTCTTTGAGGAGAAGCTGTCCCACTTGACCGAGGTTCGTGTTCGCAGGATCGTAGCTGGCGAGTGATATACAGCTGGGGATGAGCTGGCATCAGCTAAGAATCTGTCATCGACTTCTTTCCGCAGCCAGTCTGGGTATTGTTTGTCGTTGAGTAAGTTGCTGAGGGCGGGTCTTCATCCTTAAAAAGAAATGCATAGACCCAGCGCCTGTCCCGCGTGGCCCCCATGCATGTTCCAGATCGTCCTGGAATGCAGTATTGGAAAAGAGCTGGTCGGCTAACGGTGAATTCCGGGGAACCCAAAATGTACCAAGATTAAAGTGTCATGCCCCAGGTCTTCCAGTAAAGAGTCACTGAAGTAATTCGTAAACTGTGCGGGATTACTAGCGCAAATTGCAACCTGGAGTCTGTAGGCCATGTTTCGACCACTCTCGCTGCGCTTACGCGACTTTATACAGTAGAAAAATCAGTTAGAAAATACTGTCCTCCCCTCTGTACCCCCCTTGCAAATTTTCTACGATGTTTCGTATGGCATCAAAACAAGATGGCTTGGCTTGCCTGCGCTACTGTGGGGCTCGCAGACCCTCCGACAGAATCAGTCGGCCGAGCGTTTAGTCAGCCGCGGCCGGCTGGTCGTCGCAGTTCGTTCTCTTAATCGAAACTAAGCCACGGCACATTCGGGCCAGGGAGAATGTGCATTTAGTTTGCTAGTTTGTAGATTGTATCAAGCCCTAAGTACAAGTCTCTCCACACAAGCACACATGCGATGCTTCGCTGACTGGTATGCTAGAAGAAAAATATAAGGCCAATTGAACGCGGGAGGAGAGCCGGCGAAGTTAATATAAGTACTAATGAATTAAAATCAACCGAAACTTTTATAGTACAGCGTAAAACCACGGTGCAGAAAGCAATTCTTTCGCTGGGTGCATTGGCACAACGGTCAGCAGCATGACCACTTTTTTTCCGAACGCTTTTCCGTGTAAGCAATGCAGTCGCTAGACATGAAATATTGTCGGAATTTGAGGGACGCTTACTCCACGAGCGCTATACAAGAAATAGTCATCTAACCTGCTTGAAATGCTAAAACTAAATTAAAATGTAAACTGGCTATGCATTATATACCTTGTATTTCCGGCCCTAACATCGCTGGCAAATTGCCGATTGGTCTGGAGCACTAAGTGCGATGTTTTGCAAGTTGGTAGTTCGAATCCCCAAGAGTGCATTTATTAACATGAATTTATTTATTTTTGGGCAATGTTTCCTGCACTGAGTTCACCATTTTTGCGTTGCCACGTTCATTGCTCCACGAGCGAGTTCGCAGAACGCGTGCAGACTGACACTGCCGTGCTGACGAGTTCTCGTTGGCGTGGTGGTGCCGTAAGCACCGAGTGCTTGCGGGCAAAGTCCTGAATCAGCCGACCCTTAGCCTGGTGCGCGCACAGGCCTCTTACGATACAGGCACGAGCCAGGCAAGCTCCAAAGATGGGGGAAAAGCGAATCGCATTTGAGCGCCTGCGTTGCAGCGGAGGGCGTCCTCCACTGAGTACGCCTCGGCTAGTGATCGTTACAATTCCAAGCCGTGCTGGTAGGCTTATCTGACGCATCCGCATCCAACAATAACGCCGGGTGCCAAGCATGTTTCACAGAACCGAAACCAAAACTGGTTTGAATTCTAATTTGCACAGCGTCCAATCACGTAGCACGTTGTACTTACGTCACTTCTGCTAGTTTGTGCGGCCGCCGCAAACCGTCCATGGTAGTTTTTCTTTACGTCACTGCTGCTAGTTTGTGGGGCGCAGCAAACCGTCCATGGTAGTTTTTCTTCTTTCAGGCCTGATAAAAAAATACCGCCTTATCGCCCAGATAAACGATGAAAAGTGTTTTCATTTGGCCCAGTCTATGCAGTGAAAGCAAAAACAGGAGCTTGACAAATTAACTTCACTCCCTTTAAAGCGAACAGCCCTTTCGGGGGTTTTACCGCCGCACAACGTTTTCTTCAACAACTTTATGTCTTCATCTGCCCTGACCTGATATGGTACGGGGTTTAAATATCTAACCTATGTATTTAACTTCGATTCATTGTGAAAAATAGAAAGAACAGGAACAGAATGAGACTTTCCCGGACGACTCCCCTGCTATTGTAATGACGTCACATTGGTTTTCGTTGTGGCTTCGTGCTTTTTCAGCCATCAAAATTGTAATCGCTTATTGGTTTATGCTTAATATCTACCTTTTGTTTGTCGATGCCCCGTTTATTCAAGTGCAGCACACCGGAAATGTGGTCAGTTTTAACCTGTTTATTATGGAGTATAGTGTCGCAGCCTTTGTCACAAAGTTGGCAACGAGGATGGTCAGAGAAAAACACCACATTAAACGTAATTTAAGCTGGGGAAAATGCGCATAAATTAATGTAAAATGTCTCGAAAGTTACCGACATATTCGAGACGCTAACCTTACGGAGTAATTAAAGGATCTGTGAGTACCCTGAATGGTTTTCAGGACACATTTGGCAGTACCTTTACACTTCGGTAGATCGCAAGGAATAATTAATTTGGAGCTAGGAAGCTGCCGCATGTGCCGCTTTTCAATGCAGTGCACTTATTCGAAAAATAAAACCTGGCACAACATTGGTGCTGGTAGCTTATATGGTTTTCAGGGCATAGCAAGGTTTAACCATAATCCCCTCTGCCCCTTGGTCACCAAGAAAATAAATAAATCATATTTTGAATGCAGACAAAAATGGCTGTGGAACCATGACAATGGTTTTTTTTTACTGTCCAGGAATATGAGTGGGATTTATACTCAATTGCTCATGCGGGTGGTTTAATTTACATTGTGGTTTGGCTTATTCAACTATAGCCTTATCAAATTATAGAAACGGTTTAACGGCGCTGAAATATCCGGTTGTTGATGGATTATTCTTAATCAGCTTGAAGTTTTTATTATCACCGAAATGTAGTTATACAGACGAGTTTATATATTTTTTTTGTCTCCACCAGAAAATGGCCTTCTGGGACTTGTACAGAAACAGAGACCTCGTGCTTATTGCAGTTAGCTGCTCAGAAAATTGCGTTGGGTGACGTTTATTCCACGACACAAGACTAAGCCCTCCGGCTTACCCTCGGCTTTAATTTCATCCAGAATTCCCTTTTCTGCCGATGCGTACGGCATGTATTAAGCTTTTGCAGAAATGAGGTTAGGAAGGGGGGTTAGAAAACGACAATTCATCCTGCGGCACGTGTGAGTCTAAATGGGAAGCATTTATCTGTCCAAAAATTAACTATGAGTAGGTAGGCAACACCAGCCTTTTAGCAATAAACTTCCTTTTTATTATATAGACGCATTGTACTCTTTAGTGAGGTATGAATTTATCAACGGAAAAAAATGCACGGCGTCGGAACTGGCTTTAAATACACCAAACACATCCGCACGATACGACTTATGGCATGTACATGCAATATCAGCGAGGTTTATATGTTGAGTTCTTCGCATGCGTTGTCGTTATGCGATCTCTACAGAATACCGATGTCTGCAGCGTGCACTCAACAAATAAGAACCTACCTCCTCCTCTCAGGATTCGTTCTGTTAAACGAACTAAAACATTCCTCGCGGTACTTAACTCTGCTTACGTGTTTTGAAAGCAAAAGCCTGGCTATAATTACAAACAACTGTTTTATTGTGACATCGCCTTTGCATGGCTTTCTTGGCTTTCATTTCTTTGTCTTTACACATGAATTACTTCATCCGCCTTCTTTCCTGCTACACCGTGTATGCGTCTCTTTCGCCGCTTTTGGTTTCTTCGTCTTAGGGCCCGAATTACGTCAGCAAGCAGACTGGCACATGCTTGCGATGGAATTCTAGGGAAGCTTCTGGCATTCTAGGGAAGCTTGCACATGTTTGCCCCGGAATTGTAGGCAAACTCTGGCACATGCCACAGCTTCCCTAGAATCAAGGTTGTGGGCGCCTGGTATTTACCGGTCCTACTCACGTGTCATCACGTTCAGGTGTCACGCGGCACACACTAATTTGCAACGTTTACATTTCAATTTCACAGTGTTACGAATTTTGTTAGGCGGTGTTACGAATCGGCCAGCGCCGCCGTACTGTCCCGCATCACTCCTCGGCTGTGCGGCGAAGCCCCTGCGTGCTCCTTCGAAAACAGGCGCAACCATGTCGGTGGCAAGTTTCGACAAGCCGCGTCAGACGCTTCGCTCTCAGCGCATTTCAAAACTTCGGCGGTTGGCGGCGAGGCTCGTCTCCACGCTCTTCAAGGACACAGAGGCCCCGTCGATCGCAACGGAGTCCTCCTCTCTCCCCTCTCTCGGACTCGACGTGCGCCGAGGCTATGAACGACTAACGAACTCTGGAAAGAGTGTTGTGTGTGTCTGTGACGTTCGTGGCGTGTTGCCGCTTGTTTCGTTTGACCGTTATCGCTTTTGGGTATAAATAGAGCTGCCCAAGCGTTGTAACTCATTCCTGTTAGAGCAGCGAATCGATGTTGTCGCTCTGCTCGAGTCCTGTATTGTAACCTCGCCCGTCGGGGCATTGTTCTTTGGCTTCGGCTCACCTCTCGCTATAAAGTAAACAGTTACGTTATCCTACTGCTCTGGACTTCTTCACGGCTGCAACAGCGGCTGGCCGCTCGCATCATACACGCTACCACTCGTATGTCGGAGGCCACGGAGCTCGGATCGGGTGCCCCCTCCCGGTCGCAACAGCGGGTACATCGCCCCTCAAAGTTCCCGATTCTTGTGCGTGCCTGAACACGAAGAAACGAACAACGACAACTTTTGTCCTGTGCTGGCAACATTAACCGCCATAATTTGTAAATAGTTCTGCATATATGTTTGTCTATATTTGAATGAAATACCATGGAATAAAAAACTGCACACTTGGTAGAGCACTTGGCTGATACGGTGAAGCGCCAGGTTAAAATCCCATCGCGTCGCACATGTCTTCTTTATTTATTTACTCTTTACAGCGGCGGCCATTTTCTTGACCGGACAACAACAGCGGTACTTTTCTCAGAATCGGGCACTTAAGGATTTTCACCTTTATAATCAGTTTGGAACCATTCGAGAAAAAGGCTCTGGCTTGTCACGTTATGCAGCTACCTTAAACACTCAATTCAGCAAAGTTCTGAAATGTCGACCACCCTTTCTTACGCCGAAGTTCATCACCTTTTAACAGCTCAGAGCAACCAAGATGGTTGCGGATAACTTTTTGTCGTTGACTCTCACTGGTGGCCACGTCTGTCAGGAAGTTCCGGATATCATCTCGTCCCCTTTGCGACGTCCGCTTTTTGTTTGGAGGATAAGGAGAGCCGGTAATGAAACTAAAGGCGATGCCCGCGTGACTGGCAAGTGAAGTCATGTAAGCAGTTCTGTCACGGCCAAGTAGCAAGGAACCGGAAGCAGTAATAACCACCATGAGGTCCTTTTTGCTTGCTCGTTTATGCCACCGTTGCTTTGCGCCCCATAATTTTTAAGCCGAAATGCTGGAGTACCCCATTTCGACAAAAACCGTCATTCTTGTTGTGGTTGTTTTGTGGTACATAAAATGTCCGCTGCTGTGAATAGAAAATAAAAATAGAAACAGATTTAGTTTCGTGTGGGATTTTAATCCGGGTCTCCAGAGCAGAATCCCAGTGCGTTGCCACTTCGCTAACTGGGCACCCTGCGTGCCGCGTGACAGGTTAACGCGACGGCCGGTGGGTTGAACAGATGCACGCCAGCCACGGTGAACTTTGATTCTGGAGAAGCGCCGCGCGAGGTGTGGCCAGCCTGCTTGTCGAAGTAATTTGCGCTGGAACACGACAGAACGAAAACGAATGTAGAGACGAAAACGTGATGTAGCAGTAAATACCTCTTTGATGATTGCTAGGCCTTTGCCTTCAAAGCACCCATGTAGACCTGAGTGCCCTAGGAATTCATTGTATTTCCTGTCAATGAAAAATATTGATGTGTACGCACAACGCGCGTCTGCAGGCGCCCGTACTCGGGCATGGACAAAGGGAAGGACGAGCATACTCCTGGAACGTCAGCAGAGCTGACGGTACAGAGATGACGTCGTGACGGCTGCTCGAAAAAAGACTGCAAGGTTCACATAGTTTCCTCGTTGATGCTTGTCAAACCAGCATGAAAGTCCGATTAGCAACGAGGATGGCTGTACTCTGTTTTGAGTTGAGCAAGGACTCCTGGTCAACTAATTTTCGTATTGCATTGTAGAATGCTCGGAAATTTATCTTTACATGCCGGACCGACCACTGATTCGCAGTGTGTCGCGTTATCGGTTGCGTATCGCGTTATCCAACGTCACTGATTTGTGCACTGGTGGCCTCGTCAGTGTACATTGCGGACGGGTAGGCTCAGCGCTTAATCGCTTTCCCATTCTGACAGCGTACCCAAGCTGATTTGGACAAAAAGAAACGGTTGATTAGCGTCCCTAGTATCGGCACTCTTTTCTCCTATTGTTCCGCGCCGCCGCCGTGATCATTGGTCAGTTCGCATCACGTGACACTTGTTTACACTGCGACGGTTCATAGGCGCCGCCATTTGGTTGTTTATGAGTTTTCTATCGGTCAACTTTGGTAGTCTCAGCTTGTCCTCCCTGCTCTGCGGCTGCGCGCGATTGGCGTCGTTCCGAATGCTAATCAAGGATAACGCGCTTCGCAGCCTTTCAGCTGCGGAAGTCTGTCCGAAGATGCCGTGTTTTGGTCTTCCGCAGTGTTGTTTACAAATGACCTCGACCAGATTAGCGATGAGGCCACAGGAGCGGCAGTCTGGCAACACTGATAAGCAACAAAATGGCGGCCGATAAACAAAAAATTCGGGACAGAACCATTGCTAATGCCAACAAGCGCCGTTTGCGTGTTGTCGCTATCTTTGCGTTCACCTTCAAACCTGCAGTGAAGCGCTACGGTTTCGTAGGGCTGTGGATGTGATGGTAAACTCATCCGTATGCTCTGCGTCTAGCTACTCTAATCAGTGTCAGCCGCGGACACTCGGCCCCGAGCTCATGAAGCCACGAATTCAGGCGTGGGTGCGCCCACCGAGTGGATACACCATAGGTTAACCTAGAAGTTTAATTGAAACTTGTCAGTTATACCTGCAGTTATATATGGATCTCGGGGGCATCTGAAATCCTCGTAATGGTGAACCATTTTGAATTTTTCTTGAGACGGGTAATGCAGGCGAGGTATCAAGAATGCACCTGGCTTATGAGGCGTTCTGTTGTGGAGAGGTAGAGATCAATACCACTAGCCGGTTTTTCTGTGTGCTTCGAAATTGTCTAACATAAGTGTTTTGTTTTTCCCTACCCCCCCCCCCCCCCCTTCTAGTGGTAAGGAATTGAACTAGCTGCTTCATGCACAGTTGCGCAACACCGTCAGAACCGGGCCCCATAACCGGTTCATGGGGATCGGTCAGTGCAAACTTTGCATCAAGTGAAAGAGCGGGGGATTTTTTTTTTTTTTTTTGTTGCTAGAGCCGCGACCGCGAACTACCTTTGGGTCCTCAAAACGGGAGATCCCCTTCTTAGACCGCCATCGATGAGTTTTGTCTGCATGGTTGCTGGTTTCTAAAGGGGTTCAACATCTGGATGAGCTACATACTCCCGCTAATTTGCTTAAGTTCTACTAGCGCTACTTCTGGCCCCTGTATCACCGTCAGGAACGTTGTTTCTGCAGGAACCAAGGCGCTTAATTGCGCACACCGTTCTCGGTTCGCGTTACAGAGACTGAGACACTGGCCTGCTCAATTTATTACCAAAAATGCCCAAACAACCCTGCTACAAAACTATTGCGCTTTCCAACAACCTCGCAACACCCGGCTTTGCGAGTAACCAGACTCTCCCAGCAACGACAGTGCAATATCTCTTAGCGATGCCGCTGTTACATTAGCCCTTCTTTGAAGGCAGCGCGCTATTACCCCTGCCTCAATACACGCAAGGAACAATTACATCCACAGGATGTGGCGTGCTCACTGGAGAGCCTGAGATCGCGTTCCAATATAATGACATATCAGGTTTCGTCGCGGAGGCTAGTAAATCCCCTCGGCAAGATTGGTTCTTCGGAGTTTTATACTGCCCTTAGCTTACGGCCGCTTAAAATAATGCGAGACATTGCGCGTCGTTGTGCCGCATCAGCTAAATCACAGTGCCAAATTCAGGACAAGGATGGAGTTGATCAAAGTGTTCTATTGCGTCCACAGACGTGCAATCAGCCTCAAGGACACCATAAAAGCATCTAATTTTTTTTCTAGATTTCGAAATGGACCTTAGGATCCTTGGGAGCTAAAGCCCCTGGGAAAATGAAATACGGCAGGGGGATAGGAGCCTTTTATTCTTGCTCTTCATCGGATAGGAGTAACATCTAAAACAACTAATATTCATCAAAATCTTGTCCTCCTTTCACGTTTATTTTAATGCATCGCCATTTGCAGATAGTCTCTGCGTAACCAATTGCAGAACTAGAAGCGATTTTATTTTTGTAGTCATGTTTCGTAGTTTTACAGCGTAAGCAGTATTAATCACTTCCCCGGACATCTGTCCGTCTTTCTGTAACGCTTCACACGATGGCTCCGTAGGTATAAATTTGGTTAAAAGGAGCATTTAATGAAAGGCGCTAAGGCGCTCGTATTTTATTCCAAAGTGCTTATAGTTCTGATGAAAAGGTCTTCCCAGGAATGCATTTATATATATTTGGGAAAAGCAGTTTAAATGAGCAGCTTAGGAACACGTGGGATCTTTTGGAGGATGCACTATTAAAAGGCCGTAGGTACTTATATTTCGATGGGACACTCCATGCCCCTCGAAAAATGTATTTTCAGCGATGTACTTCAATAGATTAATGAAGGCGATTTTCTAGGAGTGGGGTTCATAGTAGTGAAGCCCACTATATAGTTCATGGGCGTAAAAATGTTTACTTGCACACTTATCTAACGACGCTAAATGAACCCGTACCAAAGTTTAGGAGGAGTTACGGCTATGTTATAATTATGGCTGAAATAACAACTCAAGAAGTCATTGTAATGACTTATTCAGTTCGCTGAGTTATGGAGAGGTTTACAGACCCGTTGGATACATCCAGGTTTATGCGCAAAGATGAACGACTGGCAAGAATGCTTACGCGCTATTTGAAAACGCTCACTTCGGAGTTCCTGCAAGTTTACGATCTTCAGTGTCTCGAATTTTGTGGGTTGGAGTGAATACTCTGTTAAAGTAAATGAGGTTGAGTGCGGCTGGCAATATGACGCAGACCCACAAGAAGGGGACACGTGATATGGAGCCGATTTACATTTGGTGCTTATTTCTTGAAAGGGTGCTTACGTTAATAGAGATCCGCAACAACCAAGGAACGCAACGAAATAAGGAAGAAAGGAAAACACCTGGGGAACCATGACTGAGGGTAACATTAGGGTTCTTCCGCTTCGACTGCAGTTTTCACGTGGCTCGCGTATGTTGAGTTTACGATTTTCGATGTTTGAAGCGCACCCTGAACTTGTAAAGCCTGGGATAGCAGACGTATGTTTTTCTAATATCCTAAGCAAATTGTGCGTTCCCTTAATGCAAGCTAGCCTCGACGGACACGCTGCTTGGCGGACAGCCACTGGCTACGCTGTACAATTACTAACTTCCGTCGCCGAGATGCACTCAAACAATGAACGACGCAGGACTTGGTGCCCCGAAAGAAAAAGTGAACAAAAAATAACCCCTATTCTTTATATTCACCAGCTTTTCACAATCTAAAATAGCTTGGTAAATAGGAGAATGTATTTGTATTGTTCTCGGCCCCCCAATAAATTTTCTAAACTTTGCAATAAAGAAAATTAGCCTAACCACCTGAAGATGACCGCCTACCGCAAGGTACACCTCAGGCCGTGCATGGCATTCTCAGAAGCAGCGGTCCAGACTATACTGTTATCGTGCAGAAAATCGGGAAAAGGGGAAAATGTCAATACACTCTACCGCAGCATACATTCCCTCTTATGAAGCGGTGTCAAATGCACGTCTACGGCTCTGTATTACACTGTGGGTAGCTAGCACTGTGCTGCAATAACACCAGCAACTGTCGGGTATGCGACTATAGAACTAACGCTTAGCTTTGACTTGTTATGGTTTCAACCGGTACCCAGAGCTTGGGGTACAAAAGCGGTTTTTCCCGTGGGAACCAGTTGACATCAGCCCTCAAAGTAGTATTTTAGGCCGAACTTCCTATACTTAGGCTTAACGTAAAGAAGCCTTTAGTTGAGTCTTAAGACGTGCGAACAACGTCATATTCACTGGGCGTCGAGCTGTGGGCACTGGCTGATGGTGTTAGACCTCAAATCGTGGCGTTAAACCTAACTGTAAGGTCGACGCGTATACACACGTCGTCCTCTCCGTCTGCTGCACGTCAACATTTGCTGAAGTCAGTTATAAACCGGAATACATATTTGGGCTTCAGAAAATTAGACTTCATAAATGATGCGTCACCAAGTGAACGATCGTCCGTGAAATCGACCGGGTTAGGATTATAGTCTAATCGCACTAAAAACACAGCTGAGACTCGAACCCGATTCCCCACCGGGCCGCCGGGAGACGGTGCCCTAAATTACGAAACACAAACACCGATAGCCGTTTAAGATGCCCAGAGGTTGTATGGATATTCAAGGCGCGTCATTACTAGGCGGATAGTACCAGGATTGTGTGCACGTGACTCATGCATGGAATAGGCGCTTTACCCCTACGCGTCATCCCGTCTAGACCAACCATCCCAACTGCGACTGGCAATGTGATGTGGGTGCGTTTAGCAAACAAGTTTCGTTTGCATCAGCATGCAAGGGACAGCGAAACGAAAATGAACACTCTTGTTTCCGGCGTATTCATCCGTAGCACTTCTTCGGAAAGGGCGAGGGATTAGCGTGGGAAGGGGCTGCATTGCCACGGGCGGACATATTCGCATGATACTTTCGTCAGGTAGTCTGGTGCACAAGTTGAAGTGAATGATTTATTTATCGGAGGAAGGCGTAGCGCTCACCCTATAAATACCATTGGAAGTGCGTTGTGTCTGCGCTCCCCTCCGCCTCGCAAATGGCACAAAAGAGTCAGAAACTACTATATTACAACGTTAATGTAGAATGGTGGCCACATGGACTCTACGTTTACCTTTACATAAGTCTGAATAAGTATATTTTCATGTAAAATAGAACTCTCAACATTTACACCTGAGAGCGACAGGCCACAGTGGGGTGTAGGGGTACGTAACGAAGTAGGTCACACACGAACTTTTTTTTTCAAAAAACGAATACTTAAATTTTGCACTCAGGTGTCGATGCGCTATGTGCCTTAATTTCTTTAAAACATCATAATAAAGAGCAATTCGGCAAGTCTGAAGTCGTAACTATATCAATGTCATAGCAAACGAATTACCCACTGCTTAATGTATGATTGAGCAGTAGGTAGTTTAGTAGTTCCTCAAATCAGCGGGTACTATTCGTTGACAGGTAGTTCATAAATAGATAAGTTGCTTGAATGAGTGCTGCCGGTGGAAAGTCATTCATCTTTGCCTGATAAATGCATTTTGTTTTGAAAAACAAATTATTTACCTTGCTGAAAGTTCGTGTCTTGAATTATGCAGAGCTAGAAAATATAGGACACTGTATTGATGAGCGCTGAATGTAGTTACCAGGATTTGTGGGAGCATTCATGAACTTTAATAACTGAAAATGGAAGCCGTGGCCTTCGGGTTAGTACCAAGGTATCCCTGTCACTAAGTATGCAGTGGCGGAATTTATATACTTCAGGGAAATGCGTATTCGGCCCATGAAGTTTATTTTTTTTTCTGCAGATTCGTATCTTTCACATTCGTAACTTGGCACGTTCGTATTTTTTCAACTTTATTTCATTCATAAAACCAGAAAAACTAGACTGTCTGTACGCTTCTTTTAATCATTGGCACTTCTTTTATAGCTATTACTGGGTCTTATTACAACCGCTACATCCATAATATCTGGTTACTTCCGGAAAGCACCCATGCTTGAAGAACTGTCCTGCTGATCTTGCCCTAATGATGGCGCAAGGACTGCTGTCGTGTTAGCGCGGACATTTTAGCTACAAGCGCTGGCCCCATGGAGGAGAATCCGTCAACCACTTAATATATCCCGCCTTGACGTTCCTCTTACATTGAATTCGCTACTACGTAATGCGCTCTTTGCTTCTTCGAGTTAAAAACAATATCATCGTAACGAGGCATCAATACACTATGCCGATGCAGCAAAAAGTAAAATTAAAGCGCCTACCTCCCAAATGTCCCCAGAAGGCTGCACGTAATAGTGGAATTTAAAAACAATCAAGGTTTAGTAGTTTTAAAGGGTTTCCAGGAGTAAATCAGCGCGTTTTCGTGATTTTTCTGGGATGATGTACAAAGCAATAACAAGGCTACCACTGGAAAATCCCTATTCCAACGGTAGCGGAAGAAATTTCAATTAAAAACATCCTTCACGAAGCAAGTGAGATGTTCTTCGAACAGCTGAAACTTACTTTCAAATTCCTTCACCTTGTAGAAGCCTGCAGATGTGCCAAGGATTGGGATGTTATGATAGAATCGCAAATAATGGTAGACCCTGAAACTGCAAAACCAGCGCCGCGACGCGACGCAACAGTGGTAAAGCGTGTAAATCACTCTTGCGGGCATTTGGTGAGCCGTGACGCAAGCAGGGATCTCTGCTGCCTTCTATCTTCGTAAGAACAATAACAAGAAAATTTGCAGCGGATAGCTGGATGAAACGTTTTTCGTGTAGCTATGGGCTGATAGAAGTCAGGCCATCGTTTGCGAAGCAGCGCATTCCCGTGTGTATTTTCCCATCATCCATCTAAGGCTTCCGCTTGTGTTGTCTTCGATCGCCGACTAACTTCCCTGCGATTCGGCCCACGCATCTGACCACGCTCCGGACAATAGCCTGCCCGGATTGGGCAAAAAATAAAAAATAACTAGCACCCCTAAGCTACCATTCCCAGGCCTCATCAGTGAGAACGACTTTTATGGTTGCAGTGAAAGACGGATTCGGCCTCGTTTCTTTTCCTTGAATTCCAGAGGCATTCGCTTTTTTCTTCTTCTCAAACGTGCAAATATTGAACGCAATGAATGCGCACGGCATTCATTACGGCATTCAAGCGTACGGCGTACGGCAAGCGCGCCTTGTCAGCGATCAGGAACTCGCAAACTGTTCCAAACTAGGACGGAATGGGGAAGTTGGAAATGACCATCTCTAATTCTTTCGCCTACCGTTCTCACTCTACTCTTTTCTCTTTCCCTCCCGCAGGTCATAAAGATGATGGCGATCGTGGTCATCACTTTCGCCCTCTGCTGGCTCCCGTACCAGACTTACAACCTTCTCGCCGAGATTTACCCAGCCATAAACTCGTAAGTTTTTATTACGTGCCCCAATGCGGAAGCACTGTGCGTTTCCGGTGCTACCTTTGATAGCCACGAGCGGCGAAATCGTGCAGGCGAGCAATTATCACTGCTGCTAGAAATTCGCGTGGTTAGATGCTACGAAATAACACGTGCGTCTGCGCTCACTACCTGCTGTAACACACACAAAAGCTCTTAACGCGTTAGCGTGTGTTACAGCATGCTCTTAACGCAAATTCTCTTAACGCAACACTTGTTTATTCTCTGGCAGGGGGTGATTTTAAACCGTGAATCCAGCGGATGTTTCGTTATACATAAACATTGTTTGGTGGAATGGCTGTATTGACAACGATAGGGTTACACGAGCAGTGTAAGGCAGCTCTGAAGGGAGGCAAGGTTCTGCGAAGAGGAACGCTTATATCGACCTGAAATGCAGCCGTGAGGGTAGCCATAGCCTATGTCTGTATTTGTATACATATATAACCACTTCAAGTGAATGTCAATTTTTTACTTCGCCACAGGGGTAGTTTGTTAAACGTTCTGATTTCAAATTTTTTTTACAGCCTTGTGGACAATATTTTATCTGAGCGTTACGTTGCAATTGACCTTTTGTTGAAAGATTAAAAAGTAGAGGTTCGTATTATTTGAGGTGGCAGTTTTATTAGTTCTAATAAGAATGCTTAAATTTGCTAAATAATGGACTTGCGTCACTAGATACCATGCCGGAGCCTGAAAGGCGAATGGAGAGGTAATGCCGTTGTACTCTTAGCGTCTGTAAATATACAAGAACAATTTAGTTTAGGAGGAGAAATATCAAAGACACTTCAGTCTTCAAGAGGTTAAAATAACCGAGAGTTTCTTTATCAAGCATGAAACTGACAGTTTAAAAGCCCTTTTCCTGCGCTAACTCTACCAACCGTGTGAGGGACGAGTGACTTGAATGCTCAAAAGTACTGAGTTGGGCGAGTTGGGGAATATTGATCATTAATGATCAGGGCACAAAAACGAGGCACAAAACCGAGTAATGGACAGGACAGTGCTGCAGTGTCCTGTCCGTGACACCCTTTTGTGTCTCTTTTTTTTTTTTGCACTCATTATTAATGAATCGCTTGAATGTGTTTTCGTACCAAAATTATATCTGCTTGTGTCGGTTCAACTACCTTTACTACGAGAACTGTAACCACTAAATCCCCAGTGCCTGCTAGGAAAACTAGAACCTAATGAAAGTTAAAGGGAGTTCTCGGGATACGGTAAGACCCATGGTTATGCCATCTGTTTTGCAGAGGTTTTGTGATGGGTTTGACAGCTCAATTGGCTAATACGTCGAGAGGGAGTTCTAAAAAAAAAGGTTCTTTTCTATCGCTTCCGACTACCTCCAGCGTAAGTATTGCATCCGTACTATTCGTTGGCTACAAATCCGGTTAGGAAGGGGGAGTGGGAGGGATCATCTTACGTCCCGTAGGGTTCCGCCAGCGTTATCCACGTGCCTTCCATAGTATCTACCCTGACAGAATGTACATACGAGCAATACCTTTCCAAACGGCTACGGCTGGCAGCACATTCCATACATGTCAACAGTGCTTAGCGAACAGTTAATCTTGGGCATATTTAATGGACAACTCAAGTGCCTAACCGAACCCCTCAGTGTTCTTTAAATTTATAAGCCGCATTTAATTGGCTGTTACGTAATGAGGCTACGAAAAGGGGCCCTATAAAGAAGCAAGCGAAAGGCGCGCCCAGGGAAAGAACAAGAAAAAATGCCAACAGCTGCGACGTACTCACGAGTTGTTTACATGTGGGTAGAATAGACGAGCAACACGTGTCGTTGGTAGAAGATATGAAGATATTTACTGCGTATTTTCTTGTTGAGCGTGCGGCTCGGGCCCTACGGCCCATCTGGAAAGAATAGCTTGAAAAGAAAAGATGGCGAAGACTATCCAACTGTGAATGCTACCCGCGCGCGCCTAATGACAACCCTCCAATTGAACCTTTCGGCCCCTATTTTTCCTTACATTTCTCCCTCCTTCTTTGTTGTTACTCTAATCATATTTATATTTTATTCAAACGGATGGTTGGTAAAGAAGTGTGACGCGTTAGCCATATAGAACAATTGAAGATTCACGTACAACCCCTTTGTGCTACAGCCGCTTCCGAAACTATTGTCGCGCACAAAACGGGAAGGATTTTCTTACCGCGACAGCGGCCAAGAGTTTACAGGGGTGGGGCAGCTTCACTTGCACGCGGAGTTCACGCACGAGCATGCCCGCTTGTCATTCTATCTGTTATTCAAGCGCAGGGACAGCTTGCCGGCGTGCTAGCATGCTGATAATTGGAGCATGATGACAGTGGCTGTTGAAAAATTTCATGGCACTTGTCTGGATTTAAATAGGAGGCGGATAAATGGCGGGTGGGCTGGGGTACGGTGGAAGCTTGTGGGCATGTAGATAAGTTGGAGGGACGACGGCTCCAACATTGAGCAGGAATTCAAGGACGCACTTCATGGGCTTCGCCAATCGAAGACACAGGGCACCGTGGAGGTTCTCACCTGGAGCGGCACGGATTGATCAGGGATGATTTAGAGCTGTAGGGAAGGCATTGATCATGGAGGAAGGGAAAGGAAAGACAGGCGCGAAGGAACTGAAAGTAGGTGTGAAAAACGAAAGGGAGGCTCCAACGTACCTTGAAGCCGGGGGTGCCTATAAATTCTGTATGCGATGAAAGGTGGCCTAAAAGAGGGAGGGGTTTCTCTTTGACGAATGTAAGGGCCATTCATTACGAAAGAAATGGGGCGGGAACTGAATGCTTCCGCTAGTGCCCCACGGGATCTTCAGTCATTTGCGGCGTAGTTTACATAATTCCGCGCTTCCTGGCGGTCCTAGCGTTCCGGCAACGGTGGAAAGTTGCCCGGTGCAATATCGCGAGCGAAGGCAGGTGCAGGTTAGTGTCCTCCGATGTCTTGATGTCCACTGGTCCGTTCAAGGAGAAGTTAGAGCTGAGATTTTTGTTTCAGATTGGATCGAAGGGCCGATGGTAGTTAGAAAGGAACCTTAAGTGTAGCCAAGGCCCTTTCTGTGCGCGTTGGGATTGTTGCGACATTACGTTTAACGGTAGAACAGTCTCTGTGCAGGCTGCCTCTCAGCGAGAGTTTCTGGCGGAATGGCTGCCTGGCAGCGAGTAATTTTAAAGATGAGGCCTACAGGAAATAGTGGAGCTGTAGTCTTTGCCTAAGCGCCGCCTCTGCCCTAAATATTCTGATTCTGCGGGGAAATATCAGCTGCACGGTCTACTCGCCGGCGATGTCATTCTGGGGTGCGTGTTCCCGGATACAGGGTAGATGTTTGAAGACCATGAAGGAGCCCGGAGTAATTGCGGGGAACTGTGCCGTGCGGTGCGAAAGAGTGCACGTCTGTTGTGTGGCATGCTGCTGTGGTTTAGTTGTGTGGCACGGTAGGTACAAAGTCTTTCCCCGAGGGCGGAGAGCTGTGACTTCAAAATTGGAATTTTTGGTGTAGATGGGTACACCAGGAGTCACCGTTGAGCATTTAGGTTCCCTGCATTGCGGAGTGCCAAAAGTACTGAGAAAAAGGTGCCACTTATTCATGGGATCTATCTGAGCAACATTACTACCCTGGTGTCGTACCAAGGCGCCCTCCCCCTCCACTGTTCAGAGCCTGCGCGTGGGCTCCGAATGCTGACCGGGGGTTCAGGGTGTGTCACTATCATAAGGAAACCATTCCACGTTCTGCGGAACTGAGTGCCCTACACCGGATCATACATGGGCACTGGACATACACAACCGCCACATGCATCCTACCGAGACCGTTGCGAAGACTAAGCTGATGGACACTCATAGAAACACGTACATGAGATGTGGGCGTGCACCCCTGTAAAGCTTGGTTTCGGGCTAGTTTGTATCGGTACATGGTAAAAGGTAGAGCGCTGAAGATTACAAGGCGGACAGAAAAAATGGGGATACTGAACGGTTGATGTGCGGTGTTTGTCTGGTAAAATCCAGCGCTCTACAGTTTACCATGACCCCCCCTCTCCCCCGCCCTATTGCTCACAATTCAATAAGGAGCCATAGTAGCATATGTGATCTGCATCTTTAAGGACCACCGAATGATGCAGCCGTCATTACGGCATGAGGAAGTCGGAAAATCCGAGCCCGTTAACTGGCATTCCCGTCGTTGTTATCAGCGCTTTATAGTTAAGCTGCCCTCGTTAAAGCACTGGGATCGCGCCACCTAAAACTGATAGCGCCAGAGGGAAGTCTGATTACCAAGGGAACTCTAACCCTACTGCCCAGGCCCGTCGCCTAGACACTAGCGCCAGCGTGGCATCGTGGGAACGCTGAAAAGTGCTCCATTCTCACTTGCCATGGCTCGCAAGGAAGCTCAAAAATTTCCTGTGGCTGCAAAACCCATACAACTGTAGTTAAAAGGTTATTATAAGTTCCTTAACAATGTAAAGGCGTAGTTAATAAATACTTGTCCGTCGGTAAATTCCTACCAGCTATATGGAACACGAATGCAAAAAAAATCTAATCTGGCATTATTGCTCCACACGTATGCACGAAAGAGAACTGAAACAATCACCGAGAAAATAAAAATGTCCATCAGGAGCCAGAAAAAGCTCTTATCGCAAGCTAAGATAAGTAAGAATGAAACAGTTGCGATAGACCACGTGATGGCACGTGGCTGCAGCGAAAGATTTCCTTCTAGTATATGTTAGTATGAAGCTCTATGGCATGAACGTCCCGACTTCTCTTGTGGGCAGTGTCCACCTTGCATTATGATGCTCCGGACCGCTGTTCGTGTCTTCCAGACTTGTGAAGAAATGAGCGCACTTCAGAGATGCAGAGTTGATACTGCGAGATCAGATTTCTAAGGGAGCTGCGGGGACCTTCTATATGGGCAACATAAGGCGCAGTTTGCTGCGCTATTGGAGCACCGCAGCTGCATCCGTCAGGAGTATGAATTCTGCGGAGTGTGCGGATTTCCCAGTAGTGGAAATAGGATCACCCCGTTGTGAAGGCTTCTCACGATGGTATGGATTTAGCATCACCTACGTATGGAAAATTGTGGCGCATCGCAAACGATCAGTCTAAATGAACTGTACTCGGTTTTTGTATGCTTTCGGAGCCATTTTTTGACAAGATATGGCGGGCAAATAAGCAGAAACACTATATAAAATTCATGGTAAAATTCCTAACCAGTCATTCTAAACGTTACCTGGGCACACATTTGAACATCGGTACAGGGTACAACCCCTAAATAACTCTCGTGAGTACATTAGTGGCTCCAATCGCTCATTTAGCGCTGCGTTCGTGTCCTCACCGGCTTCAATAGTGGGCTGTCAAGACACCTATCGTCTCCATTCTGGTAGTATGCTGGGACATGGACCCCATCCCAAAAAGAACTAAGTGCGTTGTTCGTGGTTTTGGTCGACGCTCTCCGTAATGAAAGGTTCATATATGAATTTCAGAAATCTGCGGACGGCGATTTTTCAAGGCGGGATATATGTTCTAATATTACACCACTCATAGAGCTTGAGGTGAGCTACAGTGGATGCTGCTCTAATGGCTAGAGTTGAATGAGATATTTTTGTGTGGTTCACTGGGCCCGAACCTGCCCTTGTTATTTAAACCCCTTTTTGGCAGCTGACAAATGGAGGTATCTTCATCCCACTTTCTTTTTTTACAACCCTCATCCTACGAACACAACACTTATCCCTAGCAGCGCCATAAGGGCAACAAAAGCAAATAAACGTGTTTCTTTTACTCGTCGTTGCGAAAAAGGGGCGAGTGGCGAAGAACTTTCACTGGCTGTTTCTCACTCGAAAGAAAAAAAGTTCACCGCAAGTATTACGTAGCTTTTGGTGCTGAAAAGTAAAGTTTTCCAGAGGCTCGCCACACGCAACATTTAAGGCAGCCGCTTAGCGTGAAGCAAGGCCCTGATGGATAACCATCCCATGAAAAGCCTACTTATGATCCTTACCACCACGAAAAACAGCTATCATTTGCCGCTGCGCACTAACATGGGTCAAAATTGGCGAAGCGAACTGCATGATGTATAAAAGAGCGCCACTGGAAAGTTGGAGCTCGTAGCACTATATCACTAACGCACGAGTGAACACTGAGCGAGGCGAAGTGATGCTTGTGTTATTGGTCTGGAGTTATAAGCGCTTTATTTCGCGCATGTCAAGGCGCTTGCATGCAGTAAATTTGAGCTTAGGTTCTGGCTCTGAAGTATTCCTGGAACTTCAACACCGCTTTTACACAAATTCGGCACCTTCCGAATATGAGACGGCGTTGGAGAAACTCGTGCATCGAAACTCGCTTTTCTATGCATTGATCAAAAATCGATAAAAAAATCTGATGCAGCCACGCAAGGATTTATCAAAGAAAAATAATATACCTTAGGGGGTAACGTATCAGGCCCTCGAGAATTGTTTATCGGTAGTGCTGAGTGAGGTTCAATTTTTTTGTTTCGTCTGATCTGGATAAATTTTTCAATGTATGTAGAGATAATACGCGTCCATGGCCCCACGCTTCTACCTCGGCAGACTCAGATGCTTCCCGAAAGGAGGGTCCGAAAGGCCACTCGGCTGATGACCTGCGAACGGAAGAATGCGGCGCCCGAAACCTAACAAAAGAGAGTGAACAAGGGAAAGAGAAGGCTGAAATGGTAACAAGAACTGAGACAGGCCGACTTCATCTACAAACGATACAGGAAGCAGCCAGGGACAGCGGATGTATAGACGAGAAAAGTAAGTGAATTTGTGTGCACAGACAAAGTGGTCCGCTCTAGTAACTCCCGTCGCATAGGCAAGTAATCCGGAGAAAGTGCCCCGTCTAAGATGTCCTGAGATTGTCTGAGCCATGAATGGGTCGCTGTCCAGCGTGTGCGACGCCGAAGAAAGCCAGTGCGCTTGAGTAGTGACGCCCAGAAAGGAAGGGCCAACTTCGTTTCTTGGGCTTCCTTTTTTTTCTGTCCGCCTACGACCCAACGGGCACTCTCTCAGCGTGGGCTCACGTTGCAGCTTCGCTTTTCCTAGTTGCCACAATTAGCAGGAATGAGGTTACGAGGTTAACCTAGTTAAAGAAAACGATCAATAATGGATTAGTATCACACGGGGCCGGGCATAACCACACTCGAAGCAAGAATGGAGATGATCTTGTACGACTTTAGGCGGCCATTTAGGATATCTTCATTTAAATACGTTAAATACTGAATTTGCGCACCACGTGATCGAAAGTGATATTTAGTTCCCAAAAGCCATCATTCGGTACTGGTTACTGCAGTATGTCTTCATATTCCCCGGCCGCTTGATACGTGACTGTCTGAAGGCAACGCTCCACTGCATAGCTTCTGCTCCATGTATATTATCAGTTATTTGGTTAGCTTATTTGCGTGACGTGCCAAGCATTTTCGGGCTTACATTAAACTTACAGCGAAGTCCTGACTGACAATAAGTAATTCGGTAAATTTTTGCAAACTTCTTTCAAATTTGAGAAGATCTGTTTTGTAGGCAAGCAACAAAACGACAACAAAACAAGCCTCGTGCCCTCGTTTGGCTCTGCCGTCGTAGGGACCTCGAGCGGGAATGAAACAAAAAGCTTTGGGCAGTTTTCGGGAGGGAAAAGCATTTTATTTTCGCACCGATAGCAGGCATCACAGTTTCGCGACATCTAGTGAAATAGTTTAACTACTTAAATCACAAAAGTAGTAAATAATCAAATTCATTAAATATATAAATGACTTATGCAGGTCAGATTGCAATTGACATCATAACGATTCAGAGGAGAATTAAGCGATTATCATCGTCATCATCGTACAAAACATTGGGGCCCGGCTGAAGAAGGCACCGCTGGCGAGCATTGCTTTTGTTATATTTAAGCACACAAGCACACAAGCACACAAACTTCTTATTAAGGCGAGAAGGCATTTTTTCCAACCCGGATTCAAAAGGCAAGCCTTGAGCTATCATCATTATCATCATTTGAAACATGATTATCGGCGAGAGGCAGGCACCTCAGGCGAAAATTTTTTTTACACAATTTTAATGCCAGCGGACAAGTTCGCAAGTCATGATGTTGGGCAAATTAAACTGTAAAATATGACCTTTACGCAAAATTTTTAATTGAAGGGGAAAGCAGTTTTTGGAATGATGAATTCTTAAACTGTTCGTAAAAGCGTTGCAGCGCCCCGGAAGCTTCGCGTCTTTAGGGAAACCCAAATTTCCTCGTTGCCTGTTTTTAAAGTGAAGCTTTTGTGTCCTCACTGATCCAGTTGTACGCCAATACGCCCTGCAAGAAAGACAACTTTCTGTGACGATGGGGATGAATGATTTTGGGTGAGGTGAAAGAAAAAAATGCTTCCCATGGCCGGAACCGCACCTGGGTCCCTCTCGTTAGGAATCCCGCTTCTATCCGATTGCTCCATTTCGAAGTGGTCGGAGACAACCGAAACTGCAAACAGCAAAGAGCACGAAAAGGGCCGCGCACAAATACTTTATATGTCCGCACTTAAGGGGGAGGAGGAAAAACTATTTATCCTATCCGTAAGGATTTCGGTCACTCCGGACCCGTGACAGATGTCCTCAGTCTCGGACTCCCTGGCTGTAGCCGGCCTT
The DNA here is from genome assembly GCF_048455015.1 of Haemaphysalis longicornis. Taxonomy (NCBI): domain Eukaryota; kingdom Metazoa; phylum Arthropoda; class Arachnida; order Ixodida; family Ixodidae; genus Haemaphysalis; species Haemaphysalis longicornis. The sequence continues at coordinate 327,589,146 of NW_027526203.1, forward strand.
CCGTTCCCTAGTTACCAGCCGAAGCTGGGAGCAGGGGTCGGCGCTGGTCAGCGTCGCCGCCCACTGTGAAGAGGTAGCGCTGAAATTGGGAGGGAGATCTGGGTTGTTTGAGCTTGCCCACACTATGTCATATGGTGTTCCTGATGCGCGGCAGAAGATTCAATGAAGTCAGTGTTGGGTGGGGAATATTTTGTGCCAGGGCGTGTTGTGGGAGAAGGCGAAATTGACTCCTTCCTTTTTGGTGAGTTACTGACGTCGGGAGTGGGGGTGGGGATTGTTGAAGGGCTAGTCGGTAGTGAGAGAGTATGTTGTTGTATGTTAGTAGGGGTCGGGGCGTGTAGTGGGTGGGGGTTGGAATAGGGTTGTGGCTGTCCGCAATAGCCCGGTGTACTGCTTCTCGAGTCGTGGTATGTGCTGGTCATTGCCGACTATGCCTGAATGACTTGGGCCCAGATAATGCAGAGTTCAGATAGGAGTGCCTTATTTTTGAGGATATGGAAACCTGCCGGGGAGAGATTGCCTCGCAAGAAGTTGCGACAAGCTTCTTGAGAATCCGTCAGTATGGTCAGGTAGCCGCTCTTTGTTGTGGTGGCCGCCATGGCTATGGCTGCTTCCTCGGCTTCCTCGTCCGTGGTGAGTACAGTGACTGTAGCTAGAGTCTGAAGTTTATTATTCACCACTGATATCGCATAGGCGTTTTTGTTTACGTAAGCAGAGAAATCTGTGTATAGTACATCCTTTGATGTTGATATTGTGCCTGAATATATTTGGCGCGGACTCTTTCTCGTCCAATGTGCAGGTAGAGTGCATATGGCGAGTAACTGGGGTAACGTGGATCTGTTTCCGTATAGACAGTGGAGTGTATACGCATTCTGCATCTGAAGACCGGGGGTGATAAATAACCAAGGTGCACCAGGGTCGCGCGTCCCGCATTAGTGAGTTGGAGCCGTTCGAGTTGTGAAGTGCGTTGCGCCTCACTGAGCTCTTCCCAGGGGTTGTGTAAGCCCAGTTGTAATAGCATGGCGTTCGATGTGCATGTAGGAAGTCTGAGGGCCGTCTCGTTGGTTTGTCGCATTAGAACATTTAGCTTTCGCAATTCGGATGGCTTGGAGGGCAGGTAAGGCGTTCCGTATGTAACGCAACTTATGAGCAAGACTTGAAGCAGACAGATTTGGTCTGGTTCCTTCAATTTGGTCCGTTTGTGCGGAATACGGCGAATTAATTGGGTTTGCTGAGTCATGGTGCGTTTAAGTTGTAGGACTGTATGGGAGCCAGATCCGCTCTGTTGGATAGTAAGTCCTAATATGCGTAAATTGGTAGCACTTGGAATAGGAAAGTTTTCAATATGGAGTTCAGGGTCATCCTACTGGAGAGATCCTTGTCTTTTCTGCGTTGTGATAGGGTAAGAAGGGCTAATTTTTCAGGTGTGTATTTGACACCACGTTCCTCTAACTACGGGCACGTGCAATCAACAACTGTTCGATGGGCTTCTTGCTGCTCCCAGATGGATCCTGTGATTGTCCATAAAGTTAAGTCAGCTGCGTACAAAGCATGCTTCAGGCTGGGTATGGTGGAAAGTTCCATAGATAATTCTTTGATAGCGATGTTGAAAAGGAGTGGGAAAATGACAGACGCCTGTGGGGTACGAAGTGGAATAACGGTAAACTTAGGTGAGCGTAGGTGTGCTAGTTCCACCTTCGCCGTGAGTTCGGTTAGAAATGCTTTAATGTAGTTCTAGGTATTCGTACCGGGGTTGAGGGTGGCGACACCGTGTAGGATGGCGTCGTGACTGACGTTATCGAAGGTTCCTTTGATGTCGAAATCAAGCATGCAGTAGTTGTGATTTTTGGACATACGAAAGATGACGTCTTCCTTTAGTTGAAGTAGAATGTCTTGAGTGGACAGGTGTGGCATAAACCGTACATGGTATTTGGTAGTAATGCGTTATCTTCGATATAGTTGGTCAATCAAGTGTGAACCAAATGTTCCATTGCCTTACCGACCGACGAGGTAAGAGAAATAGGACGCAGATGTGAAAGGGAGACGGATTTCTGAGGTTTCGGAACAAGCGTGATGTCAGCGTGGCGCCACTGGGATGGAAAAGTGCCGTGGGCCCAGTGATCATTGATGTATTGGAGGACATGCTCAAGTGCCTAGTTGTCAAAATTGCGTAGGAGTTTAATGGAGATGTGGTCGTATACGAGTGTAGTCTTGCTGATGAGTTTACTTAGTTCGGCCTATAGTTCTTGCATGGTGAAGGGTGTGTCAAGTGTGACGTTGTGGGTGCCAGAGTACACGGGATATTTCGACGAAGGCTGTAACGGGTCACGTGCGAATTTTTTGTAGGGTGTCCGTTAATTCTTGCTCGGTGCCTGGGTGGTTGTGCATAAGGCGGCGTATGCGCTGTTCAGCGGACGCTTTTGTCTCTTTCGTTCCCATTAGGGAGCGTATTAGGTGCCATATTTTGCGGGTGCCTGCGATGCCCTGCGAGCGATCGCAGAATTGTATTCACTTGTGTTAGCTTAAAGGTTGCGAGAAAATGTTGCAGAGGACGTCTGCAATTACGTTTTAGATGTGAGATGAGATACCATTACTTAGTCGTTGGGAGTGTCAGCTTCCTTACCGTCCTTCCTAAGCTGTGAAGGACCGCTGAGAGAAAGAGACTAGCAGCAACGGTTTTGTACAGCGCGAATTACAAAAACAACAACCCAAAGGCGTTCGCACCGGCAGGGGACAATGAACCCCACAGCTCAGGTGCGGCGCCTGCTGAAATCCCGTATCCTGTCTGTTCTCCGTCGTATATGTCACTGTAGGCAGCCCACCGGCACGCCTCTTCCTTTTTTGCCTCTTCCTTTTTACATGTCCGTTGCCCTTGCGCCCGTTTCCAGCAGCATGGGGATGCTAGCTTCTCGCTGACGCCGCCTTTGCCTCCGATTGGTGGTGAGGACATCGTTTTCGCGGACGCCTAGTGCCCGCAGAAAACGTAATGAGCCCATAAACGCTATTGCGTTAAAACTTGCACAAGTTGACGATGGGCTATTGTGTAGGTTACGTGAAACGTGTGTAACACATACAAATCATGATAGTACATGACGGTTTAACCATTGGCACCTTCCAGTTTCGCTGTGTCAGCATACCATGGGCTACTCCAACCCAATCCAATTCCGTCCAAGCAAATTAGGCGCTCTATCCCAGATTGCACGGCGATTGAATGCTTAGGCGACTCCGTAACTGTAGACACGCTTGCTTCCGTCGGTAAGACAGATAATTAGCCGTCGCATTTTTAATACCAATGACCTGAACCAGCCGCTTCCTGGAGCCATTCCAGCAGCATCACGAGGTTCGGAGGAACACAATCAATTGAAGTTTAAGAATCCCATAGTCCCATACTATTTTTCTGGGATAAAACTGTATTACCACGGTTTCGTTCGGTTAATTCACTCTGAAGTGCACTGGATGGCTAGCTAGAAGCGATCCTGTCTAGTTTGTCATGCTCATTTTGGCAGTGCACATGGTAAGAACTTCGTTAAAAAATTAAATAATCCAATTCAAAACCCACCGAAGGACGATTTGCGTCGTACAGCATACCATGAGAGTGCTGGACGTGTAGCCTAAGGCTGTTTCACGCTAAAGGGTGGAGGAGGTGATAACCGGTTGGTATTATAGGATACGAAAGCGCCTCACTATATACTTCCACACAGCATCTATCCCGACAGCACTTAACCTTGGTCCGGGACAATAGATAGCATCGGGTCAATTCAGGCAGTACGGGTGGTTCACGGTTGAACCTTATCCAGCGTAACTAACATACCCGCTAGCGACAGCAATTCTCGCGTGATGGCAGACAGTCGGGGGCTTGCTGTCGGATTCTACAGCGTGTCACTGCGCATGATTGTGGTAAACGCTGGTAGTATCAACGAGAAGCACACCGACTTTCCTTTCGCAACATACGCTGAGTTGCTTGTACAAACTGGAGCAGGGTAAACTTGCTGCGAGCCACTTGCTATAACACTAAAAACCGGAAGAAAAAAGACCGCATCTGGTGTAATACTAAACATCACCCCGCCCCTAATGGCCGCCAGCTTCTATACCCGTCATCACTTGTGCAAATTTGTCTAAGCAATGCGTTGCAACGTTAACTAGAGCGTCGTCAGATTGCGTTTTAGCGTTCAAGACAACACGCTTAACGCGTTCAGTGAAGCGATAAAGCGCTGTCACGCGAGTGGCTTGCATGACTATTGATATGACAAATACTTAACGACATTTGTGCTACAGGTTCCATGCTTGTTCCAGACGCTGCATGGCTCATCCTTGTTGTAAGGTTTGAGTACGCCATATGCCCAACCCGTCCTTTTTTCAGGAAAGAGCACCAGTCTTTATTTTTTTCTATATAAGAGCGCTTCTAAATGAGCAATTAACCTGACGCTGTCTAAATAAAAGGACCTCGTTTAAAAAGAGGGCTTCAGTAGCTTCTACAGTTAGTTTTGCTTCCATCACCAAAATAATGGTTCGTACGAAAGAAAATAACTGAAGCGTGTTACTGAGTGTACTTGCGACAACGAAGTTGCTTCATTCGTATTGCTGAGCAGGATTCTAACAGGTGAAATTGGGCGAACTGTTCGGAACTTTATTACGCGTGAACGAGATACTCCAAACGCAATAGATAAGCTGCGCCTTTATTTAGGGCCTCTATATCCCTCTTTGAAAATAGGCAAACTAGTCATAGAGCCTATTCCATTCAGCATGTGGAAAAACGAAACCGAAACTCAAAATGAAGAGCTTGGTTCGGCTAGATAGCAACACGCAACCGAAAGAATCCAAGCCAAGATAAGAGGAGAAGACCCTGGAGAAGAGGAGAAGACGAGAGAGGAGAGAGAAAGGAAAGATGGCGCGAACGGAAGCCTAACAAGAGGCACGGTTATTGTAGCTCCTTACAACCGTTAAATAAATAAGTGTTTGTGTCTAAACGACGTCTCCTACCTTCAACGATTCCCACAAAAGAAAAGTTGGTGCCGAAACCCGGGATGGTGGGAGGCCAGGACACTGCATCTCGTCACCTAACGTAAGAATAAAGAACCGCGTGGGAAGAACGCTACCAGCCCAGCTCCGCGGATTCAACGGTGACGCCCACAGGAGCCATGGAACGACTGAAGCAAAAACGCGCAGCCGTGCGTTCACAGGTGACGAAACTTCTTGCCGAAACTGACGCATATATCGAGAGCCAGGAGAAAAACGAAAAACATTTGAAAGTTTTATTAGCGCGGATTTCCGCCATTCAGGCTCAGCTCAACGAGGCAGACGCCGCCATTGAACCACGCATACCCGACGAAGAGGTCGAGCAAAATTTCGCCCGAACATTGGAATACGGCGACAAGATCGTAACTTACATCGCTATGCTCAAGCAAGAGATAAACGATGCTCGCGAGAATCGTCCACCCAGGGCAGAAACCACGCCAGCCCAACAGAACGAGAAAGCAGGGGCACCGCCCTGTAAAGTGAAACTACCGAAGCTCGAGCTGCTCAAGTTCGACGGAAAGAGCGTTAGCTGGCAGGAGTTCTGGGAGCAGTTTGACCAAGTTATCAACGCCAACAGTGAACTCACGGTGTTGGATAAGTTTGGCTACCTCAAGGCAGCAGTGACAGGAGACGCGGCGAGTGTCATCAAGGGCCTTCCTCCGACAGCACGATGTTACGAGGACGCCTTGGAGCTGCTCAAATCTCGTTTCGGCGACGAAGAGGGGCTTATACAGGCGCACATGCGGAAGCTCTTGCGCGTCCCGCCGGTGAGGAGCGCGGACGACGTGAGGGGCCTCCGTCGGTTATACGATACCCTCCTGTCTCACATCCGAGGCTTGGAAGCGCTTGGCCAAAACCAAAACACATTCGAGGCGCTTCTCTTCCCCGTGGTACAACGTTCCCTGCCGAAGGAAATACTACTCGACTTCAACAGAACAACCGCAAAAGAACAAGCGGCGGAAAGTTCGGTGCAGCAGACTCTACTGCACGAAGCAACCCTGGTTACAGAGGATGCACACGAAAAATCATCAGAGAAAAGTGCAACAAAAAGAGCGACGGTATCGTCCCTTTCCCGACTGATTGCCTTTCTGCGCATCGAAGTAAAAAGCCGCGAAGGTTTAGAAGTGCAGCCAAACGTGGATGCAAAACCGCACCTTCCCGGAACTAAAAACGACCACAAGAATGTTTACAAACCGCACAAAGGAGGCAATCCGAAGTCATCGGTGGCGACACTGCACCAAACAACGAAGACTGATGCCTGTTTCTTCTGCACAGAAAAGAGCCACGAGACTGCGGCTTGTTGCGCTGAAATCAAGCTGGAAGAAAAGAAGAAAAGGCTCATGGCAGGAAGACGATGCTTCCGCTGCACAAGACCCAACCACCGCTCAAATGAGTGCAGGAGTAACGTCAAATGTGCAAAGTGCTCGAAACGACATGCCACAACGATGTGCGACCCAGAATTCACCGCACCAAAGGCACCATTGAGCACCAGCAGCGTGACCACCGCTCCAGTGAATTTGGAGTCCACAACGAACGAAGCCGCCAGACCGGTCGTCTTACTACAGACTGCAACTGTACATTGTGCAGGAGCGGACAATGCCACCTCACTTCGAGCTCTCTTCGATGGTGGAAGCCAACGCTCGTTTATCACAAAGAGAGCATCCAAAAAACTCGGGTGCAAAGTTGTGGGATACGAAGCACTAACGGTCGGTGTGTTCGGCGGAAGTCAGTCCGAAAGAGACTTTAAGAGAGTGCTAGTTTCTGTCATGGCACAGAACAAGAAAGTTCACCACCTTGAAGTTTTGGAAACCGAAGTGATCTGCGACTAGAAGGTTCCAATTCCAGAAGCCCACCTGCGAGATCTCATGGGATCAGAGGCTGTGGCTGACCGTACAGGTGACCAAGATCAAGGGGATATTGACCTCCTTATTGGCTCAGAACATTACTGGGATCTTGTGACCGGAAGATCGAAGGCTTTGGATGGAAAACTCCGAGCAGTTGAAACAGCTTTCGGATGGTGCATACAGGGCCCAGTTGGAACGAGAGTCAGGGAAGCACAGTGCATGCAAACAATTGCACTGAAGGTGTCACTTGACGACTCTGATGCCTCGAACTATTTAGAACGCTTTTGGACGTTGGAGTCGATAGGAGTAACGGACGATGTGGCCGGTTGTCCAGAACAACAACTACTTGATTCGTTTGACGAAAACATCAAGCAAGTTGGGAGTAGATATGAAGTTGCACTTCCCTGGAAGGAAAACATCGAACTCAAAGACAACAGGGAAGTCGCGGAAAAACGCTTGGTGCAGCTAACGAACCGCCTCAAGAAAGACCCTGACCTGCTGCAAACTTACGATGACGTCATCCGACAGTACTGTACGGAGGGCGTGGCCGAGGCTGTGGTTGAAGAGGATGTGAGCAACGGACCGATATACTACATGCCACACCAACCGGTGATACGGGAGGCAAGTGACACAACGAGAGTCCGAGTGGTATTCGACGCGTCATCGCATGGAAACCACGCAAAGTCGCTCAACCAAAACCTTGAAAGTGGCCCAAACCTGACAACTGACCTCGTTGGACTACTGCTTAACTTTAGAAGGCACAGAATTGCGTTAGTGGCAGACATCGAAAAGGCATTTCTGCAAATCGGAATACGAGAAGAAGACCGAGACGCCTTGAGATTCCTTTGGTTCGAGACCGCACCAGAAACGACTGAATTGAAGCCGAAAGTGCAGGCGTGGCGAATGACGAGGGTCCCGTTCGGAACAACAGCAAGTCCCTTCCTACTTACAGCAACGCTAAAGAACCACCTCAGAAGCATGGAGGGAGAGTATCCCGTCACTGCAAGAATTCTAGCGGACTGCTTGTACGTGGACGACCTCCTAACTGGAGCAGAAAATGGGGAAGAAGCCTTGAAGATTTACACGGAAGCTAATGCTATCTTCAATGCTGCCTCCATGAAACTGCACAAATGGGCAACGAACAGCAAGGAAGTGAGTGAACACATCAGCGACGGTCAAGAATCCAGGCATCTAGGTTACCTCTCGGGTGTTCTCAAGGTGCTGGGATTAACATGGAACCCCATCAGCGACGAGCTCACATTCACGCCGACAACGAGCGCACCGCCCGATCCTGGAACAAGCACGAAAAGAACTGTGCTAAAAACTACAGCTCGACTGTATGATCCACTTGGATGGCTGACACCATTCACCGTTAGAGCCAAAGCCCTATTCCAGGAACTCTGGCAACGAAACGTGGAGTGGGACGCAGTGTTACCGCAGGACTTAGACACTAAGTGGGTGCAGTGGTGTTGTGAACTGAACGAACTGCAAAGAGTGCATGTACAACGTTGCTACCGTGCTGCCACGACTGGACTTCCGCAGAAAACGTTGCTACATGTGTTCGCCGATGCTAGCCCTGTGGCCTACGGGGCAGTGGCGTACATTTGTGTTACAGATGCGGAAGGCAATACTACGTCTAGTATCCTCATGGGCAAGTCGAAGATCGCACCGATCAAGCAGCTGACACTGCCGAGGCTGGAGCTGATGGCTTGTTTGTTGGCAGCTAGATTGGGCCGATACATAACGAACAACTTGAAGGAACGACCGCAGGAGACATACTTCTGGACAGACTCGACTGTGGCCCTGCACTGGGTGACAGGCGAACCGTCCCAATGGAAGCAGTTCGTGCGGAATCGAGTCACCGAGATACAACGCATCACGAACCCTGCGTTTTTGAAACACTGCCCTGGATCTGGAAATCCGGCAGACTGCATGACCCGAGGGTTCAGCGGTCAGCAGCTTGTGGAAAGTTCCCTCTGGTGGAAAGGACCTGAGTGGATGGGGTTGCCCGAGAACTTCAACAGATGAAAAAAGGGTTCCGGCAGTTCTCCAGGCTACAAGCTCCACGTCACAGACAGTGCTGGACATAACACGATACAGTGAAGCAACGAGACTTCTCCGTGTAACAGCTTGGATTATGAGATACGTTCATAAGTTGCGCCATACCAGCAATGAATCTGGCTCGTTAACGACACGCGAACTGGACGAAGCCGAGAAACACTGGATAAGGCTAGCACAGCGTGAAGATCTGCAGCGAGAGATCGAATGCACACAAACGGGGGAACGTTTTCCCGCAGACTCACCACTCCGAGATATTCCCGTGTTCATGGACAATGACGGTGTGCTCCGAATCACGGGAAGACTCCAGCAAAGTGAGAAGCCGTACAACGAACAGCATCCCGTCGCGTTAACAAGCGGCCACCGGTTAGCGGAGCTGATCGCTCGCCGATGTCACCTTCAAGTGTTGCACGGAGGAGTGCGGGACACACTCGTACAGCTGAGAGAGAAATTCTACGTATTGCGTGCACGCCAGCTGGTGAAAAGAATAATTAAGGGGTGCATGACCTGTCAGAGGTTCAATGCTCGTCCAGCCACCGAGGTAATCGCATCGCTTCCGCGAGACCGAGTCACCGAGGCACAACCGTTTGAAGTCACGGGTGTCGACTTTGCGGGACCGCTTCTGGTCAAAGGAGAGAGCGCAATGCACAAGTCGTATGTTACATTGTTCACTTGTGCCGTAACCAGAGCTGTTCATCTTGAGCTCGTAAAAGACATGTCCACTGAATCGTTCTTGATGGCACTCAGGAGATTCATATCCAGGAGAGGAATCCCTCGAGTCATATACAGCGACAACGCCATGTCTTTTAAAAGAGCAAACAAAGAACTTTCGCAGCTCTGGAAGTCATTGCGCCATCCTGCAACACTTGACTTCATCTCAAACGCACGCATTGAATGGAAGTTCATAGTTGAGCGTGCTCCATGGTGGGGTGGGTTCTACGAACGCCTCGTTGGATCCACCAAGCTTGCACTGAAGAAAGTAATTGGCTCAAGATATTTGTCATTCGATGAACTTGCAACCGTGCTTTCAGAAGTAGAGGCAGTACTGAACTCCAGACCATTAACTAACCTCTATGACGAGGCGGGGGAACCGGAACCACTATGTCCTTCCCTGTTCTTGACGGGCAAACGACTGACCACGCTACCAAGTGTGGGGATTAAGGATGACAATATTGACGACAGCCTGCACAAGCTTTGGACCCGTCGACAGCTGGCCATCAAAGCCTTCTGGCGTATATGGACCAAGGAATACTTGGCAGAGTTGCGAAATCTCCACAACGGAAAACGACGCCAAGGGAAAATCCTTGCGGTTGGGGACTTGGTTCTCCTTCGAGACTCGCAACTACCCCGGCGGCAATGGAGCCTTGCAAGAATCCAAAAGGTGTTCCCAGGACGAGATGGAAAGATCCGATCGTGCATCCTGAGAATGCCCGGAGGGTCAACGCTCAAGCGACCGATACAGCTAGTGTACCCATTGGAAATTACGTAGCAGTAAAAGAAAATGACTTCCGTCATTTTGGGGGGGAATGTGTGGAAAAACGAAACCGAAACTCAAAACGAAGAGCTTGGTTCGGCTAGATAGCAACACGCAACCGAAAGAATCCAAGCCAAGATAAGAGGAGAAGACCCTGGAGAAGAGGAGAAGGCGAGAGAGGAGAGAGAAAGGAAAGATGGAGTTAAATTTCGCCTATCCATCTTCTTGGCGAACTGATGGAGACGAAATAGTGATGTTCTTTTGATGCGCGAGCCGAGAGGATGATCTCGACTCGCTCCGATGACCGACGACCGATGCTTGGAGCGGGTGAGGGATGAGGACTGCCTTCCTTGCTGGATATTAGGTTTATTTACATTATTTACAAAACTCCAACTTTACATCAGGTCAGAGTGACGGTTACATTGTCACTCTGACAGCAGCAGCCTGTTCGGCCGAGATCTATACTAAACTAGATCCCCTCTCGACCGACCTCCGACAAAACCCAACACTCCGGTTTTGATACGAAAAACCCCGCCTCCAAGAAGGGGGCGTACAAGAAAGAGAGAAAAAACATTTCAAAACAATTATTACGAACATTGATTGGCCACAGGAACCAGCCAATCACACACATGTCCCCACCTGCGGTCACGTGACCTAACACTCTCTCTCTTATGCACTCAAAGTGCGTTTCCTACGCACGCTGTTACACCCGGCCAGAAAATACAGAACATCTGCGGCCTAAAGTGAACCATCCATTACGTTCAGCGGGCGGCATCTGCACAAACAACAGCCAAGCCGAGGGCCCGGAGCGGTCCTCGCGCGGCTGACCTCCCTCCGCGCGGCGCCTCCCGCGCGGCGGGACAATAGGGTTGCTAATTCCCTCCCAGACGAAGGGGCGCCGCCGGCCACCCAAACAGACCACGTGGAGAGACGCTGCCAGCCGAGGCGACCATCGTCGAGGCGAACGACCCATCGACGAAGAGCGCCCGCCGCCGGAGTCGAAGATTTTCCAAACTTACACCGCGCGCGCTTTCAACACTCAGAGATACGATCATCTGGCCTCCCGTCAGCTTGTTATGCCGAATGACCCTGCCACCCTCGACGCGACAGAGGCACTCAGGCTAATCGCCCCCATCCTTTGACAGACAAAAGGACGGGCACAACAGCTCTCCGCGGCTCCGAACATGGCGTCCGCGCGGCTACATGAAAGGGGCACGGGAAAGTAGCCACCAGCGGAGGCGACGCCAATACATGGGCCACCGGCGGCCTTCATTAATTACATGCGGAGCCCGAACTTAACACCTCCGCACTAAGAATGTTGTCCGTACACTAGCTGTACGTACAACATCAACTCTCCTGCAGGTTATGTCTTACGGCAGAGTCAGAACTAAAAAAAAACACACTCAAGCCGTTACGCAAGTACAATACAACGCGGGTACAATACAGTACAACAAAAAAAAATTAACCCGCTACACACCTACCCAAACAGCACAACGCGCCGGCCAACTGCACCAAAAACGGATACAACACGGTACACTCAGTGCCTTTGCCTAGCCATGGCTTGCGCAACATCAAACAATAAACGAAGACGCTCAACTACAGGGCCTGTGAGAACAAACTCGTGGCACCCTCTACCATTAAAGGCAACCAACCCCACGAAGGGTATAAATGTTACAACTTGACAACTGGATGAATGACACCATCCATCCTTAACCGTTCAGCGCATGTAGGAACATTCTTTCACTCTAATGAAAGAAAAAAAACAACACCCGAACAAAACCCAAACGCTCAAAATGAGGCTACTCCTGCACCAATAACAAAACGTTTAAAGAAAGTTCAGCGTTTCTTCACGCACTCGCGGACGCCGGTTCTTCCGGAATGCGACACAGATTGTTCGTCCCGGTTGCGATTCACTCGCTGTCCACATGCGATGTACTGAAAGTTCACTTTTCAGTACTTCAGACACTAGTTCGCACACAAGCGCCACAAGTGGGCCCTACCTGCACATTCCATGGCCCACCATGACCACATGCCAACGAGCGCAAATAAAGAAAGGCACTCGCCATTGTACCCAGAGGTAAACTCCCTACCATGCTGTAACAGCGGCTCTACTCCTCAGGAAGACAGCGTTAAGACCGCCAGGCTGCGCTTCTCGCAAATCACACGACTTACGACAGCTGAACGCAACCTACACATGCACAATAAAAAAAAAACTAAAAACAGGGGGAGAACTACAATACAGGTAAAACTAAGAATAACGCTCGTCGGAGCGAACCCTACACATAAAAAAAAACAGCAGAACAAAAAACGCAAAACGCTAACCACTAAGTGTGCGGCAAACAACACTGAACCGTCCCTGTCTCGCACTGCACACTATTCAGCGCTAACGCCCCTTTCCGCGGCGGCACACACCGACCGTCGCACGGAAGCTGATTCCGTGTTGTGCGCCACCAGCTGATCCTACACGAACCCTGGTTCGGCTCGCGGTGTCCTGTGCTCCCGGGAGAGAAGGAACACCCTACTCGGCGGTAGCGCGTACGACGATGTCGCACCTGCGCCGCCGCACCTGCCGCCGCCTTCCGCGTTCTCGGGCGTGTCGGAATCGACCTACGCTCAAGACGCCGCGGACCCCCTGCGCATTCATGCTTCGCGCACGGAAGCTCCACAATTAGGCGCGCCGATCCGCTGCCCTCACCTGACGGCTGTGCTACCTCTGCACCTCCCTGCGCGGCCACGGCAACATTGCCCGCCGCCACAGAAAGAATCGCTGCAGCTAAGACATTTGTCTCACGCGATTCCAAGATCTCATCTGCAACAGTGGGAACGCCAACGTGTTGCCCAACAACTGGGGTGGCTTCGGCCACCTCCACGACATTTCCACTCTCCTTCTCCCGTGGCGCTCGAAGCGCCCACGAGGGAACAAACACCGTGAAAAGATTGGCGTCCTCTTCGAGTTCGCCGATCCTGCGGAGCTTCGCTTTCTCGTAAGCGATCTCCGCCCTCCCTTGGGCTAGTTGAGCACTGAGCTCCTCAGCCGTCCACACGGACGGGCTATCCGCGCCCCGGCTACCCGCTAGCCTAGCTTTTTCCAAAGCGTGCTGGGCATTTTTGAGAGCTAATTGAGCTCTCAACTCCTCAATCTCGAGCACAATGGCACTAACCTTCCGGTCGGTGCCGCGACATCCCGTTAGCATAGTGGCCATGGTGAACCCGGAGAAAACAAATCAGGGCCCACCTGTGCTCGCTCCGGGTTCGGTCGGGTCGCAGTGTCGCTGGTGCAGCAGCTCGTGGACCCGATGCGCCGCTCTCGCCGCTGGGATGAGGCCGCGCTCCCTGGGCCAGAGCCCACGAGGCCTCCCGCTGAGGTGTCGCCCCGTTCAACCGCGGCTTACGCCGCCCTGGGCCAGAGCCCGCGAGGCCTCCCACTGAGGTGTCGCCCCGTTGAACCGCGGCTTACGCCGCCCTGGGCCGGAGCCCACGAGGCCTCCCGCTGAGGTGTCGCCCCGTTGAACCGCGGCTTGCGCCGCCCTGGGCCGGAGCCCCCGAGGCCTCCCGCTGAGGTGCCGCCCCGTTGAACCGCGGCTTACGCCGCCCTGGGCCGGAGCCCACGAGGCCTCCCGCTGAGGTGTCGCCCCGTTGAACCGCGGCTTACGCCGCCCTGGGCCGGAGCCCACGAGGCCTCCCGCTGAGGTGTCGCCCCGTTGCCGTTGAACCGCGGCTGCTGCCGCACTGAGCCGGAACTCACGAGGCCTCCCGCTGAGGTGTCGCCCCGTCGATGCTTGGAGTCTGGCTCGTCGTTGGTCGGAGCCGAACCTTGCGTTGAAGGAGTCTCTCCGCAATGCCCCACCAGCTCCAGCCGATGGTCGTGGTCATCCTGTCGACTGCGCCAGTTAAATTTCGCCTATCCATCTTCTTGGCGAACTGATGGAGACGAAATAGTGATGTTCTTTTGATGCGCGAGCCGAGAGGATGATCTCGACTCGCTCCGATGACCGACGACCGATGCTTGGAGCGGGTGAGGGATGAGGACTGCCTTCCTTGCTGGATATTAGGTTTATTTACATTATTTACAAAACTCCAACTTTACATCAGGTCAGAGTGACGGTTACATTGTCACTCTGACAGCAGCAGCCTGTTCGGCCGAGATCTATACTAAACTAGATCCCCTCTCGACCGACCTCCGACAAAACCCAACACTCCGGTTTTGATACGAAAAACCCCGCCTCCAAGAAGGGGGCGTACAAGAAAGAGAGAAAAAACATTTCAAAACAATTATTACGAACATTGATTGGCCACAGGAACCAGCCAATCACACACATGTCCCCACCTGCGGTCACGTGACCTAACACTCTCTCTCTTATGCACTCAAAGTGCGTTTCCTACGCACGCTGTTACACCCGGCCAGAAAATACAGAACATCTGCGGCCTAAAGTGAACCATCCATTACGTTCAGCGGGCGGCATCTGCACAAACAACAGCCAAGCCGAGTGCCCGGAGCGGTCCTCGCGCGGCTGACCTCCCTCCGCGCGGCGCCTCCCGCGCGGCGGGACAATAGGGTTGCTAATTCCCTCCCAGACGAAGGGGCGCCGCCGGCCACCCAAACAGACCACGTGGAGAGACGCTGCCAGCCGAGGCGACCATCGTCGAGGCGAACGACCCATCGACGAAGAGCGCCCGCCGCCGGAGTCGAAGATTTTCCAAACTTACACCGCGCGCGCTTTCAACACTCAGAGATACGATCATCTGGCCTCCCGTCAGCTTGTTATGCCGAATGACCCTGCCACCCTCGACGCGACAGAGGCACTCAGGCTAATCGCCCCCATCCTTTGACAGACAAAAGGACGGGCACAACAGCTCTCCGCGGCTCCGAACATGGCGTCCGCGCGGCTACATGAAAGGGGCACGGGAAAGTAGCCACCAGCGGAGGCGACGCCAATACATGGGCCACCGGCGGCCTTCATTAATTACATGCGGAGCCCGAACTTAACAGATGGCGCGAACGGAAGCCTAACAAGAGGCACGGTTATTGTAGCTCCTTACAACCGTTAAATAAATAAGTGTTTGTGTCTAAACGACGTCTCCTACCTTCAACGATTCCCACACAGCAATCAGTGACTTAACTTTCAAATTCGATATTATTGAATGTCTAAACGCACGCGTTCACAATTCCATTGAGTTTCCCCCGTAGCTGAGAAGTTCTCGTGCACTGGCGTCTAATGATTTTATTGGAAAACGAGTGCCTCATAAATCCGAACATACGGTGTCGTTTAAGAGCCCACAGCGGATGGTATCAAAAAGCGTCCTGGGGCGCAGGAGGTCCCGACGGAGATCAGGAGTGAAGTGAAGAGGTGACTGCGTTTATATAATACTAAACAAAACGAACTCGTTAATGTTCCTCGGTACACTTAGGTCCGCTACGTATCGACGGGGAAGCCGTGATACTTACGCATTCAATGCACTTAAGCAGGCTTAAGTGCACCGAGGAATTTTTGGACAAGGTGTGTGTTAACAAACAGGTAATGGCGTCTTCATTTCTGCAAGGGTAAACTGGTAAAAGGTGATAGATTCCCGATCTGAAATGTAGGGCGACAAGGACATACCATCACACCAAAATTGTTCACAGAATGTCTGCGAAATGTATTCAGGAGGCTTGACGGGAAAAACTTAGGCTTACGGATAAACTGGGAATACTTGAGTCATTTGAGGTTTGCAGAAGACATAGTTTTGCTCAGTGAATCTGCAGAACTCCAAAAAATGACGGAAGAACAAAAATTAGGAAGCTTCACTGTGGGCTGAAAGGAAAATATGAATAAAACTAAAGTATTATGAATAAACAGGCTGAACGCGTCTTCTTCAGCCTAGGTAACGAAATGCTGGAACAACTAGAAAAATATAGCAACCTTGGCCAGATGGTCGGGGCTGATCTCGACCACGAGAAAGAAATACAGCGCAGAGTAGGAATGGGTTGGCGTGCATTGGGCAAGCACTCTGAACTAATGGAAAGTAAGCTACCTCTATCCCTAAAAAGAAAGGTATTCAACCAATGCATCGTGCCGGTGATGACATATGGAGCGGAAATTTGGCGCCTTATTAAACAACTAGAAATCAAACTTAGGCCCGCCTAACGGGCCATGGAGCGGATAATGTTAGGAGTAACGCTTAGGGACACAAAAAGAGCAACCTGGATTAGGGAGCAAACCCGGATAGAGGATATCATGGTTCAGGTTAAGAAAAAGAAATGGATTTGCCATGTGGTATGACGAACTGATAAGAGGTGGACCACAAGGGCAGCAGCATGGACACCGAGAGATGGAACTAGAAGAAGAGGAAGGCCATTAACTCGATGGTGCGAGGAAATAAGAAAATTCGGAGGCAAGGAATGGACGGGGTCAGCGCGGGACAGAGGCGAGTGGAGGTCAATGGGGGCGGCCTTTGTCCTGCAGTGGACCTAAATAGGCTGTTGTTGTTGTTGTTGTTGATGATGATGATTAAACTGCAAAAACACCCGCTTGTAGGAGAGCGTATCACGGGCCTCATCACAACCGCAGCGATGGCTCAGAGGTACAGCACTCGCCTCGTATGCGGGAGGTACTGGGTTCGAATCGTGGTATCACCGGGCACCCACCGGTTTCTTTATAGGGTACAGGCGTCCCCGGTAGAGTGCGGACCCTTGAAAGGGGAATTCATGCCTGGAAAGCTACCTGTACCCTTGCGAGGGGCCCCTGACCCTTGTCCATCTGGCGGGGCCCCCGGCCATCATGCCGCGATGCGGCATTGCCGGGGGTAAAAGAGCCTGCCACAGGCGGTGTCGAGTTGCGCGTCCAACGTGGCTGTGGAAGGCACCATGTGCATTCGTGTGCCTTGGTGGCACCGGCCACCTAGCGGTAAAATAGTTCCAAGCGACTCCCCGGCCTGGCGCTCGGCCCTTGTGTGAGACTACAACGCTTGGGAAGTTCACCCGGCTTGCACGGGAAATCGCCCCTATGGAGAGGGGCGGCTGCAAAAACGCAGAAACTTTTTTTTTTGCAAATCAATTTATAGCTGACCTCGTAAGTCGGCTTTAGCATGTGAAGCACCAAAGTTCGATTTTATTACTTTACATTAATTTTGTAATTTCGCACTCTGAGTGGCCCCTGCTTTGACAATTTACTTTTTCTAATTTTGCAATTAGCTGCATCCATTCACCGATGCCGCCTCACAGCATGATGATGTTATCAACTTATCTGTGACAGCTGATAGTGTGCCTTTCAATTTCAGTACAACCTATATTTGGGTGGAGCCTGATACTTTACAAAGAATGGCAAAATGTCGTAGCAAGCTATTTGATACGATATTGTGAGATGTGACATAGTGAATGTGAACACTGCTTTAAGCGCTCTGAAATATTGCAGGTACCGTTATATCAACGTCATATGGTTCTGCATGCACTGGCTGGCCATGAGCAACTCCTGCTACAACCCGTTCATCTACGCCATCTACAGTGTGAGTATATTTTAAAAATTGGCCGCGTACCGGATCACGTCGATGTAACGTCGTCGAAATGAGATAGTATTCCGCCGCCACTGGCACGTAAATGCCTCTCTTCTCTCTCTTCCCACCTTTCACGTTCCCCCTCTTCCTTTTCGCTCCTCCCACGACAAACATAGAGGAGGTTCGCTAAAGTCAATTCAATTTCCCCGCTTTCCACTGCACGCGCCATCTACTGGAACCTTTCGTTTCTGTTGAACTTGGAGAGAGAAAGAGAGACAAACATTTATTATACTGGTGAGCAGGAGGATGTTCGTGGTGCCTCCACCCCCGCCACGAGGTCCAGGTTCGCGCCCCAGCTATTTTTGTATTTTAGTGTCAAAATGGTGTTTTCAACACGTATTTTATTTAGCTTCGCAAATTTCAGCCACACGTGTATTTTCAATTATGAGAACAGTGCGAGCATCAGTCGTGCATTGCAGCTTTGCGGTTTCTTTTTTCTCAACTATGCGGACAAGTATGAAGTATGTTTCTAGATTCAGTGGTTCAAATAGGTTTTTCCTATATAAACTTCTCGTTCAAAAATCCGATTGCGGTATTCCGACATGGTAGAAGCAGGTTGAATTTGGGGAGGGGTGCACGAACGTGCGAAATTAGAAGAATTATGCACCCTTCCGTGAATCTTTCTTCATGCGAAATCAAATGCCGCAGGGTCAAAGTCAAAGCCGCTGCGGCCAAAAGTGCAAACTGCGTACGATTTAACGTCATAGCTCTACGAGTGAAAGTTCAGAAACTCAGACGGCAACCAAGAAATCTCTGACGACAAAGCTTCGCGTTCAACCATTATCGCCGTTAGAGGGACGGGTGGATGTTTTTTTTTTTTCTCACTTGGCTGTAGTTCCCGTAAGAGGGCGGCAGTGACATTTGGAAACCTCAAAGGGGCCAGAAAGACAATATACACCTTTGTTTTCGTTGAAGAAAAAAAGACAGGCAGAACTTCAAAAATAAATAAATGAAAGTTCTAAAGTTGCAGTGACATCTACGTTTAGTTCTTAAGATGTACGACGCGATAGCGCCACATTGACACTGAAAGAGCGTTTTGGAACGGAGTTGCTGCGTTTACGATTTCTGCTTTCCAAGCACTAAGAGAGCCATGAGAGCAAGACTAGCCTCAACTCTTTTGAATCGCCGTGCGACAAGACAGACAGACGCCACCTACGCTTGTGTGGCTTAAGATGCGGGCCTGAACGGTTGCGGCTGCTTGGTGTTGGTCAATTTCAGCGAACAGTCCAGTGCCTGTGGTTCAAATTGCTTATTCCTTCATGTCGTGGCAGGTCTGGACAATTCGTATGTTGCTTAGAGAGAGATTGAAAGAATACCTTTCTTCAGTAAGAAATAGTGGGAGTGTGTGCAGAGGGGGACCCAAAGTCCAGAGCTACGGATGCAGCAGCTTCTTCCCTGCACCCTCAGGCTGATCTTGACGTTACGATCTGGTCCAGGCTGGCTCCCATTTCTCCACAGAAATGGAATGTGCAATGTCTGAGTGGTTCTCCCCTGAGCATCCCCTTGAAAATGACTGGGTTGCGTGGAAGGTAGTTCATGTTTACCGCATTTAGAACAGTTTTCATTCCCCGTCAGTTGTTTCCTACCGAGCATCTTCACCCGAATGGATTTGCGAATACATAGATTGGTTTGTATCCACCGCAGAGTTTGCGATTCCTCAGCCTTGGAGCGCTTTATGGCCCACGAAGGATCGTGTTCGTAGGTATAGAAAGAGGAGACGTTCTACGTATTTTTCGGGGAGGGGAGTGTGGCAGACGGGGTCGCAAGGAGCGTGCTATGTGAGCTCGTGTGCTTCTTGGTCAGCAACGTTAGTCCCTTCAAGACCCCCGAATCTGGGTGTCTATGTAATTTGCACATCATTCATTGGAAATGGCAGAATCTGTCGGGAACGTTTAGGTGATCTGCCTGTAATGATTTTTCAAATGCTGTAATGACAGTTTTTAATAATTCACGCGAGCGTTTGTTCTTCACGTGACTTCATGTGAGCGTTTGTTCGCTCGCTCCCTCGCTCGCTTGTTCATTCGCTCGTTCGTTCGCATAGGCCTCACTGCCGCAACTGAGCCGCTCTGCACCGCTCTTAACAGATCAGATGTTTAAGCTTGGGCTTAGTCCGGTGGCACGGCGTCGTCCAGGATTGGGCGTGCGCTTGTGGCACGTGAGAAGCTCGCAGAAAACCAAGAAGGAAGGAAGGAAGGAAACTTTATTAAGAAAGGATGGCCCGAAGCCGCAGGGGAAGGGGGAGGGCAGGAAGGACGCTAGTAATGTCCAGCCATCGACGCCGCACAGACAAAGCTCCAGAGTGCTGTCAAGGTGTCCTTGACACGCCAAGAGGGCCGAATCCACTCTTCGTAGGAGTGGACCCACGCCGGGCGGTGTTGGGCGCCAAGTAACCAAGAAAACAGTTCACGTGCGTCCGCGCCTCAAACGGGGAGCACAGTCCCCGAGTACGCGCTACAGACGCCGAGTTCGTAAAGCCGGTTACCTCGTGTTCTGGCACGTGCTAACGCGGTATACATTGGGATAGATGTGAAAGGCTGCGGACAAAACGATCCTGTACTGCAGTCATGTAGAACTTTCAGCGGCAAGTTCGGACATCCGTGTGAGGTGCAACAGCCGGGTCTCCGACGAAGGGAGAGGGGCCACCAGCTGTGCTGTTTCTCCAGCCTTGCACCACTAGTGCAAGCTGCGCCAATTTTTCTGAAGTAGCTATCCAATGCATTTATTGCTGCAACAGAAAGGGAGGGGACAATAGCCGCTACATTGCTATAATGAGGCAGTTCGTGCGCTCAAAGAACGCCAAGGCTCGGGAAAGAGAGAAAAATCTTTTGAGCAGGTTTACAACTTATCTGATGGGCATAGAGCTGTAATTTTTGGATGAGGTACTTTGTGATCCCCTATTTTAAGTACTGGATGGGTTTGTGGACTACGTTCTGAAAGCACTTAGGATATAGGAACAAGTTGAAAGAACGGTTGCAGGGTCCTTTTAAAACAGGGTGATGTGCAGTAACCGCCCAGGTTCCAAGTTTACTTCGGTAAAATACAAAAAACGCGACCACGTCCGGCATTTCGCTTTAATTGGCGTTAATCTTTGCCCTCGTAATTGGATTTAGCCCCCATGGACACACTGCACACGCTCCCAGTGGATTTTTCTTTCTCGGTAACCAGAACAAAATTCAGATTCAGAAGGACCTTTCCACCTGTGGTACTATAGTGCCATCCAGAAGTATGTGATTGAACTACCTCTCTGCGACGATTGAATTACAAGTCCACGACTTGCCGTGCCAGGAGTTTATGAACGGCGTTCACGCGTACACCAGAAATGCATGGTAGCGGATGGCCTAAACTCCCCACAGAGCATTTCCGTCGGTGTTTCATTGTTCAAGCCAGCCATGCTCCGTGGTACCCCGACGGTACCCTACGCACTAAAATGCGCAATTTCAACTCAGAAGGAACGAGGTTCATAAAAGAACAAACAGGCAGCAATTCGAAAGAATGGAGGCTGAGCCGCAGCGCCCGTGCCGACTGCACCGAGTCGACTGGAAATGTTCAAATTTCCTGGACCTTATACGCTGCGAGCGCGAAAAGAACAAAGGGAAATACGCCTCGTCAGAGATGAAAAGACACGTTGACCCAAATCCGGGCAATACCCCCACGCCCGGAAAGCGGCCCGCCGCCGCCCGCGTCCCGCGTCCCGCGTATGCGGCTTTGGGGGCCAGCGACCAGCGCGGTAGCGGCCACGCAACACGGAGCGCTTTTTATCTGCCGTCCATGGGGAGCGGAAGCGCCCAGCCATCGAACGCCGAGTGATCCGAAAAACTCGCACGCCGAAAGATAGAAAGCTGGGAGCTTCGGAGGGCACACGTGCGCTCTGAGCGGCGGGGAAAGTCGGAAAATGAGGCGGGGGAAAAGTATGTACGTCGCAGAGGAGAGCAAATGCTGAGCCCTTTGTGGATTACTGAGCCAGGATTACGCAAACGTCACTAAGGGTATCGTGACCTCGAAACGGCGACAAAAGCGAAAAAAGCCGCGTCGTAATGGCGCTCCGCTAATCATCGGTAACACCTCACTATCTGGTCGTTGAGTTGAGAACATAAAAGACGGGAAATGCGGAGGCAACCCTCGAAGTACGACGACAATACATAGGTCCTGTTGTCGTAAGAAACGGGCCCTTTCCCCTAGCCAAAGATAAATTAGTAACAAAAATAAACATAAAAAGCACCGTGGTTGTAAAAGGATGTAGTTCCAAGCATTTAAGTGGAATGAGCTAATGCTTTTTTATTACTGGACTGAGGTCTGAAGGCTGGACTCTAAAAAAAAAAAAAAAGCCGTGCAGGAAAACGAAGCCACATTAGAGGAAATCCTGCTTTGGAAAATTAAGTGACCTTTAAAAGAAAATTTCCCATCAATTCACTGGCGGGATTTGATCTATGGCAAACCTAAGGAACAAGTGGTTGTGCAAAGCAATATTTTTTTTTAATCGGAGGCAATTATTTTCTTTTTGGATTTTTTTTGTCGCCATACACGATGTTTAGGAAGTTCAGTGCTTTTCTGGGCCGATAAACTTCTGGTTCCAGTGCATTCCTATCATGGCGTATGATTTCAACATGACTGGATATTTTTTTTTATTATAGCCATAATGTACAGCGAAAATGACTTGAATGTTTCCTTTTTTCAGAAATTTTTCATTAACCCCTAGAGACCCGTTGGATACTGCACTGATTTACGCTGATATGAGTAACCCTTACGAAAATGTAAACGTTGTTTTAGAGGGTTTCCTTATAACCAACTCCTAATGGGCGTGTTTTTACGTGTTTTTACTTATACCTCAATGTGTTCTGGACATTGCTGTATGATATTGGTTATTGCTCACACTTGTTGCCCATACAAATGCCTGAAAACTAATTTCAGGATTTTCTCCTAAGAACCCTGTAAGAAAGGAGCGTGGTTTTCGAAATTACACCCAAAACTAGTGAAATCGTCTAAGATAGGTTATGTGCTTCGAAAACTGCGCGTATAACTAGGGCAAAAGAAGAGGCACATAGGAGCAGCGCTCTGTTTGCCTCTTGTTCCGTTCCAGTTATCCGAGTTGTTTTCGAAGCAAACGAGTACATAAACTAGCCAAACTTCACATTTTGATAAGGGGTGATATCAACGCGAAACCTAAAGTATCAACGCCAAACCCAAAGACATGAAAGTTCGGGGTTGCGTTCGTATCATGGCTACAGCAAATCAGTAAAGCTCAACTTTTTTTTATTTACACGCTATGGGAGCAAAGAAGCCTATAACGCGTAACTCGTTATAGGCTATAACACATTTACTCTTGGACCTGTTGGTCGACCGAAAAGCTCCGATTAGATCTGTGGACACACTGCACGTGCGTAAAACGGGGCTTTCATTGTGTCGAAACAGTTACTTGAAAATCGCGAACAAACAATGGTTCTGCATAAGACTGCATACACTCAACGATCATGAAGAAGAAGTACAATAGTATACCTTCATCTCACAAACCACGTATCGGTATACATCTAGACCGTTCGTTGATGCGTTTACTTATTCCGCGAAAAAAGTGTCGCATGGGTTTGTTCTTCCTTTGCGACATGGGTCCTTGAAGGTTTCACAATCGATTGGTGGTGCTTTCACCGCAGGTTGGACGCACGTTTCGTGCAGTTTCGGTGTCAGAAAGCTTTGGCGCTTCTCTTAACTTTGATAAGAAAAGGGGGGTAAAGTTTTTGATTATGTCTCAGGATATTTCAGATATCAAACGTTTTTTTCGCTCATGTCTATACGAAGTAAGTTATTTCAGGGCTTGCCGCAAGCAACGTCTGATGAACCCAGCGACCAGCCGGGAAAATGTATTCGGTATTTGGGGCCAAATTCCGCTTTTTCACAAATTTCTAATTATTTGTTAGACTCGTGAATATATTTCGAATGAAGCCCTAGTTCCAGCCATTTAGCATAACCACGTGCCTCCGGGAGGGGCCCATGTATTGAAAGCAGGCATGAGTTCCTAATTGTGTACAACGCCGTGGTAAACTACCTAATTATGAAAACTGAGATGACAAGTGTCATACCCATTCGTGTAATTAGTATACTGCCCTGCCCCTTCCCTGGGCATCGCTGGGTACTACCGCTAGTATGAGTATAAAATAAGGCCAGGACTGATGAAAATCCTTGGGGTCCTGTATCGTAACTTCTCATTCTTCATGGGAACGTTTTCGTATGCTTGAAAGCAGCGCTGCGCACGGATTGGTGTCACGGTGTCAATACACTTCCAATCTTTTAGTCAGAGAAAGCAGCGTGTTAAGATGTGTACATAGAAGTAACAATTTGTCGGGGTAGAATAGACTACCGAGTTATAAACTTAAACAGAAAGTACCGGGTTGTCAAGCTGTCATAAAAGTGTGTTATTTGGTTTCAATCACATTGTGCTACGAACCAGTTTCTTTAACATTCCAGATGACGAGTTATCCACCATCGTGTTGCGATAAACGCCCAGGGCGTGCAAATTTTTCAGGTCACAGTTCATGGTGAATGGCGGAGCAGGGGATTGATTAGTACACAGCACGACTGCTATTGCTCACCTGCCTGAGGTGCCGAAAAAAATAACCCCAAGCCCACATACCCCTGAACAGGGTAAACAATACAGAAAAGGTTGTGTACATAGCGCGAAAAGTGGTAAAAGGCAAAGAAATGTCCGTGGAATCAAGAGGCCGACTCTGCGTCTGTGTACATTACCCAGTTTTCTTCCAAAAACGAAGAAAAACGTGACTCACGTCCGCTTCCGAATGGCGTCGGCCGCCACCTCCGCGTCTAAAGAGCGACTCACGAAGCTCGCACTCGGCGTGATAGGCGCCTTATAGAAGCCTGCAGCCCCGACAGTGTCATTGCGGCCGCCGGCGGCTCTCCTGCGCGGGTCATATGCTTCGTTCCGGGCGCTAACCGTGTCTGCAGGGCGAATTCTTCCGCCCTTCTCGGCTGGCGGCCCCTCGCGCTGAAGATCGCGTGGCGCCGCTGCAGCGAATATGCTCCGACGGAGGACGGCTGCGTTGTTGCGCGACACGTACGAAGGCATGTCATAAGCGCCCGGGGACGATGGGTCTCGGGAGGCGGGCACGCGCGTTCCCGATTACGGAAGCATAGAAAGTGAACTACTTCCACGCACGCGTGACAGGGTGGTCGGAATTAAGACCACGGACGGACGTTGCGAACGACGCTGCAGATGTCTTCACGCCTCGGAGTGGCACATGGACGTGCGCGCTTGGACGTAAGGGGATGAATTATTAAGTAGCGAAAACAATAAAACAACGCAGAAATGGGAAAGCTGTCGTTCTTACCTTTGGAATCTCGAGCTACTTCCTGGCTGAGGGCTTGACGTTTCGTCCCTCACATCCCTGTTGCCTTTTTTTTTTGTTTCCCACACGCAGGAGAAATTCAGCGCCGAATTCAAGGCGAGAATGTCCTGCTGCTTGAAGAGGAAGTTCGAAGACAGCGCCTACATGGCCTCGTCCATCATCAGCCAGGTTTCATTTCGAATAAAGTATTAACGTGTGTGTGGCTGCTGCGTTCCTCTCTTTTATCATTTCTAAACACAGACTGTAGTATAGAAGTTTATTCCGCAGTTTTCGCTGTTTGGTGTGCCAACATAAGGCCAAAGGCCAAATGAAAATAGGCTTATTTAAGCTTGTCGCATGCAACTGTCTCGGAAATGCATGCTTGAACTTTTATATTTAACAGTGTAATGACAGTATACGTATGAAAAGTACGTGTAAGTCTCACAGGCAACAATTAAATAGCCGAAACCCAGCATCAGAGGGTTGAGCGGCTTGAGTTTCTCGTGCCAAATATGCCATTCTTTTTAAAAGTTTCTGCTTTTCTAACGTTGCCCCTAATGTTGCTTTGAGATAAAAGGCCACAGAAATTGCTCTGCCGCCTTTCCTGCCTTCAGGGGAGGCATGCAATTTTGGGGAGTGACAATCAATCCACGACTAAACACGCAAAACAGAGAATAGCTATCGATCTGTTGTCGGGTTTAACGCGCCGAAGCTACACAAGAGCTACAAGACGCGCCGTAGTGGAGGGCTGGGGATTAATTTTTACCACCTGGGCACCTTTACCGTGCGCCGAAATCTCGACACCAGATAATAGTTTGCATGGACTGATATTTCGAAATGTGCGCCGAATACAAGGCGTGTCGAAAACTCAAGCACGAAGTCCGCTTTTGAGAGCCAAGGTACCACCTAAAAATTTCACCTAAACTAGGGACTGGGCAAGTGTACACACTCAGAGAAAAGTTACAGGGGGAGAGTTTTTGAAACTATGACTATTAAAATTACGTGCATGCAGATGATACCATGGACAGTGATGCATCGCCCGGTGGTTAAAAATTCGGCAGAGGCACTTAAGACTGCGTGGGTGAAAAAATGCAAAAGCACAACGGCCAAACTCTACGCTCCAAAACAACGGCGAAGTCAGCTACGACGCCCGGAAGCCGTCGCGAACTGGCGGGCTTAAAAAAAAAGGCCGCGTACCAGCTTGATTCGCTGCAAATTGCGTTGAAAGAAAACAGCGTTCCGGCCACTGCTGCCATGCAACACCGCCTGCTCCCTGCCCCTCCAACCCTCCACCCGTTTCCCTCACAATCTCTTCCGCTGTGTCCATTTATAGCGAGATCCTGACACACCATCCCTGCTTGCTTAACATGTACCATCATAATAGACCAAGATCACGCCCTCTGGAGTCTACAACCATACACACCATTACAAACACACCTTACAAAGGATGCCTGACCGCAACAAGAACCACCGAAGAACAACGGCAACTGGCGGCGTACAATCAGGTAGAGGCTTGAAGACGTCACCAGAGGTCCTCCGGAATGTGAGGACTAAGCAGGCCCCGTGCATACATTTAATAAAATCTTTTCTCTCCCCTCTCCCTCGCTCTCTCGTCCACTACTGCATTTACTACTACCCCATCTCAATCCTGCCGATCCCATCCTTTTTTTCCCCTCACATTTGATAATCCCTCCCGTTACCCCACCTTCCAGTACCCCACCTTTTTGCACTCTGCTCCTTCCATCGTTACCCCGTACATTTCTTTGCTCTCGTCTTTCTTTTTTTCCAAACTGACTATCAGGAAAAAAAATGAGGTAGCACCAATTAAAACTGCAGCAAGACAGGAACCTCCTCCTGGTTCGTCAACTTATTGTGAAATGAAAGTGAATTATTGCGTTTTTTTTCTGCTGCTGAACAGTGCGTGCTGCTTTGAATTTGATATCTTGGTGACCGCTTTTCTGATGGAGGCTAAAAGCAAGAACGTCCGTGTGTTCGAGATTCCCCAGGTGGTCAAAATTAATCCGTTGCCCTCCACTACAGCGCGCCTCATCACCTGTGTAGCGACGGCGCGTTACACCTCGTAATCAATCACTCAATCAACTTGATATCTTCCAATACTCCGTTTTGGGCACATGACCCAGCATATTGCATATACAGTACGTCGATTCCGGATAATTCGAAGTCACTTAATTGGCATTTCTGGTTAATTGGAAATTATGTGGGTGGGGGAGGCTCTACATGAAATACTGTCCAAACACTCTTCGAAAAGTGGACGTTAATAGTCTACAATTTCGTGTAATTATCAATCATTTTGCGATATGAGGCTTTGAGGGATTGGACCATTTGATAAATTTGCTATTTTTGAAGTGAAAAATCAGATTTGTGCGCAGTAAGGTCTGGCGTGCGGTGAAGGGCAATGAAATCATTGAGGTTGTTCGATCCCACGAGGCCAGTAGCGAAAGTGGCATGAACGATGACGTTAAGACTGAGGCACAACTGCGGGTTGCGTTGTAGCATTATTTTGCTGCGGAAAACATTACAGAAGAAGCACTTGGACACATCTACAGTCTGCAGAATTTTTAAGTTCAAATTTTGAAGGTTCAACGCGCCAGAGCTCACCTCGGCCATAAAGCGTGCCTTAGTGGGAGGCTCAGGGTTAATCTATACCCCCTGAGGATACTTAACATGCGCTGAAATCTACCACACTGGTGTTTTCGCTTTTCGTCTCCATCATAAAGCAGCCACCGCGGCCGGAACCGAACGTCCTCTGGCTCAGCAGCGCAACGCCTTAGCCACTGCCTGAGCTACCGTGGATGGTAGTCTGTAGAATTTACTTTCTTCAGCAAGACTTTGAAAACCGGTGCAGAGGTAATTACCAATTTTTTTCATAAACTGATTTTTCAAGCTAATAAAATGTTCCTTTTGTTTTTGTAATGATTGGAAGTTCGTTTAATTGGAAGTTTCTCGTGGTCCCCATCAACTTCGTTACAACGGGAGTCGACTTTTTCGGGCTCAGATAAAAAGCTAAACATGATGTAGCCCTAAATGCATTGCCTGATAATGTATATCACACTCAGTGTCACACATTGGTGAAGTGCAATCAAAATACGCATTCTAGTTTATCGCATTGCCGTTAGGATTTATTGCGACCAGGGAGGGGTCCTTGTAGATGGTGTTACGACTTTTAAGAAGCACGCTAACATAGAGGAAAAAATGGTATGCAAATCGATATTCAAAATCAGCTTTCTTTAAAGGGCACATGCAGACAAAACACGTTTGGTTCATTGTAAAGATTGCCTCGTAATTAGCATACTAAAATCACTTTATCTTAAGCCCATTTGTGTCCACTCCAGGACGAAGGCCTCTCCCAAAGATCTCCAGCCACGCCTATCGAGTGCCTAGAGGACGATAGTGTGATTGTATAATCATTACTACTGACATCACTACTGACAACGTAAACTTCGCTAAAATAAGCTATATAATCAGGAAAAAATGGAATAGTCATGCGACCCACTAGCTCATTTCCCGCAACAGCACCAATGATGTCATACGCCCAGCTGTCCGCCTGACTGAGGCCGGCAAAAGCAAACACAAATTATGCAGGGCTTAGAAGATTGCCAAACAAGCTATTTGCGCCTAAATTTAGGGCAAAATCTTTTTATAGCAGTAAGAATTGCGGGGTGAACAATTAATAACAACGAACACGTAAACACCGAAGCAGATAGTGCGGCACTTTGCCGGCTGACACTGCCTAACACAGCCGTCGGGCGCGTTGGGCTTGTCTGACAGAACACTGACCAATTGACATAAACGGCACCATCACTTACATGACCATGTATGTGGAGTGCTAGATTACGTTTTAGAAAACGATTAGTATTAACCATAATAAAAACACAGCAGGTATAGAAGTGCGGTCAGAAGCAAAGTGCGACCACTAGTACTGCTGCTGCTGCTGATGATGATGATGACGATTAGAGGCCTTCCCTTTGTATCAGGGCGTCAGTTATAACCAACCGACTTGCCTGTGTTATTCTACTTATTTGCCCTACCCTTAACTAACCTTATGGGTTAGCCACCATCCTCCCAGTTTTAAACTCCCATCGCTTCCCCCCTTCCCGCCCTTGCAAACCTGTTAACCCCCCCCCCCCCCGCCCTTTCAGCGGTTTTGCAGCGCCACCTATGAAAGCGGGAGATAAACAAGATAACCAAACAGCCGCCTGTGAGATGGTATCAACTCTGGTGAGCAGGCTATCTTTAGTTTTAAGGCCCAGCTCCGGATACATCATTGTCTGAGCCTCTGCGTCACGAAAACACACGATTCAGCGGGAAAATCGAAATTTTGGCTTTAAATATTTAATTTCTCAAGGAAGAAAGCATTGTTTGCTCCATGACAAGCGCTGAGGGCACTATAAAACAATAAATCCATCGAATAAAACAAATTTGTATTTTGTCTTTTGTCTTCATTTTAGATTTTAAGTTACGGATTCGATGAAATTCGAAATGTTCACTTTTATAACACACCCATATATATGTATATATATATAGCGAATCAGAATAGGAAATGAGGGGCTCGTAGAAAATAACACAGACACAAGGGTTGGCAGTCAAGAAAACCTCGGAAAGCAAAGGGGAGGTTGTGGTAGGTCATTGAAACAGATCAAGAATTTGGAAAGAAAGAAAGAAAGAAAGCGGAGAAAAAATGCCCGCCAGGTGGGATCCGAACCCACGACCTCCAGAATACCGGTCTGTAATATATATATATGACACATCCTTGCAGCTCGAGGGTGTTGGGCAAATGAAAAATAAATAACATAAATACCCAACCACACCCAGTGTTCTGACATCAATTCACAAAACACGGATCCTGGCTTGCTGATTCGGCTTCTCGGCTTAGCCAGCATGAGGGGCTGAATGGGGTACAAGCAACTGTAACAATCCAGATACAAATGGAGGAAGCCATGTTTATGAGTCTTATAAAAAACAAAAGCTGACAGCCGTCTCCCAGCAGCCTTTGGACACCCAGCAGCTTCAACTTATCTCAATGCAGCCGCTCTCGCCGTGGCGGCTTCAAGGCGCCAGGAAGTGATTCTTCCGGAACTGACAATTTCTCTACCTCGCAAGCTGCACCTGTATGTTGATGTCTCTCTCCCTCTCCATTTTTTTTACAAATTGTAGTCAGCGTGTCTAAGGCGTTGGGACGCTGAACACTAAATCAGAGTTCTTGGGGCTGTTTTCTGTAACATGCAGGCGAAACAAAACCCCAATCACATTGATACTACATGTATGGTGAGGGACAGCGAAAGCACGAAAGTCCAGATCAGCGCATGGACATTTTCTCTTTCATTATAGTTAAAAGAAGACCTTCAAAAGCAGCGTACTAGACAAATTCACGAAAAAAAGAAGACGACACGATAACGCTGTTGTAACCCAATACCAACTTGCCCAAATGTCTATTCTTCAGAGAAACCCTGGACGTATACTGAATGACCAACTCGGAGAAAGGTTTTATGTTCAAAAACGCGCTTTACCGCAGCTATACAATACTAAAATAGCAACACTAACGCAAAAAGAACTTATAACTGAAGCTTACCAACGTACTAGCTAAGACCTCACTCCACCCCTGCAGACAACACGCTTTTAAAATCCCCTGCGGGCATGCTTCGCCACAGGGCACCAAATAATGACGTCGAAGTTGGCAGTGACCACATGCAGCATATCATTACACACGACAAATGTGGTCTGCGCTGACACATCACACAAAGCAATCGTGACGTTTTGCATTACGGAATACAGGTGAAAGATTTAGGTCTGCCTGGCCTCGTTAATCGTGTAATTCACTTTCACGCTCACATTAAGGTGCGGTTCGGTGAACAAGACTCGGGGAGTTTTCCTAGGGTGCAGATATCGAGGTACCTTTCATTTCTACTTTTCGCGTTTCCAGCAACCAAAGCGACAGCTGAAACGTTGCACCTTGCACATCAAAACGTTGCACCTCAAACGTTTTTTTTTTTAGAGGTAACGTTTGCCTGTCCAGTATGATCAGCGTAACTGCGTCGGTACGGACGATTTCGGTACGGATTTGCCTTCTTTTAGACAACTCAGAGGGGCTGTGCAGCGGTGCATATAAATCCTTCCAGGTTCCTGCTTACTTCCTGGAAGCACTTTAAAAGCTCGCTAAGAACGGTACTCGGTAATTTGGTCACACTGCAGCTGATACCTTTTTCAGTCTCGGCCATCCTTTTGTTGCGCTTTCGTTCCCAGCAGCTGTCGAATGCTTTTATTGCTGCAACTAAAAGGAAGCCAAGCAGAACTACCGGCGATATTTCCTGTGGGATGTCTGCGATAACACGAATATTTTCGGGGACTTTTCCCGCTATGTAGTACGCGTCGAGCCGCCACACTTAGCCGGGTATTTTGCGGTCACCTAATGTAAGGACAGCCTGCCCTTGCAGACCCTGTTCCCAAAGCGATTAATATTTTGTGAACAGTTGAGCCAAGTGTTGTACGGGTACTTAATTAAACATCATCCTATAAGTAGCTTGGTCGCCTTTGCGGTTTTGAAGTAGAAATTGGGAAGTAGAAAATTCCTCTTTTTAAAAGTCATGCCTCAAAGTTGTTTGTTTGGGAAAAATAAGGGCTCGGTTCAGAAGCATGCAACCAAAATTTTACAAACCTAACTACGTTGTCGTAAACTACTGTTTAATTTGCATTGGCCTCTTGATAAAAATTGCGTGCGTACGTGTCAATTCCTTTCCGACGTCACGCGCCAAGGTCATGAGGAATAAGGCGTTGTGTGCTTATATTACCAGTTATATACCGGTTATATTTCCAGCCCGTGTTGCTGTATTTCTGATAAAGGTGCCAAGAACGAAAGCGCCTGAACGTACAACATGATCATCTAACTTAATTGGTAGCCTAGCACTACTGCGCAACTCAGTGGTATACGGTGCCTATGTCTTCAACTGGAATTCGCCTTTGAGAGGGAGAACATTTGCTTTGATGGGCCAAGGCTTCCCGTGCTTCCTATTGAAAAGATAATTCGGGGACTTTGCACCTTGCATGCCCCGTATATTGGTGTTTCAAATCAACTGCTTAGAAACTGGTGAGCGTTCCCTTACAGTCCACTGCCACCATCATGATTTTTAGCCGACGACGAAATGTTTTCCATTAAACGTGGGGCTAAGGTTTTAGGCGATATCAAATTTTTACAGCTCCTTTCTGGCTCTATGAATGCTGGCCCTATACCCAAGCCATATTTATGTCTTTTGTTTTGTTTCACTTTTACTATTACTGACATAATTTCTATTTATGTTTACATCACTGTCATTAAATAATTTTGTCTTTGGCGCTCTTTACCCTAGTTTACTTTGCGCCACTTAACATCAACCATCATAATCAGAAACTGGTGAACGGAGCGATGTCGTCAAGATGTTAATAACCGCACTCCGCAAATTTTAGGCGTGTTCTCGACATTTAACAAGGGTCATCATACGTAAGCTACCTTCACACGTAAACGTTTTGAGCTGGAACACCTCCAGGTGACTTCGTAATATCCTGAAATTTTCAGGTTATGTGTGTAAACCACCACGTGCAACCTCTACCTGGAGCGCTCAGCTCGAACATGAAGTGGTCGACGTAGGTTGGGCCCAGCGTAGTGCGAAAACGTTTTATCTTTTTTAAAATTTTATTTCGCTTCCACCTTAAAAAATGGCGCCCCCCTCCCCGCGAGGGGAACCCTGTGTAGATGCGACGCATCGTGGGGTTCACTTGGTGTTTCCGTTGGATTGATTCTGAAATCGCGTGAAACGTGTCGGGAACGCGTATGATTATTATGTTTTATGATTATTATTATGTTTTATTGGCCAATCTTGGTCAATCTCTC
The DNA here is from genome assembly GCF_048455015.1 of Haemaphysalis longicornis. Classification (NCBI taxonomy): domain Eukaryota; kingdom Metazoa; phylum Arthropoda; class Arachnida; order Ixodida; family Ixodidae; genus Haemaphysalis; species Haemaphysalis longicornis. Next base: position 327,622,281 of record NW_027526203.1, read on the forward strand.
TAAGTGGTATGCTTGGGGCTTCGCTGTCGCAACGACCTTTACTCCATCATTGTTGCTGTAAGTGGGAGCTTCTTTTCTTTTATTGCAAGTGTTAATCATTGCCCCATCATGCGTTGTATCAGTAGCTTTTTGACGTAGTTTGAATGAGTTAAGGATATAAGGCGCGTTCGTAGCATTTGATTCTGTGTCGGTTTTGTGGCGCAGTGGGAAGAGCACCATGTACCTCGCGTTCCGCCAACAGGGTCGTGGGATCGAAATCGGGCGCCGCTAACTATTACTTTTTTTTATAGTGTAGGGGGAGGGGTGTGGACGGACAATGCCGCATGGGGGGACAAGGCGAGTGAATCAGATGCAGTCGCATCAAAAATGGTCTCCATTGCAGGAACCTCAACCACGACGTTGTGTTGGTGTCCACTAGAAGCGGGAGGCATTGGTTATAAACCACCACGTTTCTCCTCAGTAAAATTAAATGGCAGGCAGTCGCAAACATAAAGCAGCAATCTTTTTGGAGTGCATTCGTATTCTGGGGCCTGGGAAAACATCCGCTGCCCCCCTCCCTTAGCAGAAACAAATCGGATCCTGGGGTAAAGATAGCCACAATTTATCGAGCAGACCTGGCCGCAAACCAAAGTAACAGTCGCGGAGTAGTGTACGGACGCCCACAGTCACTAGTCGATGAATCGAACGGCACTGGAAGCAATCACACTGCAAAGATTAAGTCCGGAAACAGTGCATCGCACAAACAGTCGTTACCTTCATTTCCAATATTTCCAGTAAACTGTTTGGTAGAACATGTACTTCAGGAAAAGGTACTGCTTTTGATATCGAAAAAAAATTATTTCTTTAAAAAAAAACGGAATGTTTCAGCTGCCGGGAGTCGTATTGATAGCATAATAATTGGACTCCGCGCTCATTACCATGGAATACAGCGGCACTCGATATGCTGGACAGCTACTGCGCTTAATCATACGGAACTTAATTAGTGTATTTAGGCTGCAGGTTGTAGCCCGAGAATTGCAGAAAATTTTGAATGCCACCAATTACACTTTGTCGTTTCAAAAGGAAACATGCAAACAATTAGGGATTGCAAACGTAATTGTGGGGTTCCGTCCTTTCTCTGCATCTCGTTGTAATGATTTGGCAAGAAAACTAAATTTAATGACAGTTTTTGTGCATGCGCATACCTGCACATACATACATACATACATACATACATACATACATACATACATACATACATACATACATACATACATACATACATACATACATACATACATACATACATACATACATACACACATACACACATACATACATACATGCATACATACATACATACATACATACATACATACATACATACATACATACATACATACATACATACATATGCTGTGACGCTGATTGTGGACGGGACTGCAGTAATTGTAATGGCAACTTCGCAAAAGCGCGACTTGTGGACACTCACCCTATGTTGACGTCTGAAAGGAATGACGAGAAAGTGGCAGAGCTTTCCACTGGCCGGGCCGGCAATAGTCATTGTTAACCATTTATTTTGCTCTCTCGTTTATTTCCATTCTTGTTTATTGTCCTCACTTTTACTACAAAAAAGAGCGTACACCCGCCTAAAGCTACACTTAAAGGCGGCTTGACGAGGCGGCTGCCCCAGTCACTGACATCAACATCATGGTCGCATGCAATCATATTAGAGTTGCACGTTTTGTGAAGCAAGCAAAGAAAAAAATAAAACAAACAGAACCATAGAAAGAGGTAGAAGAAACGGCGGCAAATAAACTCAAATTACAGCCGGGACCATCTTGGAGAAAAAAAGTAGAAATGCTTATTAAGGGTAGCGTCCATACAATTACGACAATATCGGCAAAAATACTAATACAAAACATTTTTTTCGACAAATGACGGGAGTTTCCAGTTTTTTTCGAAGAGATGCCTTATATATAGGCACCATAACGACTGTTATCTTAATTATGAAGTTTAATCGTTTGAACTTTGCATAAAATTGGTATGATCGTTATTCCCACGCCGGAGTCTCTGCAATGAAACAAAATCGCATTTAGTTGTCATGGTCCCTTTAAGGCCGGACAAGTGGTATCATTTTTGCCGTTGCCCTGCGAGACTTAGGATGCATCGAAACTAAAAAAGGACGAACCGCATGATGGGTTCACCCGACAGTCATGTTCGTATAACTCTTTGACTTAGACAGATAGATAGCGAGATATATATATATATATAGAATAAAGGTTGGCAGTCAAGAAACCCTCGGAAAGCAAAGGGGGAACGCGGTAGGTCCTAGAAAGAGATGAAGAATTTTTTGAGTCAGAAAGAAAGGGGTGAAAAAATGCCCGCCGGGTGGGACACGAACCCACACGACCTCCATAATATATATATATATATATATATATATATATATATATATATATATATATATATATATATATATATATATATATATATATATATATATATATATATATATATATATATATATATAAAGTGAGGGAGAGGAAAAGAGGAACCGGGGTTATCGCCCTCTTTTTCCCGCACTTCTAGTACCTTTGGTCATCAATTTCACTCATCGCCTGTGCCAGTCGCCTTGGGATAGCCTCTGCGCGTGGGGGGGGTGTTGAGGTGGTATCGCTCAGCATAGCCTTGCAGGAACGCTTCTAAAGACGTCGAGCGCACAACCTTTCTTCTCTATTGGTTGGCGTGCCACCAAAATAGCGGAAGCTATATATCGTAGTATTAATTGTTTGCCTATTTTTTGTGCAACGAAGTAGTCTTGACTACTTCTCGACGAGTACAGGGGGCACATACATCTCCGTCGTCGATACATTTTTAATGCATACATTTTAGTTAACGCGCGGTATCCCTACATCCTCAATAATTGGTTTCAATGTTCGCTGCAGCCGATAGCTGTGTGGTACGAAAATATTCCTCTACAACAACTAAAGAAGGCAAACTCATTTAGAGTCAACAATAAACGCCTCGACAGTTGTTAGTTGTATCACACAGTGAAGGCACAGTGGTAGCCGTGGCGCCTTCCCACGTCGAAAAACGGGACCAAAAAGAGACAGAAATAAGCGCTCCTGGCACATTGTACATTATCATTGGGCTAGGAAGAGTCCGAGTATTGCTTTTGATGCACGCAGCCCTTCCTGCTTGCTGGAATTGTCCAACACGATGCTCCCGAGAGCCCTATATGAATAGCCGCAGCCATGCTGCCACTGATCTTCTTACTGCCATTCTCAGCCGGCACCTAGGCGCGCGCAAGCGTCAGACGGTACATCTAGGGTATTAGGTGCTTAATGCCTCCCTACGGGGGAGCTACATCTCGTCTTTTCTGGCTCCATGGAAGAACGGCAGATGTTTTTCGCTGCTCTCCTCTCTTCCCTCGACGGCGATGCGCTATTGGCGGCGATGGCCACCCCTGGAGAGACGCAGGTAGGATACCTGACCCTACATTTCCATTCATAATCCCCATCCCCGTCCCCTGGGTATGTTTAGGCGGCAACACAATGTCAGTCGGATAGTTACGAGCGCATTCTTTGCTATTCTGGCTTCGCCAAAAGCACTAATTATTATCTGGCGGGTGCCTCGCTGCATCTGGTCGTAATCGCGTTTGGTCTGAGTATTTCCGTTTTTAGTCTCGGGGTAAGAAGCGTAATTATGCAAGCCGTGGCTATTTTGTCCTTATGCATGAATAAGAGCGCAGCGAAAAAACAATAAAGTGGATGGTAGAACGCACCCCCCCCCCCCCCCGCGGTGGCTCCGTGGCTAAGGCGTTGCGCTGCTGAGCACGAGGTCGCGGGTTCGATTCTCGGCCGCGGCGGCTGCTTTTCTGATGGAGGCATAACTAAATTCTGATGGAAGCATAACTAATTAGAAGGAAATACACAATATACAATATTTTCTTGTGGATACAACTGGACACTTTTACTTTACGAAAGAAAAGGAATACAACAATCGTCTAGTGCTAAGGCACACAACACGTGCTACTCAGGAGGAAGAAAAATGTTTTTTTTTTAGTTTTAACCCACGTAACGAGGTAGTAGTTCGAAGTATACCAGATACTGCCACGTATTGATTCAATAGGTCTGATATTTGTGAAACCAACATTTTGTGCCCATATGTTCTCCGAACACGGGTTTTTTGTTCTCAGTTTGCTACTTAATTCATTGGACGTGTCTTTTCTGTGTGTTCCATAGCAAATATATCATTGCTTGTTTTGCATTGGCAATTTCTAATGCCAACGTACTGCCGTAATTAATCCGGAACCCTCCACTACAGGAGGTAGTCAAAATTAATCCGGAACCCTCCCTACAGCGCGCCTCATCGCCTGCGTTGCGTCAGCGCGTTAAACCCTACAATCAATCAATCATGGTAGAACGCGAAGAACCCACGCACTGGGCTCCCTACCTTTTTTCTTATTTTCTACAGTTCACTGCACGCAAAGCGATCCCCCGGTGCCATTATTCGCGCTGGGACAAAAAAGTGCGCGCCGGTAGCCTCTAGTTTTCTTTCAGTGCTCACAGCCTCAGTTTGCGGAACGGGTGCACTATCTAAGAATCCTTCCTCTGTTACACGCTGCACATTATAGGAGGGCGTTGCGCCATCGTACGGAGATCCAAGGTGTGTCAGCAGCCGTGAATTTCCAAGTTCTTCGGAATACATTCAATGATAGGGATGAAGAGCAGGCTAGCTAAAGCTTGGGAATTATTGTTGTGAACCTAAAAATTGCGGATGATGCTTGGAACGTTCTGAGAAAGTGTAGGCGAAGGCTTAGTTGTATCTTCTCTTTATATGCTGTTGAACTTGCTGTTGAACTTTCACGTCACTCTTTTCGGGCCGCTGCCTCAGTTTTGTCCATCAACGGTTTGTCCCGACGGCGGCCACGGCGAGAGGAATTTCGAGCTGCTCTAGCCTCCTCCGCCACGGCGTGCTTTCTTGATTTTTCCCACCCGCGACTTGGGTCCCGTGTGTCGTCACCCATAGCGTTGTGTAAGGAATAGAGACCGAAACATTAGGCAAAATGGCTATTTTTTCCTTGAGTCCGTATCGAGCCTATTTTCCATATGAGCACGAACTAAGAAAAGTGAAACACTTCAAGCAATACTTTAGCGAGCCTATAAGTGGATATTTTGAGGTTCGTGCCTATATGGCTTTTGAGCGCTTAAAAATGCCTTTTTTGGGTTACATGCTGCTTGGATCTGGGAAGGTCCGCAGTATTCAATTAATGAAATATGCCCCTGTTTGGTGTTTTTCGCGCCCATGTTTCGCTAAAACTGTTCTCGCTTCAGAGGCCCCGTCCCTGATGTAGCACAACGGCAGCAGCACTAGCAACGCACGTTAAACCACCAGTCAATGAAATTATAAACATGCAACAAACCAAATGACATCATAGGCAAACTATATCAACACAATTTTTGGCTATATAAAACAATGATAAATCGCAAAAAACGTATAATGATAACAGATATATGCTACGCAAAAGATAGAGACCGTGACACGAGTAGAAAAAGTTTAGGAAGAGGAAGTTTTACCCGAACAATACCAAAGCAAACTTTTTTTTTTTTTTTTTTTTGCAGTTACGGTGGGTACGCAACAACATATACCTAAAACAATATTCAAGGAAACGTTCGCATGACCGCACAGAATACGGCATATAAAGCGGTCGCACGCGAGTCCCGACGTTCATTTTTGTCCAAAAAAAAATTATATTTTTTTTCGAGGAAAATGTACCAAAGAGAACTTTTTCACGATTGTCTGGGGGACATGGCGAAGCAAAACCATGCCTGACTAGGCCATGTCACCCTATAGCTGTAGCGGCTTCGAATGGTAATTTGTTTACAATTTTCACACACAACAACAACAAAAAAGATGTACATAACTGCGGAACAGAAATAACTACCACATCAGGTAAATAAACAGTTTTTTTTGCATATGGCATTGCAAAACAATGAAATTAGGATAATAGATTTTGTGTACATGAACTGATGTTTTGATTCTAGTGTGTTGCCCTAGAATGACGGTGCGTTAAGTGTAAAAATGCGGTTGTTAGCTGTATATTTGTCTTGCCGAGTTTAATATTTTGTAATGCGTAGTAAAGTGCAAACTCGGAGAGGAGGGTTACATAGCGAAGTAACACCTGTTAGGAACTCTTGCTTACACCAGTACAGGCTTTATTGAAGGATAATCGAACAGCCTGGCGCGCATATTTTGTGACTTTTAAATGTTTCTCCGAATGTTAGAGGACATTTTTTGAAAATAAAGTCAGAATAAAAAAGCCCACGTCTGAAATATAATCTCACTCGACGTGGCCTAAAAAAAACCCAAGCCTTTTGTAGCGTCGACCCCTACACCAAAGGCATTGGAAACAAACATCATGCATGCTTTGCCGACACGTTCAAGGCAACGCAACAAGTGAACTCAGCGTCAGGAGCAAACAAAAAGGCGGTGAGCGCTAACCGCAACAGAGCATGGATAAAAGAAGCATTTCAGGGGCTACAGGTAGGACTTCAGAAGCCAAGTCACGCTTGCTACATCCTTTCGAGGCATGTGTGCGATGTGGCCTGCTCACTTTCCCCTATATGTGTTTGTTACTTCGGACACTGCATGTGCTCCCTACACGCGGTAGGAACAAACTGGCAAAACGTTTTTTGCAACAGTACTGATACATTAGTTGCGCATACCACTTAAGACATACTTCGCAACTATAATAAAACAACAGTGTGCTTTCCCGAAAAGAAATTGGCATCGAGGAATTCCAATATTAGGAATTCCTCGCAGCTTTCCATTACCGCTGCCTAGCTAATATTCGGCTGGGGTTATTGACACACGCCCACCGCGGTCAGCTGGAGTCACGAGACATACATCGCTGCTATTTCAATAAACCAAGACAGCGAGATACTAACGGGGCATTTTCCTACTGTCGGCTTTTCCCTAACCGAGATCGCGAAGACGTGGTACCTCAATAATGCGGATCGCATACCCGATTGGACGACCCTTAAAACCGAGATCCGCAAGATTTTTGGGACATCCGAAGCTCGCTCTGAGTGCGCGAAAAAAAAAATGGAAGTGCGCGCACAACATCCGTGCGAAAGCTACACGTCTTACATCGAAGATGTCCTCGCACGATGTCGTAAGGTCAGTAAGGATATGTCGGAGTCGGACCCCGTACGCCAGATAATGAAAGGTATTAACCAGTTCACTTTCACTGCGCTCGCCCTTCAGAACCCAAGAACCGTCTCGGATGTCACCACTACATGCCAACGTCTAGACGATCTGCAGTCGATCCGCATTCAGCAGGATACATCGGCCACGCGCTTAGGCGACTAAGACCTTCGCGTGCTTATAAGGCAGCTGATTCGGGAGGAGCTTGATGGCCGTGCCTCTGCGTGTGCTTCCGATCCTGCTCACCAGTCAGCAAGTCCCAATCTTCGAGAGATAATCAAACAGGAGCTTGCCTGTGTGCCTGGTCGGTCTGTGCCTGTTCTTGCCGCTCCTTATGCCGCACCATCCTATTCTGAAGTCGCTGAAAGACCGCCTCTATCCATGGCCCCGGTTACCTCACAGCCTCTGCCCGGATATATGTGGCAAAGATCAACCCTGCCATTCACCCGCAGACTATCGTACGTGGGGACCGCCGAGCTCCGACCACCCGCCTAACCCGCCAGTGTGTTTCTACTGCGGAATTCGCGGCCACATTGCTCGGTTCTGTCGCAGGCGTCTACAGGATGAACGGTGCGGCTACGACACCTTAGAGCGCGACTTAACGAGCCCTTATGGATACCGACAGCGGGGTTACCAATCTCCGACCTGCCACACCCCTCCTCCAGCCGATATACCTGAGTCACAACGCAATTCCCGTGATCAACTACGCCGCTCTGCCTCGCCTTTGCGCCGAGCTGTATCACCGCTTCGCCCCCTCGTGCACGACAGCGCTCACGTCTCGGAAAACTAAGCCATGCAGTTTTTGGAGGGGTAACCGCATCCAGGGAAAAGATAACAACTCTTCCAGAGCATCCCTCGAACATTTTGTGTGTATTCGTCGAAGGCATCCGCGTCGAAGCGTTGGTGGACACTGGTGCAAGCGTCTGAATTATTCATGCTGATCTGTGCAAAAGGTTACGCTTACGCAAGGTGAGAACACCGTTTAGAGGTTCCTCATTACGTGGTGCAAATGAAACACGCATCGATCCTTCTGCATATTGTACAGTACGTGTCTCCATGGAAGGACTTCGTCATCATATTCAGTGTGCTGTACTCTCCACGTGCCCATACGACCTAATTCTTGGCTGGGACATTCTTGCATTGACATCCGCTATTATTTTTTGCCGAACTCCTGCTATTAGCGTCACAGATACCAATCATTCAAGTGTTTCCCCGACATTGCCAGTTTCTTTGGTGCTGGCGACCGATCACGTTGTGACTTCCCGTCTTGAGCACATCCTTCCAGTTTCTGCTAGCACTATACTTGATGGTGATGTTCTGGTCATCCCCTGCCGCCGCCTCCTTTCCCGCGGACTTGCGGTTGCCGCGTGTCTGGTTCGTTTCTCCGAAGGGAAAGCTGTTATACCTGTGCAAAACACTACTACAGAAGACGTTCTGCTTCCGCAAGGTTCCACAATTGCATCTCTCTCCGATGTCGAGGTGACCATTCTGCCTTCGCGTTACCGTCCCCTTACGTGCCTGGCTTCAGCGACTACTTCCTCGACGCCTCCTCTTGCAGTCACCGTCAGCCCGAACCTCATAGAATCACAGAAATTATCAGTGCTGGAGCTTTTAAATAAGCACCGTGCATCGTTCGACTCCTACTCAACCGTTCTTCCCCACACAACCACGGCCACGCATCGCATCGCAACCGAAGGGTCGTCCATTGTTCGCCGTCGCCCGTATCACGTCTCCTCATCTGAAAGGAAAGTCATCGAGGAAAATGGGGCTGACATGTTCAAACGCGATGTTATTCGGCCTTCATGTAGTCCTTGGTCGTCTCCGGTCTTGCTGGTACAGAAGAAAGAGGGCACCGTACGCTTTTGCGTTGACTATCGTGCCCTCAACAAAATTACCAGAAAGGATGTATATCCCACGCCACGCATCGACGACGCCCTGGACTGCCTGCAAGCAGCCGAATACTTTTTGGGCCTCGACTTGCGTTCTGGCTATTGGCAGATCCCCATGCATGAGTCGGACAAAGAAAACACAGCGTTTGCTACTCCTGATGGCCTATATGAATTTAATGTCATGCAGTTCGGGTTGTGCAACGCTCCGGCAACATTTCAACGCATGATGGATTCGGTGCTCAGAGGACTGAAATGGAAGACCTGTTTCTGCTACCTGGACGACGTCGTTGTCTTCTCGTCGACGTTTACAGAACATCTTAAGCGTCTGGACAAGGTAGTCACATGCATTTCTAACTCCGGACTTCAACTCAACTAAAAAAAAAAAATGCCGCTTTGCCACCAAAACCATCAAAGTGCTTGGCCATGTCGTTAGTAAGGATGCCATCAGATCCGATCCTGCGAAGATCGCTGCCGTTTTCAGCTTTCATTGTCCCCGCAAACAAAACGACATCCGTAGTTTTCTCGGGTTGGCTTCGTATTTCCGCACCTTTGTCCGGACTTTCGCCACTATTGCGTCCCCACTGAACCGTCTCCTACAGTCCGGCGCCCAGGACGTTTCGTCCGATGACTGACAACGCGCTTTTGACGATCTGAAAGTCGCCCTGACATCTGTTCCGGTGCTTTGCCACTTCGACGAAACAAAGCCCACTATACTCCACACGGATGCCAGTGGCCATGGCATTGGCGGTGTTCTCCTCCAAAGTGATGATCAACTTCGGGAGAGGGTCGTCGCCTACGCAAGCCGTTCCTTGACCCCTGCAGAGAAGAATTACACAATCACTGAACAGGAGTGCCTTGCCATCGTTTGGGCTGTTCAGAAATTTCGCCCTTGCCTTCATGGCCGTCATTTTACAGTGGTGACGGACCATCATGCGCTATGCTGGTTGTTCACCATGAAAACCTGTCTGGGCGCCTTGGCCGCTGGGTTCACCACCTCCAGAAGTACGATTTTTCCCTGGTGTATAAGTCAGGGAAGAAGCATATGGACACCGAAGCTCTCTCTCGTTGCCCATTGTCTTCTTCATCTTCCCATGCGCAGGTGCACACCGATAACACACTTTGTTTGGCTCCCGTTATCTCCTCAAGCATTGATGGACGCGTTGATTGGCCGTCGCTGCAACGCGCAGACGCATATTCCGGCCCCATCATTGGCTATCTCGACGCCCGTTTCACACCTCCAAACAGCCATGCGCATCTCCAACTCTGCAAGTTCAAACTATTTCATGGCGTTCTCTACCGGCAAAATTACCATCCAAACGGCAGAAAATGGGTCCCCGTTGTGCATCGTACACTCCGGCGCCCTATCCTCGAAGCCTACCACGACGCGGCTTCCGCTGGACACCTTGGCTTCGCAAAAACTTACGAGCGAATACGTAGTCTCTACTTTTGGCCTGGCCTGTCCACTTCTGTAGACAATTTAAATACGTTCGCTTGTGCGCCTCTTGCCAGCACCGCAAGCGCTCAACTATACTCCTCCTGCCGGACTACTTCAATCTCTACCTCGTCCGTCGGCGCCTTTCGGGACCGTCGGCATCAATTTGTTCGCACCACTATCTCCAAAGCGATCTGGATACCGTTGGATAGTTGCAGCTGTCGACCATCTGACACGATACGCTGCTGAAACAGCACCCATTCGCTCTGGAACGGCTTCTGAAGTCGCTGACTTCATACTGCACAACATTATTTTGCGTCATGGCGCGCCACGCGTCCTCGTCAGCGATCTCGGCAGGGCTTTTCTGTCCTCTGTAGTCGAAGAGCTTCTGCGTGCCTCCATCACAGCTCACAAAACTACGTACAGCTACCACCCCCCGATTAATGGTTTAACTGAGAGATTCCATCGAACCCTCGCGGACATGCTCTCCATGTATATCAGCCCTGATCATCGCAACTGGGATATCATCCTGCCCTTGCGACTTTCGCATACAATACTGCACCGTAAAACACGACTGGATACTCACCATACTTCCTAGCATTTGGCCGCTCTCCCTCTATAACCTTCTAGTCAATTTTCTTCTATGCTCCTGTCCCCTCTGTAGCGTCATCTTAGGAGCAGTACGTTTCACGGCTCGCCTACTGCCGCGAACTCGCGCGAAGACAAACCGAAAGTCAACCGCAAGAACGCAAAACTCGCTATGACGTCGCACATCGCTCTGTTTAATTTCGACCGGGTGATGAAGTGTTGTTATGGACCCCTGTTCATGTACCCGGTCTGTGCCAAAAATTTCTTCACCGCTTTCTTGTTCCATACAAAATCGCAGAAAAGACTTCACCAGTAAATTACCGTGTGACACCAGTAAAACAGTCGTGAGATTGGCGCCGCCGTGGTACTGAAATCGTACACGTATCTCGCCGCAAGCCGTTCAACCGCAAGACCGCAGAATAAGTCGGGGCCAGGCGGCCGTATGTGAGACACCCTGCCCATGCCTCTGTGCTCTTGAATACGTTACGGACATTTCCTCGTAATCCGTACATTATCCTCAGTGCTAGCTCTCATGGCGCCGGCATCATCATCACCTGTACATAATCATCATCACCACTTAATAGCTCTCTTTCGTCCGAGTGTCCGAATAAACCAGTCACTCTTTCCATCGTCTCTCATTATTTATTTATTTTTTAGCATACCTACATTAGGAAAAGCAATTGTTGTAGGGGGGTCTTCATTCGGCAAACACTTGAAAACGGCGAACCGGCGAAACTAATGGATACTAGTGGCGGCCTGAGCTAGGACACTGGAGCGCTCACGTCGTTACGTAAGGGAAATTGCTCTTGTGCCTCCAATTCCTGGATTCCCCGCTGCGACGGCTTCCGACCCGCAACGCACCTGCACTCCTCAAAGATACGATGTGTTTCAGAGCCGCGGAGCTGAAAAACACGGACAAACGGAACCAGCTGCTAAACTCAACGGAGCAGAATCGGGGAGTGACGAGCCCGGCACATGATTTGACTCGGAAAATGTGATCTATGCTTTGAAGTAAACGAAAGTGCAAAGTTTTCATCGCTCAATATCACAGCACAGGCTGAATTTTGGAGTCACATAGAATGGTGGGCATCATCACTCACCGAGCTGTCGTTATTTTCGATTAGTGCATTGGGGCGAAGAAGAACGACCCGCAGGAGGTTTCAAACGTATACGCCTGTCAGTCCGCCTCCGACGTCTCCCCTACCGACTGCGATGGCTCAGTGGCTAAGGCCCTGTGCTTCTATGCCAGAAAACATGGGTTAGATCCCCATTGCGGCTCCCGTTTTTACTATGGAGGCGAAAAACAAAAACCACTGGTGTGCCGAGACTTTGGCACACGTTAAAGATTCCCAGGTGGTCCAAATTATTCGGTGGCTCTCCACTACAGCTCGCTTCATAGCACAGATGTAGCTGCGGAGCGTTAAACATCCGAACGTTTTTTGTTTTTTTTTCGATGTCTTCAAGCCCGAAGAGCAGGAGGCCCTGGTCTCTCGTGCGAGGATATCCAGCAGCCGCAGCACTCTCGCCTACCGGAATAGGATGGCCACCCGCTGCCCATAGATTGTTCTCCCCTACCCTTTCTCTATTGTTTGAGTAAACGTTCTCTCTTTCTCTCTATCTCTCTACTATCTCTCTCTCCCAGCACCCATGGCTCTTTTTGCGCCGCCTGCAACGCGCTGAAAGCCCTAGAGAGCGCTCACGTAATTTGTGTACCCAATACAGGGAAGAGAGCCGAGCTATGTTCGTGTCCTTGAACCTCTTCCAGTTTCTTCCACTGATATCCGTTAGGTTCCTTCTGGAGGCGTAAATTTCCTTACTGGCGCTCGAAAGCACCTTCTGTCATTCCGCACAACAGTAGATCAGCATCTCTACTTGGGCTGTTTCAGGCCGCTTGTATTAGTTTATTTTCCCTATTTTTATCCTCCAGCTTTACATCTGGAAGTTTACGGCCTCCTGCCCTCCTCCACTTTTTTTTAAATGCAGCAGACTCCCGATAATCTAAACTGGGAAGGACCCCAGGATTTTCTTCGAATTATCAGAAGTTTCATAAATATGACTCGCGGCAACATTCCAACTCGCGTTGTAATAAAACACTAACATATATATTTTAATAGAACATTCACACACAATATTGCAGTGCTATTCACGCTTTGAAAAAATATAACAAAAGGAAGACTGCTCTGTCCCACCCTGAGCGTTCAAAATAAAGCTTTCGGTGCCAGCAGGGGTAGCCAGTAATTTAGAGAGTTTTGTGCACTGTTCAAGAACTTACGGACCCCGGCAATATGCTGAAGGGATGCAAATGTGCAGCTGGAAGCGGCAAATGCAGCAGATATTTTCCGACAAGGGCAAGTAAAAAGTCCGAATTGCCCGAATTTCAAGAACGGAGGTGTTTGAATGAGGCGGCTTTAAAATACGTTAAAAACGCAGCGGTCCAACCAAAACTTTGAAATTTCTTTGAATTAACCAAAAGTTTGAATTACCCGAGTTTGAATTATCGCTAGTTTACTCTTTATATCCGAGTATAAAAAAATAAATACTATTTGTGAGCTCTGTTCGCCGAATTCTCACACCTTAGAATATTATTCAGTGTGTTATCCTCGTAACAGCAGCGCTAACATCCGGCTAAATATTGTTGGAAATATGTTTCCAGTGTCCCGATCGTCATATAAGTGCGAGCTAACAGCGCTTTAAAATTACTTTATTAATATAATTACGCTGTAGAGCATGAGTGACCAACTAGATCAAAAACCTGTCGCTTTAACAGGCATATATTTGGGCAACACTCTAGTTTACGGGATTGTCATGGCGTATCTGAGAACGCTTCCCCTTGTCACGAAACGGTTAGGTTGTTTTACAGTGTGAACCTTTCCTTTCGCTTGCTGCTAAAAGGTGATGAATTGTTAACGGAAGTCATGGCATTGCCGCGGGAACTTTATAAGTTTATAGGCTGGGCTGGAATTACCACAGTAGTGTTACCCGGCCTCTGCAAGTCGAAAGGACAGTTTCCTTTGGGTTGATAACTCAGTCGCGTGGCGCATTTGGGTCAACTTTAGCTCGACCACATCGCGATGATCAGAGTCTCAACGTGCCCCAGAAAGTGAAGCACATCTTTAACTCTTCATTATGAGGGACTTAGGCAATGGTGCCGTGGCACCCTCTTCCCTCTCGTGCGCTCACTTTCACAGAGAAAACAGGACACAAATTAAGTATTTTAATTTCTAGAGCAAGTCTGCTGTATTCCCTCGTTACCAATTTACTTTTACGTTAGCCCACTTACAGCGACAGTACGTTAAGGCACATTGCATTACCCCGGACCACACGTGAATGGGCTAAAGAAGCGCCGATTGGGGCGGTATAGTAATATTCCCTCTCCCTCGCTCCCCCGGGTATCTACCGCAGCGGCAGAGGAGGCATACTTTCGTGCCGTCTTACCCGAGTTTTAGAAAACAAGGCGAGGTTTTCCAAGCGTTTCGTCTAATCTCGAGATGCATGCTTCTGAGCGCTGTCGACTTGGGGAAACCAATTTAAATCAGTCGCGCCCTGAATACGCTGACACAAACGCTTCGCCAAGAAGTTGTACGCCTAAACTGCCGAACTGTTCGGGATGCCGCAGGTCACAGCAGTGGACGGATCACGGCGCTGCGCACGGTCGACTGAGCCCGGCGGCCAGTGCGGAGGCACCCCGAGTGTACGCGCAAGGAAATGAACAGCCGCTCGGCGCGACTGCTGGGGCGGAGAGAGCTGCCGAATCGAGCGCAGGCTTTTCCCGCGGGCTTCGGCGGTTCATACAGATTGCAACGACTTCGCCGTTTGATCAGGTTTGGCCGCCGCCGCCACGGTCTGCTGCTTTCAAGGTCAGGGATGTGTGTTCGTCGCCCGCGCCTCCTACGGCGCTCTTTTGGTGGGGCTGATGAGCGCGGACGATGCTCCTGCGCGCCAAAGTTGGGCGCCACCTTGGGACGACGGCTCGAGCCCGCCGCCACTGCCGCCTTCGCGGCGTGTAACGGCACCGCCGACTCGTCAGACGCGGAAGTAGTTCTCCGGCGAGCAGTAATTACCGGCGGCTCGTAGAGCGCCGCACCAACGGGCGAGAGCTCTCCGAGTGCGTCGTTTGTTGCTTCTCTTCCCTCCGAGGTCGTCCGGCTGCTCGAAGAGCGCGTGGCCACTCCTTTGCTGCGCAACGGCCGAGCGTGCATACCGAATCGACGCGAGCACAGTGTGCATCACAGCCAACAACACCTCGTGTATATATACAGCGGGACACGGCGACGATTTCTATCCTGGATCTGGCGAGCTCGAAACTAATATCTAAAGAAAGGCCACACTCCTCGGTCTGAAACTCTGACATTTGCCTCTTTTTCTCTCTCTCCCTCCTAAAGTAATGAAATGCAAAAGGCAGCCGTGCAACCCCCAACTAATTTTCAGTAAGGTTGACGTCTGTGCTAGTTGGTTCAACATGGTTAAGCTACAGCGCAATACAAACACACACAAGGAAATAGCTTACTTAAACGAAGCACGTGTTCGCACTGGACCGTTACTGCGGGCGGATAAAGTGTACTGCGTTTTATATCCCGTTTATCTTGTTTGCCTGCTTTTAAGCTGTTGTGTCACTATATCTTGCATGTATATAAATGTTTCCCGTGTAAATGAACTATGAGTTGGAAGTCAGCGCTACGTATGTCCCTTACTTGTCCTTGTGTGTGTTTTATTGCGCTGTAGCTTAAGTAATTTTCAGCGTTAACCACACCGCTCTCTAAGTAAGAGAGAAATATTACACAGTGTGTGCACTTTCAGCGTATCAGCTAAAGCATACTGGGTTGGAACAGTGTCGCAAACAGGCCCGAAATATCGGCCCACGTCGAGGTAGCGCCGCTGTTGAGCTGCTTGAAGGCGAGAGTTGCCTCTGTTGCGGCGACGAGGAGCTAGCTAGAGGCCAAACTTGGAGCTCCATGACCGGATGAACAGCATAACCACGTTACAGAACACTTTGGTGGGGCAACATCTGAACTCACACCGGCGGAGTAACAGCTCTCAAACTCTGTCTAAATGGCACTGTTTTTAGGTACACACGTGCAGCCGTAAATGAAAACTTTGCAGATGGCACTTTGCAATATACGAGGCAGTCAAACGAAATACCCAGAACAACTCAAAATTCGCGAAAGCTGAGGTTTTTCCCAAGCCGCTAGCAGGCGCTTACACCGGCGCGCATTGGTAGAAGGGCTCTGCCGTCTCCGTGTTTCGCGACTGCAATGGCTGTTGGTTGAAGTTTGTAGTAGAGACGGATTCTTCGCGGCAGCTGAGGGAACTGCGAGCGAATACGGGAGCTCGCCTCATGTGAGTGAAACACTTCTCAGCTTTTTCGGAACAACAATTATATTAGCGCGATTTTTCATTAGCCTATCAACATAAGCGGGAAACAAATAGTTTAGAAATGGACTGCTAATAAAAATACAAACTAGATTCACCAAGGATGTAAAAATGAGATGATAGTGACTGCGTCATAATAAGCTTGTGAAGGAAGTGAACGTATGGAATATATACAAGATCGAGCCCAAGGACGCGGGTTCGATCTTGGCCCGATGCTTTTGAGGCGCAAGCGAAAGCGAAAACGCTCGTGTTTCGATATTTCGGTGCAAGCTAAAGGCACCCAACTGGAGAACATTAATCCGGAGCAGGAGGGCCTCCCAGCCCGGGTGTATATTCGGCGCGTTAAACGCCCAAAGTTTGAATAGATAGAAGATTTTACCAATGATGTTGTGCTACTTGAAACATACGTATATTTTGTCCTCGCCGTCCGGATTGTCGCTTACGGAGGGGCTGCTTAACCTGCATTTAATTGTGTTGCAGGTACTTCCTATCTAGACAAAAACCTCCCCCCCCCCCAAAAAAAAAAATCCAATCCCCTCCATATACCGACGATGATATATAGCCGATACGCGTAGCAAATACAAATTGCTCCGACCCTGTCGAAGTGGCGCAGTGGTATAGACGTCGGTTTCGTAACGCGACGGACCCAGGTTCATTTCCGTCCACGGGAAGCGTTTTTTTTTTGTTTCATCGTCATCACGTGCCTTCCATTGGGCAAAGTTGGCTTTCCTGGAGTGCGTCTTGGTTACGAAACCGCCATCAGTGATAGCAAGAAAGCTTCGCTTTAAAAATAAAACGTGCAGCCGTGGCGCCGTGCCTTCTTCGGGGACAGGGCAAAAGGAAACTCCTGATTGCAGAAATGCACGACTGCCTTTTCATCAGCTATCCCATAAACAAATCATTATTGAAAGAATTAAACTGCCCTTTCCTCCGTGAATTCGCAGGAGTGTTCGGTATGCTTTGCACTCGTCTTGTACCGCCTTCATCACTCTGCATCACGTATACATTTCAGTCGGCGTTAACACTTCGCGTTTGTTTCCTTGGTCACCACCGCCATCATCTGCCGCTGTGTAGCTACGGCAGAAGGGATGCCTGTCCCAATGATTTACGCGCGATCCGGTAATGTATAATACACATCCGTTCACTGCTGCAAGGTTTCCCATTTCATACCTGCACCTAGTTTTCGGTTCCTCCTCGCCTCCCTCGGCGTACAGTTGCTCACGCCGATTCGCCGACGGCGACAGAAGCAAAAGATAAGAAAAAGCGAAGGGTAGGATTACAGCAGGCGTCGGCACGTATGCGCCATCGAGGTAAGAAACTCGTAAGGCGGAAGAGGTGGTGGGGTTCCACACGACGGTTACAAACGGCATAGAGCTACTGTTACGCGAGGATTCGAGACAAAATTCGGAAAAAATTGTAGTAGGCGCGTTGCTCATAAATGTACCGTGCTTGTAATTAGCCAAGCCATTTTAAAAATATTGCTCAATGTTCAATTCGAGGCTTTGAATTAGTAGTGCTTGAACGTGGGCTGGTAGGTTTTATTGCATATTTTTGCATATTTTGAAAAAAAAAAAAGAGCGCGTAGACTTCCAAAAAGCGCTCCATTTTGCGAAGAATACATCTAATTTCATTCCCATTCCATCCCACGCAAAAAGGCAGGTATATACCCGCGGCGCCGTGAAGCCACAGGTGCGGGCGCTTAAGCGCTGCGCAATAAAAAACCGAGCGACTTGCTTTGTCTAATCGGAGCAGACACAGCGGTCAGCGGGGTCTCGAATCGCCGAAAGCCTGCGAGGAAACGGTTCATGACGTTCACCTGTCACGCAAACCAGCAGCGCCCATCGCTACAAGCACCACTTTAATAAATCGTTTCTCGTTCGCAGGCACACATCGGAGCTCTGCAGTGTGGCCGACAATTGCGGAAAATCAACTTCTCGTCACATTGTGAGAAACATTACGTTCAATAAAAGTGTGCGGAAAACTTTGGAAAGGAAACTTTTGGAACATATTTCATCAGCTAGCCGCATGCACTGCTAGGGCGGCAGAGTTCTGAGAACTTGATATCACAACAGAAGCGTCTTGACCGTGTCGAGGTACATAGAGATGACATAGCAATACATTTAAACTTCGTAAAAATTCACAAGTACAGCAGCTTTGGTGCTTTCCGACTGCCCGCGAAACAATAAAAAAGTGCGGATGACGCCATAATTAATGAAATTGTTCTTACCGCATTCAGAAGCGAAATCAGTGTTCCCAATTGTACGCTTCATAGCAATCTACACAGTAAAATTGCCAATACGCCCCCGAAACGCCAACGTAGCGGGAAAAAATATTTATGAATCTGGCAGGGTGTCGAACCGGAACCGAACCGAACCGAAAACCGGAACTGAACCGGTATTTTTGCCGGAACTGAACCCGAACCCGAACCGTTATTTTTTGAGCACGCTGAACCCGAACCGGAACTGAACCGAAAAAAGAAATAACGGTTACCCGTTCATGCCGAAACGGTTCGACCCTCTGTTGATGACATTTCACAGTCAATGCAATTCAGGCTTTTTTTTCTTTCACGTACCATCAACTTCGTACCTGCTCGCTCACTTCCCCCTCCAGACAATTGAACACTATCACGCTCTATGTAACAACAAGGGAAATGAATGAGCACCAATGTAGCAATGGTCTGTTGCTGCTGGAAGCGCGAGCGTAGTGGAAGCTGACCAAAGGAAATGTCATTCTCCGCAGCTTGCAGGGGATATAAAACGATTTCGCCCTTCCCTAGCTGCAACTTTAGTGGAGAAATCAGGCTGCAGGAGTGCTCCAGTGTGCAGCAGCGAAAGCCCGATGTGTGCAAACCTTTTCCATTTCATAATTTCTTTAAAAGGTCCGACACCTGCAAATTGTAATATTTGACAAATTTGACCGCAGGAGCTGCTCAGTGGCTAAACCGCTTGATGCTGACCAAAAGTGGCTTCGATGTCCCTTACCCACGACCATTTTTGAGGACAGTACCGTGGACAAGCTCCGTTTTTTACAAGTACTAATTACAACAGATATGTCAGGGAAAACTGTTAAGGTGCGCACTTAATCTCTTGGCAAGAAACTGCAGTCCTCGACCTTGTCTTGGAAGCAGCAACAGTAATAAAGCAGATGACACGTGCAGAAAGGACGGCCGGTACCTCACACTGTCCCATTCGCCGAGCGATCATCTTTTCTGCTTGTTCTGCAGTTTTTTCTCTTTCAGATCTGGTTTTTTTTCGAAGGTGCACTTGTACTGACTGCCCAACTCGCTACATTACTTCTACTGCTACTCGATCCGGAGGGGAGTACTGATTTGATTTGATTGTGGGGTTTAACGCGCCGACCCAGCACAGGCGATGAGGCGCGCCGTAGTGGAGGGCTTCGAATTAATTTTGACCACCTGGGGATCTTTAACATGCGCCGAAATTTTGTACACACGGGCGTTTTTGCTTTTCGCCTCCATCAGAAAAGCGGCCGCTTCGGCCGGGAATCGAACCCGCGACCTCGCGCTCAGCAGTGCCTTAGCCACTGAGCCACCGAGGCAGGTCAGAGGGGAGTACTGCTGTGGACGAATTAAAGAGCGCCTACCCAAAAAAGTTCTTCTCATGCTCCGCGCGTAAAATTTCCCTTTCATTTTGTAACAGCATAATCTGTTATAAGATTACGCAATGTAGCACACGGAATGATGGCCGGGGGTCAGGCGGTACGATGACATACTGATTGTAATGCACACATCCAGTATAGCTTTCGCAAAAGGAATTGCAGTGGTCAGAGCAATAATGCAGTGACTGAGCGTTAACTAAAGCTTACTTTTAACAAAAGTGTGGCTAACACATTCGATAGGGTGACAGCTAAGAAATTATTCAGGGTGACCAAATGATCTAATTCATTGGTAGTATTTATGTGCCTGTAGTAGGGTTTTTCTGTTTTGTTACAAATATAAAAAAAATGTGCGCCATTGGTATTAAGCGCTGATATTTCAACACGCCAGTACGCAGACCTAAATTTAAGGCTTCAAGGTAAGCGTTATAGGCCATTCCATAGCGACGATTGCGATTTCACCAAAAAATGAAAGGGCAGAATATATATCCCACCGTCATATCTCTTGGCGGTGGCTTTATGAATAGTCGCTAGGACAACATAAAGTCTGGACGAGAAAGCAGGTAGTAAATCGTCACCACTCCATCTGTTTTTCTAATATCTCGTGATTTTTTAAAGTTTGCTTTGCAATCGCGCCACTGCCCATGGGGAACAGCAGCATTTTGAATTTTTGTTTGTGTTTTGACTTTACTGTCGCTTTAAACTACTAAATGTTTTTTTTTCTAATTTCAGTGACAATTCAAATCATCGAACCGGTTCGCGAACCGGTTCAAGCTCCCGAACCGGTTCGCGAACCGGTTCGGCACGTGATTTTGTCGAACCGGAACTGAACCGGAACGAAATTATTTCACCCGAACCCGAACCGTAACCGAACCGGTATTTTTTTCGGTTCGACACCCTGGAATCTGGCAAATACGTATTCGCCCTTACTGAGGCAATAAAAGTGAGGATTCCGTAGCGCGTCTTCGGCAGGCGATCGCAGGAAAAAAACGGCGTTGAATGCGAATGGCTACAACTACGATGACAAAGCGAGATGCGGCAGTTTAATCGTTATGAATAATATGATCCTGTCCACCAACAAGCCCACTAATGAAATTAGCAAACGGGGACGACTAAGCATGTCGCGCGCAGTGCACTAACAAGCGACGCTACCAAGCTCGCCCCGTGCCGAGCAATTTCAAGCTCTCTTAAATAAAGTTTACCTTCTCCTCCTTCACTCCAAAAGCGGGATTGTGCTAGTACCAAGTCGTGCGGTAACCGTGCTTTACAATTCGTCCTCTAAGTTACTTAGGAAGGCAACGTCATCAGCAAATCTGAGGTTACTGAGGTATCCTCATTAACCTTTACACCCACGTGTTCCCAATCCAATGTTCTGAATACCTCTTGAACACATGCTGTGAATAACACAGGAGAGATGGTGTCTCCTTGGTTGACGCTCTTCCTTATAGGCATTTTACTGCTCCCATAATGGAGGGCTATGGCAGCTGTGGACCCATTGTTGATATCCCCTGGTATTCTTACGTAATGGTCATCTACATCCTGATTCCGCAATGACTGAATGACTGCCAAGGTCTCGACCGAGTCAAATGCAGTCTCATAACCTGAGAAGGCTATATATATGGGCTGAGTATACCCCCCGCATTTCTCTATCACCTGATTGATCTGGGAAAGCAGAGTAGAATCGTGGACCTGCAAATTAATATGCAGAAAACTAAAGTAATGCTCAACAGCTTCGATAGAGCACAGCGGTTTGAAATAGTCGGTGAGGCTTTGGGGCAAGCGATTATATCTACTTAGGCCAAGTAGTGGCTCGGATCCCAACCACAAGGCAGAGATAATTAGAAGCATAAAAATGTGGTGGAGTGCATTCGGCAAGTATTCTCAGATAATGAATGGCAGCCTACCATTGTTACTGAAGAAGAAAGTTTATAACAGTCGCATCTTACCGGCACTCACCTACGGAACAGAAACTTGGAGGCCCACTAAAAGGGCTGAACTTAAATTGAGGACGACTCAGTCAGCAATGGAACGGAAGATGATAGGTGTAACATTAAGGTACAAGAAGAGAGCGGAGTGGGTCAGGGAACAAACGCGTGTTAAGGACATATTAGTAGAAATTAAGAAGAAGAAATGGACGTGGGCAGGGCATGTAATGCGAAGGCACGATAACCGTTCACTAACGGTAACAGAGTGGATCCATAGAGATGGCAAGCGGGGCAGGGGGCCGCAGCAGGTTACGTGGGCAGGTGAGATCAAGATGTTTGCGGAAATAAATTGGTCACAGTTAACACAGCACCGGGTTTATTGGAGATGTACGGGAGATGCCTTTGCCCTGCAGTGGACGTAGGCAAGAAGAAGAAGAAGAAGAAGATGATGATGATGATGATGATGATGATGGTGATGATGATGACGACGACGACGACGACGACGACCAAGCCCTGATCAGCTCGATTGCAAAGGTCTGACCACAAACCAACTCGAGGGCGAACGAACACAAGTGCGCAACTTTCTGTTGCTTTGGACATGGCGATAATGACGAACATGGCACCTCGCAGTAACACACGTAGCCCCGACACGTGCACACGTTTCGCAGATCAATTGAACAAACATGTTGTCCCACTCACTCACTCACTCACTCACTCACTCACTCACTCACTCACTCACTCACTCACTCACTCACTCACTCACTCACTCACTCACTCACTCACTCACTCACTCACTCACTCACTCACTCACTCACTCACTCACTCACTCACTCACTCACAACCCCCCCAGCGAGTGGCTCCTGCCACGAATAGCCAACAGTGAGTACGGGAAGCCCCGCACATCGCAAAAGTAGTACGAGTGCACTCGCCACTCGTTAAGTGGCGACCGGGGCTCAGCACTGGCTAGTTGCGAGTGGTGAGTGGCGCTCACCGCAAGTGGTGCTCGCACTCGCGAATGGTGAGTGCACTCGCACTCGCGAGTGATAAGCGGGGCTCACTGAGGGTGGCGCTCGCACTCGCGAGTGATGAGAGGGGCTCGCCGCGAGTGGCGTTCGCACTCGCGAATGGTGAGTGCACTCGCACTCGCGAATGGTGAGTGCACTCGCACTCGCAACTGCTGAGCGCTTTGCGCCTCGAGTGGCGATCGAACTCGCGAGTGGTGAGCGGGGCTCACCACGACAGGCGCCCGCAGTCATGAGTGCTGAGCGGGGCTCGCCTCGAGGGCCGCTTGCACTAGCGAGTGGTGAGCGGGGCTCACCGTGACTGGCGCACGCACTCACTCGCACTCGCACTCATAGGCCCAAAACGATGGGGAGGCTCACTCACCACTCACTCATAAGTTGTGAGGGGGGTGGGGTGAGTGCACTCGTGAATGATCCTGCCGACCTATGCTTATGCCGGTGTTCAAACGGTGTTCGTTTTGGATAGCTATAATACAGTGTCATCAGTACAAAGGTCAGCGCATATATGGCGACCGGTGGCCTGTCGTTGTGTGACGTGACGCGGTTACGTCAGTAAGAGAACTCGGTTTTTTTGGGTGAGATGGGGGGAGGGGGGGGGGCGGTGGCTTTCAATTTCAATCGTCTGGTCTGGGGTTCGTTTACCCGCTTTTCCACACTACGGTTGTGGAACCCCTGATTATTACCGGGACGGGTAGAGGTGCTGACAAACGCCCGCGGCGAGAAAACAGCAAACTACTTGACCAGTACATGCTACAAATACAGTCAAATTCTTAATGGTGATACCAAGTTGGCGTCTATCGGCACAAAAAAAAATACGGCTAAAAAAAAAAAGAAAAGGCTGCCTGACATACTTGGAAGACGCCTATTTGGTTGTTAACGGCAAACATTGCTGCGCTAAGCTAACACTCACGAAATGAAAAACAATATGACTGAAACGCACATCACTGCAGCGCTGCAGTCGTCTTGTGTTTAACTTCGTGGCCCATGTTAGCTTAGCGCCACCAATGTTTGCCGTCTGAGCTACATTTTTTTCTTCTCTGTAGTCGTTTCTTCGAGCCAGGCGTTGGGGGGGGGGGGGGGGGTGATTAAAACAAGCCCGAAAATTTACCGCTACAGCTTCGAGAAGTTCATTACAGAGTTATTTTCGGTCGGTGCAGGGAGCCCGCGTCCATCGCTTGTAATTGGGCGTGGGTTTGTCGCCAATATCACGACGCATGCTCCACCGTGCGCGTAGCTAGAAAAATGAATTTGCTGTTGTGGAAATTTTCGGGCTCAAACACTGGTCCAACTAGTTCACATGCGGAAATAATAACTTCTCAACCACGAGTTTTTGCTGATAGCGAGGTATAACTCGAGTGAGGGAAAGCGTCAAAGTTCTGTGTGCCGTACCCGTAAAAAAATATTGTCACTGGCAATCATCTGTACGTTAACAACTGTCGCGGAAGGTCGTGATCTTAAGACCATTTTCTATGAATTTTTGTAGTTCTACCTTTCCTTTCCTTCCCGGATCCAGTTGCAGTTTGTCAGATAACCTCATCTTCCCTCCTCACTGGAAAATCTTAGGAAACCGCCAATATTTATGCAAAGCATACTTCAAGTACTAAAATCCTGGCTAAAAACCATAAAAAATGCTGGCTGTTTCAGTGCCGTTACACTGTGCTCGCTACAACAATCAGCGCATCTACGAAAATAGGCCGGAGGCTATATTATGGTTTATATGCGTGTACCACTCCAGGTTGTCAACTTCAGAAAAAAATCTACAGATATTTAGAGAATTGTCTACTCATCCTTAACCCGCTTGTCTAAATTGTGAGTTCTTCACAGACAGATTTTCTATGAGTAGCCAAATATGTCAGGTTATTTTATAGCTTTTAAGCTTTTTCGATTACTTCGGGCAATGATCGAAGTTTATACTATTATAGCGATGAGGGGCCTTGACTTCGCCAATTATGTATTTTTCCGCAAATGCAAGGCGAGTGCAGGGTTGGTCCGTTTTTGATATTTTTTTATTTGTATTTTCATCGTTATCTTCCAGGCTCCTTACGTGTAGTCTTAGTTTTTGGGATTAGATGTATAAAATGGATATTTTTGATTTCGTCGGTTCATTAATTCTTTAATTTTTTTCTATTTTCCGTATTTTCTAGTTTTTCCACAATTATTTTCGACCAATTATGTACCCTTACGTAATTATAATGGCAAATCTGTTGCTTTCGCCAATTATGACTTTTTGTAGAAATGCAGCTGGCTACACGGTTTCACCATTTTCGCCATTTTTAATTTGTGTTTTCATCGTTCTTTTCCAGGCTCCTTTTCTTTGTTTTTTTTTGTTTTGAATGAGATGTATAAGATGCATATATTTCATTCCTCAGTTCAATACTGTAAAATTTTTATTTTTCTATTTTTTGTACCTCTTAGGTTTTCTAAATTCTGTTCGACCAATTATCTACATCTACGCTGTACAACGATGAAATGTGTTGATTACGCCAGCTATGCATTTTTATCCATATGCAGGCTGTTACACGGTCCTGGCAGTGGGGGTACTCCGCAAAGACTGATGGGCATTAAAAAAAAAGAAAACTAAAGCACTTCCACTCAACGTGAAAGCTGTCGGAAGGGCAGAGGATTGATTCACCAGAGGGGCTGTGGCACCGTTCTCCACTATTTGCTACCACTTCCCAAGCTCTCCCCCTCTCTTTCTCACTCCTCTCTTGATCACACTGGTCCTCCGCAGGGTGGGACTTCCAGGGTTTTCGCCGGATGCACCAATACCGCGTCACGGCGACTGAACAGAGGTTTGTTCCATGAAATTCCACTTTCCCGCCTTCGCAGTGCTCGCGCGCCGTCTCCTGGGACAGATTGCATCCTTTTCTTTATATTTTGTTTCTTGTTATGCCTGCAACAGTACGAGTGGGAGTTGTGTTCTTTTTGTGCTTGCTTTGATCTCTCACGTGCTGGAGCTTTTCTGGGCCGCTTTGGAACGCGTAGTTTTTTAAAGACGATAGTCTTTCTTGGGCTACTTAAACCCAGAAATTTTGGTCTGTCTGTATGTCTGTCTGTCCGTCTGTCTGTCTGTAACTCGATTCAGCCACCCGGCCAAGGTAAAACAATGCCTGCGCAATAGTCTTATATAGTCACAGCTAAATGTGCCCGTCGAAGTCCGGTGTAATGTTCATACTTGTCAATATTGTTGAATAACAATAAGACATTACACATATATAAGACAACAAATTAATACAGAAGTGATATTGACAGCGTTCCATTATAAAAAATCGTACATGTTTGATTTTGGCGAGATTAAATATTTCATCAACTGAAGAAAAAAATGTCACTCCGCCGTCGCCTGCTGTCGCCCGCGCCATATAGCTTCTGGCGGCATTTGAAGAAGTCAAGTGGCAAAAGTTGCGAAAGGTTCCACTAGATAGGTTCCACGTTCTGCTTGGAACGCACGTGGACTAGGGAAACGCGGTTCTATAAACGTTGAAGTAGGGCGCCTCGATTCACACGCGTCTTCGCCGTTCGGCAGCGTTGGCATCGAGACACCCGGTTTGGAGCAGTGGAACGCGGGAAATTTAAAATGATTTAAGCACACATTTGGCGTCTTTACCTTGGGAGGAGCGCGACGCAACAGTAACAACATGAGAGGTGAGCGGGAAAGCGAAGGGAGGCATCTACTTGGGAAAAGCCGATAAAGACTATCGTCCTTTGACGACATTTGCAACGAAAGGAGCAGATACGCGGCCAATTTTTTTTTAGCGGCCCCACTTTTTTTTTTGTTTACTTTCGTAAAAACCAATACCACGAGCATTCCTAACTAAATTACCGCAGGGACTGCCAGTTTACTACATATATTTTACCTCAAATGTACCTGTAGTTTTCTTTGCTCAAAATAATGGGGACATGTTTGACAAGTTCCAGCGGTTTCAGCAGTTTCAAACGGTCCTGCCTATATAAACCTCTTGTTCAAGTATACTCCTTACTTTTGGCCCGAAGGCTGAATCGAGGGACAAGCGGCTATCTTTTGAAGCCTCTGTTTTGGTGCATGACGCCGCGGGACTCTGTTTGGGTGCGTGACGACGCGTGATTGCGGTGTCTAGATAGCGCGACCGCGGACGAGCTACGACGAGAAGCCTAAAGTGCTCTGCACTTACAAGAAAAGCAGACGTTCAGTACAAGACGCGCCAGTTACCTTTCTTGTGTCGTTAGTCGGCCAACCACGTGACAAACATTTTCTTTCCAGGATGCCAACATAGTTTTTTAGGTGAGGAGCACCTTAGGACCTCGCAATGTCCGTCCGTTGGCGTCCGTGCACCCAGTATTATGGACGAGCGGCTCAAAGAGAGTCTCAGAAAAAAAAGAAACCAGGACCGGCAAGATTCAAACCACCGACTCCCGCAACAACACGCAAGAAATCCAACACGCTACCACTAAACTATTTTATTCTTTATTACTCTACCACTAGACTACGCCGCCAGACTGAAATTTGAATAGAAAATAAGTACTGTTGTGTACAGCGACCTCACAATGTCCGTTGGCGTCCGTGCACACAGCATTATAATAGAAAAAATTTAAAGGCGCATCTCCCCGCGAGAGAGACTCGAGTAAATGCGTCGCATAGGGGGTGGGTGTATTGCGTTAACGTTTAGTGTTTGGGGAGTTGGTGGTAGTGAATGCGTTGTATCAGCAGCTTCTTGACGTAGTTTGAATGAGTCAAGGATATAAGGCGCTTTCGTAGCCTCCCATTCTGTGTCGGCTTTGTGGCGCAGTGGGAAGAGCACCATGTACCTCGCGTTCCGCCCACAGGTAGTGAATGCGTTGTATCAGCAGCTTCTTGACGTAGTTTGAATGAGTCAAGGATATAAGGCGCGTTCGTAGCCTTCCATTCTGTGTCGGCTTTGTGGCGCAGTGGGTAGAGCACCATGTACCTTGCGTGCCGCGCGCAGGGTCGTGGGATCGAAACCAGGCGCCGGTAAGTATTATTTTTTTATATAGTGTAGCGAGCGATGCGGACTACTACGGACGCCTAGAACGGGTGACATCGTGAGTTAAAGAAATGCTCTGCATTTAAAATATGAGTCAAGCCAGCTAAAAGTGAACAAAACGCAAAAAAAAATCACACATTTCCACGCCGTGAACGATGCCGAGGGTGCGAAGTACTGGGACGCGAATTCTCTTTCCTGTGGCGCTTGCCATTTATAAACAGTGCCTTTACTGCACCTCAAAATCATTCAAAACTCGGAGTGCATCAGCACGCATGGACGATGACACTCATCACACAGGCAATACACATCTTGTGTCCCAGTGCTTCGCATTCTCGGCATCGTTCACGGCGTGGAGATGTGTGATTTTAAAGACGATAGTCTTTCTTGGGCTACTTAAGCCCAGACATTTTGGTCTGTCTGTCTGTCTGTCTGTCTGTCTGTCTGTCTGTCTGTCTGTCTGTCTGTCTGTCTGTCTGTCTGTGACTCGATCTCGATTCAGCCACCCGGACAAAGTAAAAGAAGTCCTGCGCAATAGTCTTATATAGTCACAGCTAAATCTACCCGTCCAAGTCCGGTGTCATAATTGTTAAAGAAGAACAAGACATTACGCAAATATAAGATAACACATTAACACAAAAGTGATATTTGCAGTGTTCCTTTATAAAAAATCATACATGCTTGATTTTTGTGAAATTAAACACTTTATAAACTACAGAAAAAAAATTCACTCCGCCGTCGCCTGCTGTCGCCCGCGCCACTATAGCATCTGGCGCCATTTTAAGAAATCAACTGGCAACAGTTACGAAAGGTTCCACTAGATAGGTTCCACGTTCTGCTTGGAACGCACGTGGAGTAGGGCAACGTAGTTCTATCAACGTTGAAGTGGGGCGCCTCGATTCACGCGCGTCTCCGCCGTACGGCAGCGTTGGCATCGAGACACCCGGCCTGGAGCAGTGGAACGCGGTATATTTAAAATGATTTAAGCAAACATGTGGCATGTTTACCTTGGGAGGAGACAGACGCAAGAGGAACAACATGAGAGGTAAGCGGGAAAGCGAAGGGAGGCATTTACTCGGCAAAAGTCGATAAAGAATATCGTCATTTGTCGACATTTGCAACGAAAGGAGCAGATAGGCGGCCAATTTTTTTACCCGGACACTACTGTTCGCGTGTGTCTCTGCCGAAATCTTGCAATAAAATGTCTAGCCGAAGCTGTCACCAGCACATGATGATATACGGTACACGCACGCATGCGCCAAAGAACCAGCACAAACTATGTCGCGTTTCCGCAGAATTGAACGTCTACTCCCGTATTTGCCGGGGAAAGCACAAAGAATAAACATCTATACCCACCTACCCTATGCACGCATGCGGGCCTTACCGGAAACGACCTAGGGCACACGTAATTCGTCGCGAAGCGAGCCAGCAAAATGGGCAAGAAGGACCTGCAGAATAACGAAAGCAGCTCTGGGTATTGGTTTCGATCGAAGATAGCACCAACAGCACCTTCGAAAGAAAGCCTGTACGGTATCTCTGAAAGGTGATGAGATTAATACCATCATAAACGGCTTCACCGTCGGTGCATCTATATCGACCGCTTTTATGTGTATTTCGGAAAGCACGGAAGCTTTATGTCCCTTCTGTAGGTCCACTGCAGTACCTTTATGTCGAGAACAAAATAAACTTGTAAAAAATAGAGAACTGCCTCATCAACCTCATGTATAGCGTTTACGACTTTTTGTACCTGTATTTTCATTGTGCGTACATGAAACTGACGTGTAGCATGTTCCAGCAACAATGATTTGCGTGTCGTCAGGCTCTCGGCGTATATAATTTCGGGTGAATTTATTCGTCTAGCAGCATGACGCCATTCACTCCACCTTATGAAAACTGTTTGCCTGGGTCGCATTGGGTGCGATTACATATCTATTGGAAATAATTCTGGGGTTTAACACGACAGCCTCGCATCCCCAGAATCCATCTGCAGAAGCTTCATAACCATTACAGCCTATTTAGGTCCCCTGCAGGACGAAGGCATCTCCCATGACTACCCTCTAAAACTTATAGGGTGTCTTCAGGTGATTCGCTACGCAGCGTATAAGTAAAGAAACCCCAGTGACATGTAAATCATTGGAGGAAATGCAAATTCAGACTGTGCAATACATCAGGCCATAATAGATACCCATTTATGGCCTTATAGAAACATATTGCGTTACTATAACACCAGCAACTATCCAGATCAATAAGACCTATTTTATTTAAAATATGGTAGCATTTCTAGTGAACTTCTCATCCAGATAATAAACCCGTCGTAGATTATTCAAACCAAGTGTTTTTGAACTGATTCTATGAAATGGATATGAGTTCTGGGAAGCTGATTTTATACAACGGAACCTAAATCTCCAAGAGATCGTACCAGGGAAGATGACATATGATAACAACCAGGCCATCATATCTTACTGCAAGGTCTATACGCACAGCTAGAGCCCTCATGGCAAACATTTTTACGCACACGATGTTGTATCCCAAGAAAATGAAAGCAAGGCACTTTCCCCTTACATAATAAAGGTGAGTTAGTGTCTCCTCATAATGCAACCGAACTTTTGCGCTTGCATAACAACGTACGCAAAGAGCTTTTCTTTTACTAAATAATTCTCCGGCAAGATAATTTATGTGAACAAGCGCGCTGGGAAAGAGCGTTGCCCAAGACTATTTCGCCTTTCTTTGGGACTTCTTGAGAGCGTCTGGGATTCCGTAACTACTACGTCTGTGCATTACATAGAACTTAGAATACACTAATTAATTCAGCGCACTCCTTCCATCTGCCTTCAAGTACGTGTATTTATGCTCCTCATTTCACGCTCCCCGCATTTCTGTAGTGTCACTACAGTGTTTTGAGTCCAAGCCTGCAAGCGCCGTTCGCCATCTGCCCGGTGTGCTCATGTATCGCATTTTTAAGACGATAGACTTTCTTGGGATACTTAAACACAGAAATTTATTTTGGTCTGTCTGTCTGTCTCTCTGCCTGTCTG
Source organism: Haemaphysalis longicornis (assembly GCF_048455015.1). Classification (NCBI taxonomy): domain Eukaryota; kingdom Metazoa; phylum Arthropoda; class Arachnida; order Ixodida; family Ixodidae; genus Haemaphysalis; species Haemaphysalis longicornis. The sequence goes on from NW_027526203.1 coordinate 327,653,324, forward strand.
CCTGTGACTCGATTCAGCCACCCGGACAAAGTAAACTTGATATTGCGCAATAGTCCTATGTACTCACAGCCAAATGTAAACGTCTAAGCCCGGTTTATATGTTCATACTTGTCAACTTTGTCGAACAAGAACAAGACATTACACAAATATAAGACAGGAAATTAGTACACAAGGTATATTTACAGTGTTCCTTTATTAAAAAATTCATGGACACTTGGTTTTTCGCTAGCAAATGATATTCTCCATCTACTGCAGAAACCCGCCGCCTCCTGGCGGCATATGAAAAATCACGCGGCAACCGCAACGAAAGGTTCCGCTAGCTAGGTTCCACGTTCTGCTTGGAACGCACGTGGAGCACGGCCACGCGGTTCTATAAACCTTGAAGCCGGCCGCCTCGATTCATGCGCGTCCCCGCCGTACTGCAGCGCTGGCATCGAGGAACCCGGCCTGCAGCAGTGGAACGCGGTAAATTGAAATCGCCTTGAGCAAACCTTTAGTGTGCTTACCTTGGGATGAGCGCGACGGCACAGGAACAGCGTGAGAGGTGAGCGGGAAAGCAAAGGGGGGCATTTCCTTGGAAAATGTCTACAAAGACTATCGTCTTTTGGCGATATTTGAACGAAAGGAGCAGATACGCGGCCAATTTTTTAAGGACGTTTCGCCGGGCACATACTGCGGCGGAAACTCGCTCTCTATTGCTAACAGCCAAAGCGCGCACCCGGCTGGCGTCCGCAAAAAGGATCCACAAAGTACCTACCCCCTGGCGCTTTCAAATCCCAATAGCTGCGACTCATTCCATAGCGCGTGTACCAGAAAGAAATAATAAACACTGGACGCGAGCTTTATTCTCACGGACTGCTACGCGTTCCATATCGCGTGCACCAGAAATATCGCCTGCAGTCTCAGATGGCCTTCAGATAATGGGGAGGCAGTGCCGGAGCAGCATGGATACTGCAACAAGGGGCAGCTCCAGCCAGTGCGATTTTTACAGAAGACTGGCCAACGACCCTAGCAAAAAAAGAGAAAACGTTATCGCGTTCCTATGTCATTAGAGTATGCGCGGGGTCCTCAGCAACTTTTTCTTTGTGTACGTATCGATAAATTTGAACTTTACTTCTTCAATATCCGTTATTTTATCATGGATGCGAAATCACGTCACCTGTGCTAAGAGTAATGCTGTGTGTATACGCATGGGGGGCATCCATCTTAGGCGTTGTTCAGCTGTTTTATTTTCCCCTAAATGCGTTTTATAGCAGAACCTGCATTCTGCAGCGGCAGTCGGGCGTTGCCAAAATCTTTTAGAGGGAGTCATAGATTAGAGAACACCTTTCCGTCGCCTTTCAAAGCTCCGCCTGTAGCATGCCGCAGCAATTCTTTTGTTGTGCGTATGTTGCCTTTTGGCATGCCACATTTCCTATTCCCCTTCAATTACAGGGATGAACGTTCTGTGCATGCCTTGAATGCCAAATTCAAGCGCAGGCTGCACACTTTATAAGCTCCTTTTTCTGTCTGTTTGGCAGAACGAATTGAAATTTTTTCAGCGTTGACTTGTGGCTTCTGAAGTCGCGCTCGAGAGATGTTTGAAGGGCTTTACTGTACAGAATAAATACCTCGCAGTGGCAGTAATCGATTGCCGAATCGGCAGGATAATTGTCTCGATATTACTGCGAAAGGGCTATTAGCCCACGTCGGCCGATTTTGCGGATATAGAAACTCATACACCATGGCGAAGCCCCTTTCGTGAAACTTCCCATATTTTCCAGTTACTAAGCCGCTTGCGCAAAGGTTGACACTCAGCAGGGTGAATGGGCGACGGGGTCATGCGACGTTCCGGCGTCAGACCTAAAGTGTTGGGGACCAGAGTGTTGCGTACCGGCAGGGTTGTATTGGACGATGCAGAACCTTAAAGCGAAACGCTATGCCTATACACCAGCGATAACCTGCAGTTGCTGCTGCTAGTCAAGTGTCAACCCGCCCATACCCGCAATGGTGTTTTAGAAAATACTTAGTAAGGAGCAATGCCTGCCGCTTTCGTACGCTGTTCTGTGGTTGGCGCCGCCAGACTATTTGTCAACTGACAACTTTTCTTCTTATCACTAAAGTGGCAATTCACAATGTACGACCGGTTCTGCAGCTGCATTCACGCACGAGGAAAAAATCTTGCCAAATACCCACTCAGTATTTTCGTCAATTTAGGTGGTGCCAACGCTTGTTCTGGCACTTGACGCTTATGAGCTCTTAAATAGCTGGTACAATTTGAGGCAGCGCTTCACTGAATAGCGATGCAGCCTCTCAAAGCGCTTTCAAAGGCGACAAAACAGCCTCTATAGTGACTTCTGTACGTGCTCCTTAAGTTACTGTGCTATCTTCTTAGAGGACACACTGAAGAACAATAAGACGTCACTGATCGTGCACGTAGAACGGCTTGGATAGGCTACGCACCGCGTGCGCATAGACTGTGTGAGCGCGAATAGCATTGTGCATACAGCATAAACAAAAACCCGCTGCAAATGACGGTCGGCTTGCCAACTGCGGAACGCTCCGCTCATCACCGTCGCACCATTGCATCCTTGGCTGCGCATCTGTGTACGCTCAGCCCGAGTCTGGCAAGCTCTTCTGTGGGTGTGTGAGCTACGCTGAAAGCCAGGGCATCTTCGACGGCCCCGAAGCAAAGCAAGCATTCTCGAATGGTCATGCTGCCAGGTTATAGGTATCGCACCCAGAAGGAGCTCTTGTGTCTGGGACACATCTGACATTGCATCCGCAAGCACAGCGAAAAATCCAGACTTGTTTTTCGCTGTCGCTATTCCTTCTTGAATTAGTTTTACTATTGCAGCAAATTGTATTCTATACGACATATATTGCACAGAGGGAATCACTTTCAGCAGTTTAATGTGGTCAGAAGATAATGGGGATCTAACACAATAGCGTTAAAGAGTTCGTAGAGCAAAAAGGCGGCATGGGTAACAGGGAGAAAAATCACATGGTTGGTAGACAGAGTCATGACGAATGCTATTTATGTGAAGGAGCGAAACGTTTGCTTGCGTTGCAACGTCCGACGAGTGGAACGGATGTCCGGATGCCATCGTTCGCTGCCGGCGGAACAGGACACATGGACGATGGATGTGGCGCCATTTTCCTGTGCGTAGAGTCTCTGAGTTGTCGTCTTCTACCAGTGGGAATGGCGCACCTACGGCTGGTAATGCTCGGCTGTTGCGTTCCACCCTTATAAAGGCAAAGCTTATTCGTCCTCCAGATTTTTTTATTCCGGTCGTAAACTTTTGAAATGTTTAAAGGGGAGGGGGGGGTGGAGCAGTGGAAAAGGATAGAAGTGCAGGATACTCTAACATTGACATAAATATCTAATAAAATAGCGGGGAATACAGCGGCCCCTGCAGCCGAATCGGTAACGCGAAATCCGAAGATTGTGGGTTCTGCTTTCACCTGAAGCATGTTTTTATTATTTTTTTTTTCATTTTTTCAAGTATTACAAATTCCTGTTTCCACCGGGAAAGAATGGCTAACCTCTTCGCCCGTACCCTCGTTGGCGTTGTTAACTGCTGACTGCTCTTTCTGTGTTCATTCCGCAAGCCCCTAAGCACATTTAGCTATATGCAAAGCGGTGGCCTTAGTTCGGACGCCTTGGTGCAACAGGTAGTATAAGAGGGCTACCCGCTGGTAGACTGCTCTTTACAATGCCGCAGACAATCCCGTCACGCCCTGGGTACGAGGAGGTCTCCATCAATCCGGGTTGTCGGAGCGGCTTTGGCTACCGGTCAAGCACACCGGACGTTCCACTAAGCCGATACCTCCTAGCGAAAACTTGTCGTGATGGATTTAGACCGCCTGGGTTCTCTCTCTCGCACCGGACGCGCCAACAGGTTTTAATAGTGGCCGCGCAGAACCTCCGTTGCGGCTCAGCGGTTGAAGTGCTGGGCTACTTGAGCCCAAGGAAGCGGGGTTGACAGCGTACGCGGCGGCCGTTTTTCTGATGGAGCCAAAGACGAACACGCCCGTGGGTGGAGATATCGGCGCGCGTTAAGGATCTCCTGGGGGTCAAAAATAATCCTGAGACCCCCAGCGTTGGTCACCGTCATAGCAAGAGCTCACTTGCGAAACACCATTTGTCCTGGTCTACGGCCAGGGCTTCTCTAAAAAGGGTTGCATGGTGCCGTCCCGAATGTTCCGCACGGCCATGCTGACATTACTCAAGTAGAGCGGCTTCACCGAACTCTACGTCGCGCGCGCTTGGTCATTTTGCACAGGCAAGCTCAATAGCAGCCTTCCACGGACTCTAATCTCCCTCCTACGCGCTTCAATGCTGGCGACCTACCCTGGTACTCTGAATCCTTCCTCCACTTGAGCCTGCAGTGAAGGAGATCTTTGAAATCGATTTCCCCATGCATAAGCATAGCGGAATCCTCCACTCAGGCGAGTGCAGGCAGGAAATGGACTGGAGCAGAGACGCAAAACACGGCCCCTAGTCTTGGTTATATGAAAACTCCGAGTTAGGAGCCGTTGCCAAAACTCATTTTGTGAAACCAGGGTCCCTTCACTGTTACAGATGTTCTGGGAGATGTAACTTTTCACTTGGGAAATTTGCCTGGGACTGGCAGCCACCGACGCAGCCGTGTTTTTGAGGCGCGCCCGAGCTGTCAGAAACCCTACGTGCCCCGGGACTCCGGCCCAATCTTCCTTCTTCCTACTGCCGCGAGAGAGATGTGGGTTGTGGGAAATGTAGTAAACGATAGAGCCGCTGTCGCGGACAAGGAAGTGCGCAAAGTGAAAAAGTGCAGCAGGCGGTTGAGGCATGCTCAAGTAGCGAGAGACAAAGTGCTCGCGCGACTGGTGAGTGTTTTGCAAGGATCGAAATGAAACGTCGAGACAGCGGCCGAAGTCGTTCCGCGGAGGCATCTTTGCGCCAGCTTCGATGTATCTCTTCGTACTCGGATCGGGCTTTCTCTGTTCGTTTCAGAGTTTTTGAAGAGAATATTTTCCAGGTCATGGAGAAGAACTGGTGTGGAAGCCTCGTGGTCGGACGTCAGAGCCAGAGCTAGAAAATGAGAATTCGAGACAAGATCCGTGAAATAGAAAACAAAACAACGTCAGCTCCTAGGAGGTAAGCAAGCGAAAACTTTGATATTTCGCTCGCAAGCAGAAAGGCAGGGTACTGGCCATTAAGCTAGACGCTGTGCTTTAAACCACTTGATAGCTTTCGCCTCAGCTCGATAGCAAGTGAACTTGCGAAACCACGCAATCACTCCCCATAGCGCCGTACGAGGAGCCAAAATAAATATTCCTTCGTATCTCTCTTTCTCAGCGTGAATGCGATAAGCAGGTGGCTGTATTGTGGAGCCTAATGCAGTTCCGTCGTTCTGCTCAATTTCGGGGCGTTATCACGCCACCACTTTCTCTATACAATGCACAGGCGGTGCACCCCTTGCTCATTACTCGCCATGGAAGCGATCACAAAAAATATTGGAATTCACAACAGCGAGCCTCTCTCTCCCCACAGACTTCTGACCAGAGGGACCTGGTCACCGTTGAATGAAAGCAATTCTCAATCATAAACTGAGTGAGCACCGTGAATGTTATTTCCAACTGTGCCAGCTGGCTCTTTCCCTGACGTTTCACAGAAGATAAATGTCTTTCAATTTGTTGGATCGTGGCGTATTATAGATGGTGAGGAATGCGGGTAGAGAAAAGCAGCGTAAAAGGTGAGTCATCTTGCTCAAGTGCAGAATAAACAGTTTGTTTTTCACTCACTGCCGCTGTCAGATTCCCATTGCGCCGAGAGGGCAACAGAGGGTATTTTCTGCCCCACTGAGGTCATAATGTCACAAACAAGTGTTGCGTGCTCAAACATGAGCAATTCTAAACGACAATTTCAAAAATTTAGGGAACGATACCACGAAAAGGCGGAAGAGCTCCATCCCTTATGAGTCCCGAGTATTCACCAACAAATTTCAACGCAACGCGAAGTACAGCCGTATAGCGCCGGCGCAAAACGGATACGGCCACCCGGATGCTACGTTGACGGCATGTCACAGGTAAAACACTGCTAGAGGAGCTGTGGGGGCCGTCAAATAAGGTTAGCACCATATAAGCGGTGGGAACGGGCAGTGACTTCGATTAAGGTTGCACGGAGGAATTTTTAGATCCCGCTGGAGGTTTGTCTCCGTGAAGCAAGACCGCGGGGAAAAACATTTTGGCTTCTTGAGACATGTTGTAAGACCTTAATTAAACTGAAGAAGGGGGGAGGGAATCAAAATGTCCCAATGCTTAAGTTGTCGTGACTGTTAAAAGCGTTGCAGAAGCTACTAGGCCTTTGAATTAGTCGAAGTTACACGGTTATGCAACACTTTAACCACCACAACGATTCTCAGGTGGAGGGTACAATCAGTGTGGATCATTATACTTTGGTATGATGAACAAACAAAACATCGTAGAGAATTATCGCGAAATAAATTAGAACAGCACTAAAAAGCCGGGGACAGGACTGAACGCTTAAAGGGGAAAGGGCACGAAAAAGTAATAAAAGCAGAGGAGAGGACGACAACAACAAAAAACGAGGTATCAAGTCGACGGGACTGACACGCATGTCGGAAATTATGAACAAAAATCTCAGGCCGTCTCCACTAACGTGAAACCTTGGGAGGGGCGAACCCCGCAGTGTACAAGGGAATCAAAAGATTGTAAGTCCCTCTCTTGCCACGCGGCGCACGCTGATTGGGCGCCGGAGGAGGCGGTCTTGTGGCTTGCGCTCGGCTAGTGTCACTAGGTCCTGCCTAGCCTACAATGATAATCTGCAAACACAATCTTTACCAGGAACACAAGGAGGGGGGCGGGGGTTCCCACTGTTCACAGGCGCCTTATAATCCATCATGCGGTTTCTATGCTGAGCGCTCGGCGTCTTAGGCCTTGGTGCCTTGGCGTTTTTGCCCACGGAGACGAAACGATTGTGGCGTAGAGTATACAGCTTTGCTGTAAAAGTCTCGTGTCTTTGAAGCACGAAGCGTTCTAGCGGGAGGCGTTGGAAAACTAGTGTTCCGGTGTGTTCTTTTAGTGCGCGTTACGTCCTAGCGCGAGGCGTTGAAAACGCGTGGCCCGGTGTTTTAGTACCGTGATTACATGAGACGACAGGAGACGCCGACAACCCGAGCCCCTAAGGTGCTTCGCACCTATTAACCCAGTAATATCTCTAGCCTTGAATTATGAACGTGACTACGTCACGGCTAGGACTGTGGCTAAATCTCTACCTCCGTTTTCTTGTTTTGTTTGCAGCCCCTAGGAATAATCCAGAAATGTGTTCATCCTTATTTACTCCTGCCCTTCCGACCAATAATTAGTGTGGACTAAGGTATCTCACCCCATGCATAACAGTACCGAAGAAAAAAAATAAAAAGTAATAGCTTGCTCCACATGAGGAAAATTTCCCAAAACTTCCTTCAGTTATCTAAAAGAAACAAAAGCCCAATGTGATCTCTCCTCATTCGTTCTCACCCCACATCTGCCTTGGAACGGCGAGTGAGTGCGAAAATACGGTAGGTTTACGCGTACAGCCCTTCTGGCCGCCTGAAAGTCTCCTCCGGGTATCGCATAGCTCGACGCTCCCTTCGCCCGTGGCTATCTTTCTTCCGAAGCGTTTTAATGACCAGTCTCCTCTCAAGAGACTACCGGCAGCCTTGAATGTCTGCTCGCAAGCGTGGCCGGCCCGATAGCGGGACACGATAGCGGGCGCGTTCCGAGGGCACGCAGCGCGCTGTCCCGCTCGCTGTGCCTGGGAATAAAACGAGGGCCCGGCCACGCCGACTGCGGCGGCGCTCACGAGACCGAGCGGTGCTTTGCATGATCCGCACGTACGTCAATGAAAGTCGTGCGCGTTACGAAGGGGCGCCGCCAAGGCGTGTATAGGAGCGCGAGAACGACCGACGGCACTTCCGGCAACGGGACGCGCAGGCGTTCCTTACATGCCGCGGGCATGCGTCTAGCGGTGGTGCCAAACACCTGCTAGTGCCCCTTCGTGTTTGAAATCGGGAAGGAACACACTGGGGAGCACCACGTGATAGCGCGCGTATTTAATAACGCTTTTGAGCCTAGAGCCTTGTCATTGCCAGTTGTGGTACCTAAAAGCGTCAAGCGACGGCTCACGCCCTGTTACTGCTATATTTTCTTGCGGGGAAAACCAACAAAAAAGTTGTTGATATAAGCGGAAGGAAGAGGGATCACAGCGGCAACATCGGTTCTAAAAATTTACCATTTAGATCTGCGGCGCTTCCCGGTGCGTTGAAGAGCTCTGGGAAAGACGCAGTTCGCTCCATCAGCTCCCGCGCTCCCGTCCGTTATAACGCTCTGCCGATCATGCTTTCGAACCACTTTCGGCTCTGGGTCGTCACTTCTGTTCCCATGCCCCGATAACTGAACGCCGTCCGATTCATGGTTAGCATAACAGCAGAGAAAGGGAACAACCGTGGATGCGCGTGGCAAACACTTACAGGGCGATGCTGTTGGATACATTAAAATTTAGCTCAACATTTTGTGATTAGTATGCTATGGGGTAGTCCATATGCTCGATCGAGATGAAATAAGTAATACCCAATTCTTAAAAAAAAACACTCTTTTTCTCATGCTCGTTAATAAAACTGCCTACTCTATCACATTTGCGTAACCCCTTTGAGTAAAGCCGAATTTCCCCAGAAAAGATATGTGCGAAGTTACCGAATTCCGACATACATTTGAAACTGAAAACATTAACGTCAGGAAATTGATCTTATGAGCATATACGACATCAGGGATAATATTCTTGTATGTCATTTTTGAATGAGTAGTGTGGCCGGTAACGATAGTGCGATATAGTGTGCACGCTTACCCCCCCCCCCCCCCCTCCTTAATTAAGATACCACTCACCATCTCCGGCTGTCACATTCGGACTCAACCGTTGCCAACCCCGACTGACTGACCTCCTCTACTGCTTCCATTTTTCTCCTTCCCCGATTATCGCCAAATGGCCTTCCTTATCTACGTAATCAAAGCCATTTAATTGTATTCAGATCTTTGCATGACTATCCCGCCACTTTCCGTCACTACTGGCCCCCACGCCGCCAACACTAGCCCCGCGCATAAGAAAAGTCTTCGGAGGAACGTCATAGAAGTTCAGTTTGGGGGAAATGTTCAATAAATATGGACCTATTGAATGGTTTTCTCGCGCTGTGTCTATGAGAAACAAATCGAACAGCTCCTACTTGTTAGGCGTGAGAGCGACTGGCTTCGCGCTAACAAGGTGTACAGGTAGGCTACGTCGTTGACCCTGCCGATCTCACCGGTATTAATTTGCTTTTGCGCGTTTTCTATCAGCCATGCCAAATAGCGGAGTTATGGCGGTGAGCTTCTTGAATGCCACTTAAAACATAATTTTACCTACGACGTTACTTAGAGCTGATGTTACTGTCACTAGAGTTTTGCGTTTCCGCCACCTTCCGAGGAGCAAGGCGATTTCTTAGAAATCGCTGAAACCCGAAAAGCCCTCAATTTGAATTTGTCTTTGGAATCGTCTGGAGTGAGCACAGCAAAAAATTGGCCGCTTATCTGCTCCTTTCGTTGCAAATGTCGACAAATGACGATATTCTTTATCGACTTTTGCCGAGTAAATGCCTCCCTTCGCTTTCCCGCTTACCTCTCATGTTGTTCCTCTTGCGTCTGTCTCCTCCCAAGGTAAAGATGCCACATGTTTGCTTAAATCATTTTAAATTTACCGCGTTCCACTGCTCCAGGCCGGGTGTCTCGATGACAACGCTGCCGTACGGCGGAGACGCGCGTACATCGAGGCGCCCTACTTCAACGTTGATAGAACTACGCTACTCCACGTGCGTTCCAAGCAGAACGTGGAACCTATCTAGTGGAACCTTTCGTAACTGTTGCCAGTTGATTTCTTAAAATGGCTCCAGATGCTATAGTGGCGAGGGCGACAACAGGCGAAGGTGGGATGAATTTTTTTCTGCAGTTGATAAAGTATTTAATTTCACAAAAATCAAGCATGTATGATTTTTTATAAAGGAACACTGCAAATATCTCTTCGGTATTATTTTTTATTTTATATTTGCTTAATGTCTTGTTCTTCTTCAACGATATTGACAAGTATGGATGTTACACCGGACTTAGACGCGTAGATTTAGCTGTGACTATAAAAGACTATTGCGCAGGCCTTATTTTACTTTGGCCAGGTGGCTGAATTGAGTCACAGACAGACAGACAGACAGAAAAAACAGACACACAGACAGACAGACATACAGACAGACCAAATTTCTTGGTTTAAGTAGCCCAAGAAAGACAATCGTCTTTAAAATGGACGAATTTAGTGAAAAGCTTCGTTTGATTTTTTTTCCTTGCCACACCCGCGCAAACGTTACCGTATAGGATCTGCATTAACTGTCATGCGGTTTTGAAGTAACTAGAGCGCCTCGTTAAAGAATACAAATTTCCCATAATTTATACGTCCATTTTCTTTTAATTCGTTCAACTACTAATTGCATTATCCTGAAACAGCCACAGTAGAGCTATGATTTTACTTGTATCCCTGGCGTACGGTTCTTTGGTACGCCTTCAGTAAAGTTGAGTGATATTAACTTCTTTATATTCACTGCAATGATTACAGCATGACTTAATTTGCGTGCAGACGCTTCAGAATACAAACCGCAATATACGCCGATTTTTTTCCGGCATTCATGTAAATTATGAAAGAACACCAACTCCAAGAAGAAGATAGATAGAAGTAAACCCTAGAGCACTCCCCCCAAAAAGAGAAGCAATAGCAGAAAACACTGAACGTTACTTACACCTGCAGGAATAACTTGAAAGTGACGTTGGAAGGGATCTGTATCTTAATGGTCCCACGCACTATTAGATGGCAAGTTTTAAGCTCTTACAGTGGAAGCTGTTCTTGGGCTCAGATAATGCAGTGTGACGCAGTTGTCGGCACAGATTCCAGAGTTTCAAATGTTTTATAAAAATAAATCTTTACCAGTCCGTAACGTCACATGGAGGCGAAAGGCATCAGGGGTGTCGGCAACTGTGCAGAAAAGTTGATAAAATGCTTTAGGATTACTACAGCTGGTCGGAATTGATTTTTATCGTATATTTCGGACCATAAAAACTGAGCGGCACAACTGAGCGTAAAAAGGCGGCCCAGCAGCGGGTTGTTGAACAGTGACGCTTAAAGCGGGTAATGATGCATAAACGAGGCGCGAGGATGGCGGGAATTCAAAACAAGCGCGGGAAATGGTAACGCATTTTGAAGCGCAATCGTGAGCTTCCTGCTGTTTGCGAAAAAGAGATAATTGTCTGGGACGTCTGCGACTATGCAAATTTCCCGATTGCGGGAGATAATCGGGTTCAAAACGCGTTTTAGAACTCCTTTATTTCGTAAAGAAATGCCTTGGAGTCACAGCTGAACCAGTGATGCCAATTTAGCGGATTTTCCGCTAAATATGGCGGATTTCATTTTATTCTGACGGGGAAAAAATTAGTCTAGCGGCTAGTGGATTTTTTGACGGGCCATTTTCATACATAGCGGATTTCTGGCGGATACCTCACGCAGTGAACCGATTCAAAATCGCCCTGCAAGAAACCATTTTCGTGTCCTCTAAAATGCGGAAATTGCTTAACTTCAGAGGATAGGAGGGCTCCTGTTCAATTGCTTCGCCTATCTCAGACAAACAAATCTGTGAGGTTTCAAAACGGCTCTGAGACAATCGAAAAATTCAAAACCAGTGGAGCAAAATCATCTTTCTGGAATGGAAGCAAATATCGTTCACGCAGTCGTTCTGGTGTGAAGTTCACTCCTATAAGGACGCCTGCGGCGAAAACCCGTTCGCCGAGCTGGCCGGATTCGCAATGTCGATGCTCGTGCTGCCGTATTCAAATGCCGAAGTAGATATGAGGTTTAGTCAGCTTAACATAGTAAAATCCAAGATGAGGAACAAGCCGAAGCTTGAAACAACTAACGCCATCTTCGTCGTAAGAACGGGACTGAAGTGACACCAGAAAAGTTGTTTTGATTGCAAACTTTCCGCAGCAGTTGTTAGTGCAATTGGGACATCTGCAACGTATGTGCAACCAAGTCACCTTTCTGGTCCTTCAACAAGTACCAGCGGTCCTGTGGAGATGGTGTCAGACGAGGAGAGCGGCGACGAAGACCTCGATGTGTTTTTCGTTGACCTGTGAGTTCTTTTTTTTTTTTTTTTCATCAGTGTGAACATTTATAACTTTTAGCCTCTTCTGTGACCAGGTTGACCAATGACGACCACCGCAGCACTGAAACCTGAAGTGTTCTTTTAGACTCCTTGGAAGACTCTTTTATATATTATTTCAGCTCTCGTAGTTTTGGGAAGCTTTTAATAATGATAAAGGTGTTTATCATACGAAATTGCACTGTTATTTTAAATAAAATATGCCCTAGTGGGAAATTTAGCGGATATGTTTTAGAGTCTAACGGAATCTGGCGGATTTCTCATTGCTTTTTAGCGGATGTCTGACGCCCAGCGATGGCAACACTGAGCTGAACAAGTGCGCCTGGACTGGTGGTAGTTTTCCTCGGGACGTATGCTTAGCAAAAAGAACTTCCGGAGATATATCCACTCACAAATAGGCGGCGTTCGAACAGAGTTCGAGTGTATTTTCTGATAATCCTTTTTGCTTGACGGACGTCAAAAACCCTGATGAGTTGCTTGTATTTTTCAAACCACGCTCTAAGAAGTCCCCGTAGAGCGTCTTCACCACAATGCGCAAGAATTGTCGATCGAAGTAGCCAAGTGGGCCATTTCGGCGAATGAAGTGGCCGAGCATTCAATCTGAGTTAAAAAAAGGGCATCTGTGCGGTAGGATTCGTAGGAAACTTCGTGGTCATTCTGGAGCATTGTGGTAAAGACGCTCTACGGGGACTTCTTAGAGTGCATGTTGTGAAATAAATTTTAGAGTTGCGCGAAGAGCCAATAAAAGCTGTCTTGGAGAATTGGGCAAGCATAAAAAGAACAGACGAAAAATAAGATACAGTAATGCATAGTGAGCTTCTTTGTGTAATTTAGCGTTGGATGCCTGGGTAAACCAGCGACGTCGCCTGCTGCATTGGAGATAAAATGCCTACCTCATTGTTTAGCCGGCGTAGTTACTTCTGCACAGAGCAGTGGAATGAAGGCAACACTTCAAACATCTTTCGCGTTGTGCGTGTTCTAAGGTTCAATTCAATCACGACGCTGTCGCGCGTTGCGCTTTTAAAGGTTGGTATTATTGTTACAATTCGGCTTGATGGAGCGGAAATGATTGAGTGTCCGATAGGCGGCCCAGTTCTTGCTGTGGGAATGCGTGACCACGGCCGCGTGGTCTGCCATCGAGTGCTGGGAAACACGTGCTGCAACTGTTGCGTCTACGTTGCCGTGAGGTGGCTAGTATCGACCGTTAAAACGAATGCGCTGTGCTTGCACCTGCAAGTGACAAACAACCTGACATGCGTGGTTGTGGGGCATAGTGTCTCGAATCGATCAAATACCGTTAGGGGTCGCTGGTTTTATTCTCGGAGTGCCCCACTCGTGCGCTGTACACTATGAAGACGCGCATTGTATTAGATAAACATCAAATCTCTACAGAAAAAGCTTTAGGCAAAAATGATCGTGGGATCCAAGTCCCCCCCCCCCCCCCCCCCCCCCCCCAGGGAAAAGAATAGAAGGATCCTGCAGTGCCTCAAGCTGTATTAAATTAGAAAAAACAAATAAAGTGTCGAATAAGGAGAAACAATAAGAAAACAGACAGGAAAAGCATTCCAATGTAGTACGCACCTTCTACATACACTTTCCGTTGTTTACGCTAGAATGTTTATCTTGTAGCCGTATTTTTAACTACCTGACCTTCCTGGTGGGAGCAAACGACTAATCACTGTAAGCTTGCATGTCGCATTAACTTGCTACTTATTACACAAAAATAAGCACCGGAGAGCTTTATTTCGTTAACGGTAGAGTCGGTGGCCCCGTCCCTTCCCCTCTGTATGAAAACTAAAATATCAAGGGATGGGGGGCGCTGACAGAGCCGCCATGCTGTCCCTTCACTAGCACGCCAATAGTGCTTTGCTTCAAGCACGCAGCGGCGTTGAAATACAAAAAAATATCCCATCTCGGTGGAGAGGCAAGTGTTGTGCGCCAAAACAAAAAGCTGTAAGCAGACTGGCTGAATCTTCGTTGCGTTGGAAGAAGGCATAATCGCTTTACTGCACGCGGAGTTGGTACACGTGGGATGACGGGCCCTGTAATTTTCTTGTCATAATTACGGTAGCCAACTTTGTACGCGCCGCATTAGAAATAGCTACTTGTTTGCATTTCGTTTGCGTTTTGTGCATTTTTGCAACAGAACAGATACACAATTTTTTTACCAATATTAACACATTTCCGTTACGTTTTAGAACCAACGGTTCAGATCATAGAGTTTCATACTAATATATACTAGAGAAAAATCTGGCGCTGCATTCGCGGGCCGCCGTGGGCGGCGCCATTGCAGCTAGCGAGGTTCCTCACCTCCTTGGCTTGGTTAGCCACATGGTTTCTTTTTCGTCTTGAAGCCAAAATCAATAAAAACGGTTAACATCGTTTTTTCGTTCATCTTGCATGAAGCTTCTAAATAATCCCTGAAAAATACATCTTTCAGGAGCTTTAATTTTATAATAATAAAACAAATTCGATTAATCTGCTGCAGTAATTTTGTTGCATTTTTGCAGCCAGAGGCAACTTTTCAGCCTGTTCGGGAGCCATGCCACGGACAAGTGGAACGCGCCTGCCCGGTACATGACGGAACGCTCGTTGAACCACGGCTCCCCTAGACAGTGGCGCCAGATTTCCCTCTAGTGTATATTAGTATGAAACTATATGGTTCAGATGCACCACTCTACACGCAAGCCAGCAAATAAAAACCAAAATGCAAAAATCAAGCACATTTACAAATCAAGTCGTTTCTACGACGCTGCACTTTCCAAAGAGATTTAAGATCTGCCAGCCGAAGCTAAGTCGTGCTTGCTATGCAGACACTGTTGCGATTGCCGAATCTGCCGACGAGTCTGTGCAAGCGTCGCTGCAGACTTCAGCATCTCCAGTGCTGTAACAGCATAGGGGCCGCTAAGCTTCGCGCTTTCCTTAAGAAGTACAGTGCTAACTGGGCTAGGTACATTTAATTGAGGGGAACTTCCCATGCCAACGAGTCATATTCGGCAAACAAGAAGAACCAAAATCGAAATACTCCTTCAGAAATCTTCATTCCTTTAGTTCTGTAACAGTAAAACATTATAAAAGGATACTTATGTACACATAATTATTCTCTCGTTGTTTTCGCACTCCTTTAGCGCTGATGTTAAGTTCTTGTACGGGGGTGTATTGCTGCGGATTTTTCAGAGTATCGAAGCCGTATAAGGGTGCCATAAATTAAGATTCTCCTTTTTAAGGCGAAAGCCTTATAAATATATTTCCAGGAATGCGTTGTCAACAATAGAAAATACTAGGTACAGAAAATAGGAGCGCCAACCCGGGACGCGCGCCGGGGTAGAGAAACAGCAGAACGGGGGCAGGGTAGGCCGCTCCCGCACGTGCATTATGAGTCACGTTGAGAGGTGAAGGTACCGGCGGGGGCGACCAGGGTGCTCCTGGTGATAGAGCGCGAGGGGAAAGCGCTTCGGGGAGTTCTATCTAGGGGGCTGGTCACGTGAGGGCGCGATGCCCGCAAAGTTGATGATCTCGTATGGCTTACCAATTTGGCCATCTGGGCGACTAATCCCGCAAAGTTCAACAGAAATACTAGAAGTTCAGCAGCAGATCCACAGAAATTCCAATTAGGCTTTCGCCTTCGCATTTTCATATCAACCACAGTATTTGAACGCTGGTGGTTCTTCTGTCCTTCCTTCGGAGAGATTCCGTCTACAGCTGGGGTGTATCTTGCGCTAGTCTGCGCGCTGTCTTAGTAACACTGGTTGTTTCCTGTACAGGTTAGGATTCGTGTAGCATATATAGCTGGTGGTGCCAGGACCATTGCACCACTCCACAGGGATGCTTGGCGCCCGGATTCTCAAATGACTAGCAAGGTTGTCTTCCGCAAAGTTGCGAATGGTCTCCGCGTGGCCACGTGTCCAAATAATGTCGTAGTGATGATGACAGTGAGTATTTATTACATCAGCTGTATCTTTATTCATGCCATTAAATATGATTTGCCTGCATGCTTCTTGGTAATCTGTGAAAATGATCTCCGGAAGTTCTGTAGCCTTGGCGGTGTAGAAGTGTCATCGTCTCGAATGGCTCTGGCGATGGCGTGGAATTCAATGCCTGCTGTGTTGGTGTCGGTGCAACTTTTGAGAGGGTAGCTACTACCGGATCAAGGGGCTGAGATACTACGTTCAGTACTGCGATGCTGCGGTAGTAACACGATGCTTTCGTATTGGAGCACGATAGTTTTTACGTCAGTGAGTTATGAATTAGTAAGTCCCATCAGAATATGAATAAAGCTTACCGTTACGGGTATCAAACGTCATTCCTAAATGGAGACCTAGCACGGATGATGGGCCGAAACTCTTGGTCGTATTACCGGATAGAAAGAAAATAATAAAAGAAAAGTATTATTATTATTATTATTATTATTATTATTATTATTATTATTATTATAAGTTCCTTTCTATCTTTAGGCACCGTTTCCGTCATGTACAAGAAGACGCAAACGGCAGCACGTCTTGTCTCAAAAGTATTCCTTCCCTTTGGTGTCGACGAATGAGAGCTGACATTATCTTTCTTTATAAACTTCTTCATGGTGATATTTTGTGTGACGACTTGGTTGCACTTATCAATGTCAACTTGCCGAACAAACTTTTCCGAAGATTTCGAACTTTCAGAACAGATGCTTTAAGTAAACGACGCTCGTCCATCTGCAGAATACAATGTGCATATAATGAATATTCCGATCGTCTTGATATATTCCAGAGCTCTTTGTCTTTGTTCTCTAATGAATTGAAAACTGTTGTAACTTAAGTGCCTTTATGTCATTTATGTGCCGTATTTCTGTTCCGTATTTATTTTATGCAAATCATCATCTTGCTTGTTTGTTTTTCACTTTTCCTGATTTTGTGTTGCTTGAATTTCTGTCGGTTTAAGTGTCAGTGCTTGTAACGCTGAACTTCGTTTTTCCATTTTGAAACTTCCTGACATTTTGTTACAAAACCTTTGTTTTATGTGTATAATCTATCTCCGTCATGTGCATTGAGTATTTGCTTGTGTATTTTCAATTTTTCACGTGCCTTCAACGTTTTGCTGGCCGGGTGTCATGGCTTCTAACACTAGGCTTCCTTTTTTTTTGCTGTTTTGCTGTTTTGCTTTCTGGGATCTCTGTAACTATTTTTATCTTATTGTTTCTTTCATATATACGGTTTTCTGTGTTGTGTTGTCTTGATTTTAGTTTGTTTTTATGAATGCTTGTATATGGTGTACCAGTACCAAGACCCTAGGGTTGTTCCTGGGCACCAAAAATAAAGGTTGATTGATTGATTGATTGATTGATTGATTGATTGATTGATTGATTGATTGATTTATTATTATTATTATTATTATTATTATTATCGCCGTTGACAAATCTCTCCCGTGTGTGCTACGTAGCGATATTGATAACGCAGATGAGTCTTTATGGGTCGAAATTCATTTCTCTAAAACTGAAAAACTTCTAGTTGGTGTTTTTTACATTCCTCCTGATGTAGCTCCTGAGGCGTTCAATAAGTTAATCTCCTCCATTGAACAGGTGCTTATCACTCATTGCAACCGCAAAGTCCTCCTGCTTGGAGATTTTAATGCTCCTGGCGTGGAGTGGAGCCAGCTAACTTGTTCCCACTACAACCACCACATTGAACAGAAGGGTAATAGGTTGCTAGATTTTTTGGCTTTCACTTCTATGGCACAGTGTAATCGCATAAAAAATTGCAGTGGAAATATTCTGGACCTGTGCTTTTCGAACTTTGATGGCGTTAGTGTGTTGCACTCTGATTGTTCTTTAGTAATACCGGACAGATTTCATCCTCCTCTTTCTATTTCCTGTTGCCTCCCTTCATTGCTCCACCGTTCCGTAAATTCCAACAACACGCAACCTCCTTACGCTTTCGCCAGGGGAGATTATGCTGGGATGTATGGCTATTTTTCCGCTGCCCCTTGGTCGACCGTCATTGACCACACTGCTGTCAATGAACAAGTCGACCGTTTCACAGAGATTGTGCTTTCGGGTATGAAGGAATACATCCCGCAATATTTACCGAGGAGGTTCAAGTTTCCACACTGGTTTTCTTCTGAATTGCGGGATGCCCTGAAACTCAAGGAACGTGCGCACAGAAAGATGAAGCGCTCTGGTGCCAACCAGTTTGCTCAGGAATTCCGGCGCCTACGTGCCCTATGTAAAATATTGCACAAACGTGATCATACTTCGTACCTGGCGTCGGTAGAAACTAAAGCAACTCACCAACCGGGAGCCTTCTGGAAATACATTCATTCTAGATCTAGTACAACTAAAGATTCTATTCGTCTTCTAGACTCCAACGGCGATGAGGTTGTCAAGGTGGCCGACTGCTTTGCTCGTCAATTTTCTTCTTTTTTTGGGATTAGCGGTGGTAGTGACAACAGCAGCGCCCCTTGTCACCAAGGCGAGAACTCCGGTTGTTTACAACTGGACGAGAACATCATTCGGACCAGCATCAAGCGGCTCAAGCCCTCGCTTTCTTGTGGGCCAGATGGTATTCCTGCTGCAATCCTAAAAACATATGCAAATATATTCGTTCCTGTGTTCACTTCAATATTTAATAACTGTCTCCGGTCGGGAACGTTTCCTCGCTCATGGAAAATCTCTCGCGTATTCCCTGTTTTCAAGTCAGGCCTAAAAACTGATGCTATAAACTATAGGCCTGTCTCGCTGCTTTGTTCTGCCTCTAAAATTTTCGAGTTATCTCTTCATACGGTCTTGTCTTTCTCATTTAAACATGTCCTCATTCCTAATCAACATGGATTTATGCGTGGTCGTTCAACTTCCACGAACCTTGTATGCTTCATAGAGAAGGCTGTCCCAGCAATCGTTGGTAGAAGCCAACTGGATGTGGTCTACTGTGACATGAGCAAAGCCTTTGATGTTGTCAACCACTCGTTATTGCTTGCAAAGCTCACTCTGTTAGATGTACACGCTTCTTTGGTGGGTCTTATACGTTGTTATCTCAAGGAGCGATATTGCTATGTAAGTGTGAACGGTCAAACATCATTTAGGTACAAAGCAACCAGTGGTGTACCCCAAGGCTCCGTTCTGGGTCCCCTTCTTTTTTCCATTTTCATTAACGATGTTGCTCCTGCCATTCAAAATTCTTCTTTTTTGTTGTACGCTGATGATATAAAAATCTTTAGAGAAGTGCGTAGTGTTCAGGACTGTAATTCTCTTCAGGTTGATATTGTGTCATTCCATCGTTGGTGCACCAATAACGACCTTATTTTGAACCCTTCAAAAACTAAAGTTGTCTCCTATAGTAGAAAAACTCAACAACTGCAATACCCTTATGAAATTGCAGGCACCACACTGCCGAGGGTGACCGAAATTCGGGACTTGGGAGTACTGTTTGATTCTTCTCTGACTTTCTCTTCCCACATTGCACAAATTACCCGTCGGTCTCTTCGTTGTCTGGGTGCTGTTTGCAGGTATTCTAGAGAGTTTAAAGGTCCGCTTCCTTTCTTAAAGTTGTATTCGGCTCTCTGCTTACCTCTTCTTGAATACGGGTCTGTTGTCTGGAATGGAACTTGCAAGTCCAATAGTGACCGTATCGAAAGGGTTCAAAATAAGTTCCTTTCTATCTTTAAGCACCGCTTCCGTCATGTGCAAGACGACGCAAACGGCATCATGTCTCTTCTGAAAAGCATTCCTTCCCTTCGGTGTCGACGAATGCGAGCTGATATTATCTTTCTCTATAAACTTCTTCGTGGTAATATTTTGTGTGACGATTTGGTTACACTTATCAATGTCAATTTGCCAAATAAACGTTTCAGAAAATTTCTAGCTTTCAGACCAGTTGCTTTAAATAGCCGACGCTCGTCCATCTGCCGAATACAATGTGCATATAATGAATATTCCGTTCGGCTTGATATATTCCAGAGCTCCTTTACTTTGTTCTCTAATGAGTTGAAAACTGTTGTAGCTTAAGTCCTTTATGTCATTCCAAATTTATGTACCCTATGTATTATGTGCAAACTGTTCTTGCTTGCTTTTCACTTTTTCTTGTTTTGTGTTGCTTGAATATTTGTACGTTTTTAGTGTCAGTGTTGGTAATGCTGAAGCTTTTCCCCCTTTTTTTTTGGAACTTCCTAATATGTTGTTAGAAAACCTTGGCTATATACGTATACTCTATGTCATGTTGATTCAATATTTGCTTGTATAGTTCCTATTTTTCACATCTACTGAACGTTTTGCTGGCCGAGTGGCATGGCTTGCAACACTAAGCCTGCCTTTTCTTTTTTGACTGTCTGTTCTTTTTTTTTTCCTTTTTTGCTTTCTAAGATTTCTGTAACTATTTTTACTTTATTGTTTATGTCATACATATAGTTTGTGTATGTTGTCTTGTCTTAATTGTAGTGTTTTTTTTTGTATGGTGTACCAGTACCAAGACCCTAGGGTTGTTCCTGGGCACCGAAAATAAAGGTTGATTGATTGATTGATTGATTGATTGATTGATTGATGATTATTATTATTATTATTATTATTATTATTATTATTATTATTATTGAAAACTGCTGTAGCTTAAGTGCCTTTATGTCCTTCCAAATTTATGTGCCGTATTTATTTTATGCAAATCATGTTCTAGCTTGTTTGTTTTTCAATTTTCGTGGTTTTGTGTTGCTTGAATTTCTGTAGGTTTGAGTGTCAGTTCTTGTAACGCTGAACTTCGTTTTTCCATTTTGAAACTTCCTAATATTTTGTTACAGAACCTTCGTTTTATGTATATAATCTATCTCCGTCATGTTCATTGAGTATTTGCTTGTATATTTTCTATTTTTCACGTGCCTTTAACGTTTTGCTGGCCGAGTGTCATGGCTTCTAACACTAGGCTTCATTTTCTTTTGCTGTTTTGTTTTCTGGGATCTCTGTAATTATTTTTACTTCATTGTTTCTGTCATACATCTGATTTTGTGTGTTGTGTCGTCTTGATTTTAGTTTGTTTTTATGAATGTTTGTATATGGTGTACCAGTACCAGGACCCTAGGGTTGTTCCTGGGCACCGAAAATAAAGATTGATTGATTGATTGATTGATTGATTGATTGATTGATTGATTGATTGATTGATTGATTGATTGATTGATTATTATTATTATTATTATTATTATTATTATTATTATTACGTTGTCTACTTTGATTTGAGTAAGGTTTTTGATGTCTACCACAAGCTCTTATTCAGAAAACCGTCTCAACGTGATATAAACCCATTACTCATATTCATTATATGCAAATATTTATGTGATAGGTCTTGTTTCATGCGTGTAAATGGACAGACTTCGGTATCTTATGAGGGCACCAGCGGTGTCCCTCAGGATTCAGCTCTTGGGCCACTTCTCTTCTCAATCCTAATGATTGTAACTTCCGTTTATATGCCGATGATGTCAAAATATCTAAATCTGTTTCGAACACTGCCAGCTGTAACGCGCTCCAGAGAGCGACCTCGTCCTTTTTGCAGTGGTGCTCAAGCGACAAGCTCCTCATCAACACGTCTAAAACTAGGGTAATGACATACACATGAAAAATGGCATCTTGTTCTCCTGTAACATTAATGCTGAAGTGCTACCTCGTGTGGCAGAGGTTACTGACCTCGGTCTCAATTTTGACAGCAAGCTGAGCTTCTCGTAGCACATCCGGTCAATTGCTCGTAAGGCTCTTCCATACCTTGGTGTTGTGTGCCGGATATCGAAGGAGTTCGAAGAACCTAATTCTCCTCTCAAGCTCTACATTATTATTTGTCCCCTGCAGCTTGAGTGTGCTTGTGTTGTTTGGAATAGCACGTGTAAACCCAACGGTATGCTTATTGAAAGGTTCCAAAATAAGCTTATATCTATCTTTAACCATCGCTTCGCCGGTAATAATAACTCAGGATCATCTTCTGCGTTGACGCTACCCCGATTAACCTCCAGGCGGATTATTGATTGATTGATTGTGCGGTTTAACGCGCCGAGGCAAATCAGGCGATGAGGCGCGCCGTAGTGGAGGGCTCGGATTAATTTTGACCACCTGGGGATCTTTAACGTGCGCCGAAATCTCGTACACACGGGCGTTTTTGCTTTTCGCCTCCATCAGAAAAGCGGCTGCCGCGGCCGGGAATCGAACCCGCGACCTCGTGCTCAGCAGCGCAACGCCTTAGCCACTGAGCCACCGCGGCGGGTCTCCAGGCGGATTAAGGCGGATCTACTCTACCTAATCAAAGTTATTCACGGCTCAGTGTCTTCTGCAGTGCTTCTACAACATGTTCCACTCCTTGTGCCGCAGAAGTTCACCAGTAAACATGATGCTTTTCATAATCCGATATATCTGCGTGGCTTGTGCCCTATGTTCAGAATACAGTATTTGTACAACCGGTACTTATTTAATAATATAATAATATAACCGATATATTTATTAATTCCCCGACACTCTTTCGCAAGCATGTCTGTGAGTTCGTCATGCCATAAGTTTCCGCTTTTTCATTCTTGCTTCATGATGTACGATTGACTTTTATGCTGTCATTTCGGCGTGAAGCGCAAGCAACACAATCCTTTCTCGTCCTTTCTTATTGCTTTTTATTTCTCCTTATCTTTCTATGTACACACTCCTTTTATGCTGTTTATCTTCAGTGCAAGCCATCACTCTGTTTTTGTATGGCTTACATGCGCATGATTCCTTCTGCATATTTCTATTGCCAATATGTGTGCATGTGCAATAACCGTTCGCGTGCATTGCCCTATTGCCATAGGCACTACAATAGATGTGCACATCCTGCGTCGTCTGTTTCCTTTTGTTTTTGTTTTATTCTCGTGCGTCAACACAAAGGCCCTCCGGCGGTTCCTGAGCGCATTAATAAAGAATTGATTGATTTTTTATATTATTATCTAAATATTAAAATTGTTATTATTATTAGGTCTTTCTTTTTTCTGATGTCGGCCATATACTTGTCAAAGTTCTGTTGTACTTGTTATCACCTTTTATCATCTGCACTTTTATCTCGACGTGCCTTGTCTTTGTTTTCCCTGTATTCTTTCGAACTTGTATCCCTCTGTGCGCCAGTACTAAGGCCTCAAGGCTGCTCCTGGGAAGTATAAATAAACATGATTGATTCATTGATTGATTGATTGACTGATTATTTTCGTACTCTGAACTCCTGTAACAGCACTGATCGCTGTTCCGGCTGCAGAGCACATATGACTCCTTTCTGCTGACGTAGATATTTTTAACAGCTCACTATATCTATTCACTTCAGACATCCGCAGGACTATAACTCACTAAGACACTCGTTCTTATTCTCCTGCACAGAAACCTATTGTACAATTATTTGCTCTACCGCACGGCATTCATCTTTTTATAGTTGTAGGTATGCTGCTGAGGATTTCTTTGCTCATGTTACGAACTGCTGTTGTAACTTTATTTGCCAACCTATACTATGGAGATATCTTTTAATCTGTGGGACGTAATTGTCAGTTCTGTTGTGTTATCTCTGCTTTGCTTGTGTTCATTGTTGGTAGTGTACATTGTCCAATGTTTTGTGGTGTTTTTTGCTGTATGCGTTGCTCATATGCAGCGCCAGGGTTTCCTTACATCTATTTTTATGTGGTCTTTTGAGGTTGTATCCCTTTGTGCGCCTGTACTAAGGACTCATGGCTGTTCCTGGCAGAATAAAAAGCATTACTGGTGGATTAATTGGTTATTCTTGTTATTCTCATTATTATTATTATTATTATTATTATTATTATTATTATTATTATTATTATTATTATTATTATTCCCTGGCCTTCCCCGAAGCCTGCTAGCCGTTCCACGCTACCGGTGACGTCACCCCACTCCGGTCTCCCCATGAGGTCGTCGTTCGCCGCAGCTGCCGCCGGTGCAGCGGGCGAAGGCGGCCCCCTCCTGTCCTCGACGAAAGCTTCGGCATTCTTAGAACGCTCCAGCGGTCAACCAGGTGCGGTGCTGAGTGATTTGAGTTCCCCATCGGACTGCCCCTTGCCTCCGCCTCTACAGTCCGACACTGCGAGTAATGGCCCGCCGGTGAACTTAGTGAAGAAAAGAAGCCCTCCTCGCGTTGGTGCATCGGAAGCTTCTGAGTTGGTTGTGGTGCGCCGACCGCCGAGCTCCAGGGCCATGTTTGTTTCGAAGTTGTCTGCTAACACGACATCTGGGCAACTGTTGGCCCACTTGTCGAATGTGCAAGTAACGCCATTGTCGTGCAAACGCCTTAAAACCAAGCATGACTCCTATTCCTCTTTTTGTGTAACTGTTGACGCAGAGTGTTTCAGGCGCCTGTGCGACCCGTCTATGTGGCCAAAGGGCTGCCTCTTCAAGCCGTTCCAAGGCAAGCTCCACCCTGGCATGGTGCACAGCTGTGAAACTTCTGAGAATGACCAGTAAGAACGACAGTCTCGACATCTATTATCAAAATGCTCGGGGTCTACGTACTAAGTCCTCCGAATTTCTTAGAAATGTTGTGTGCTCCAAATTTTCTACTATTGTTATTACTGAAACTTGGCTTTGCGATGATATCTCATCTTCCGACTATTTTCCTCCGACCTATGAAATTTTTAGAAGTGACAGAAAGTTAACTGGGCCTAAGCAAAAGGGTGGCGGTGTTCTCATTGCCATCGATCGCTCAGTGCAATGCGTGCGGCGTACAGACCTCGAGACTGAGGAATCAGTCTGGCTTGAGGTAGGCCTCAAGAGGGGCGAGAGGCTGCTCATCGGTGCATTCTATATAACCCCGGATATCTTACCTGCTGAATATAATCTCAAGCTCACATCTATTGAAAATGTTTCCAATTCACACTCCAACCATAAGCTAATTATACTTGGGGACTTCAACACCCCAGGTATTCACTGGAACAGTCTTTCATTTCAGCATAAAAACCATTATGCAGCGCAGAAATGCACCATGTTATTAGATTTTCAATCATTCACCTCCTTGCAGCAGTTCTGCCACATAGAAAACTTCTGTGGTAATGTCCTAGATGTGTGCTTCTCGAACTTGAAAAACGTACAAGTGTGCGCCTCCGAAATATCTCTTGTACGCCCCGACAAGTTTCACCCCCCTCTTATTGTCTCTATCTCTGTCGCTGCCCAGCATTGCTATGGTGGTGTTGACGATTGTGCAGTCCCGCGATATGCTTTCAAGCGTGGAGATTATGTTGGGCTCTATCACTTTTATTCATCTGCTGAATGGTCTAGTGTTTTTGATGTCAATGATGTTGACGAACAGGTTCGACGTTTTACCGAAATTGTCAGGAGTGGCATGGAAAAGTACATCCCTTTTTATAAGCCTGTTCATTCCAAATTTCCCCACTGGTTCTCTAAAGAACTTTGAAGTTCGCTTAAACTTAAGGACAGTGCCCACAAAAAGGCCAAGCGGTCTGGGCTTGACAAGTGGAAAGCGGATTTTAGTCGGTATCGCTCACTTTGTAAAAGCCTCTACCGGCGTGACCACCAGCTCTATATAGAGTCGTTAGAGGCTTCTGCGTCTCAGAAACCGGCTGACTTCTGGAGGTATGTACGCGGCCGTTCTAAGGCGTCTAAAGAACACATTAGTCTGATTAATTCCGATGGGGAACAGGTTGAGGATGTCACCACGAGCTTTGCTCAGTACTTTCATTCTGTCTTTCAACTGCCAGATGGTCCCGACGAACGCCTATCGTTTAATAATATGTCTAATTTTAGTACACTTATGTTCGATGAAAAACTTGTCAATGATAGCCTTAAACGGATGAAACCGTCATTTTCCTGTGGTGCAGACGGAATTCCAGCAGCCCTCATGAAGGCTTACGGCAACTTTTTTGTGCCTGTCTTGACTTCCATTTATAATAACTGTTTGCTTTTCGGCAAATTTCCTCGTGCATGGAAGATTGCTCGAATTTTTCCAATATTTAAGTCTGGTGATAAGTCAGCCGTTACCAACTATCGCCCAATCTCACTCCTTTGTGTCGCCTCAAAACTCTTTGATTCAGCTCTGCACAACGTTCTTGCTGCCTGCGTCAAGAACGTTCTGATACCAAACCAGCACGGCTTTTTCTCGGGTCGATCGACGGTTACAAATCTTGCAAGCTTCATGACTCAGGCTTCGGCTGCAGTTTGTGAAAACGGCCAGTTGGATGTAATTTATTTTGACCTCAGTAAGGCGTTTGATGTAGTGAACCATAAATTATTAATTAACAAGCTTACTATGTCCGGTGTTGATGCAAGTCTTGTTGCCTTGTTGTCCAACTATCTCCTTGACCGGTCCTTTTACGTAGATGTAAACTTCAAAAGGTCTAGTGTTTACACTGCAACGAGTGGTTTACCTCAGGGTTCTGTGCTGGGTCCACTATTGTTTTCTATCTTTATCAATGATGTGTCAACAGTGTTAACAAAATCTTCATTTCTTCTCTATGCTGATGATGTCAAACTATTTAGGCACATTAGCAGTTTTCAGGACTGCTGTGCCTTGCAGAGGGATGTGTCGGAATTATCGGTCTGGTGCAGCAAAAACTGTCTAATTTTAAATCCAGCTAAAACAAAGGTTGTCACGTACAGCCGGAAAACCCATCGTCTACTGTTTTCCTACAGTATAGCGGGAGCTCCTTTGCAAAGGGTTGAGGAGATTAGGGACCTCGGGGTTCTTTTCGACAGTACCCTCTCTTTTTCTTCTCATATTAGGCTCATCACCCGGCGAGCGCTCCGAAGTCTTGGAAATGTGTGTCGGATTACAAAGGAATTCTCTTCTCCAGATCCATTTCTAATGCTATACAATGCAATATGTATCCCCCAGTTAGAATATGCTTCTGTTGCCTGGAACGGCATCTCCAAATCTAGTAGTGAATTAATAGAACGTGTGCAGAAGAAGTTTTTATCCATATTTAAGCACCGTCATCACAATCACAGTCCGGGTCCTGATTCTGACTTACCCATAGTTCCTTCCATTCCTTCGTTGACCTGCAGACGTATGCGTGCAGACCTTACATTTCTTCACAAAATTGTTCATGGTGACCTTTCTTGCGCAGACCTGCTTAACTGTTTAGAGTTTAGTGTTCCACAGAGGCCCACCAGGTCGCATCGCCCTTTCTTGACCGCTGCGCGCAACTCCAATCATTCTCCTGTGCGCAGAATACAGAATTGCTACAACCGCTTCTCTGAACGCCTTGACATCTTTCAAGGCTCCTTTACAATTTACCGTACTGCTTTGTTGAACACAGTATGTTAAACATCTATGATATCTCTGTCGTTCGTTTTTCTTTTTTTTTATTGCTGAAATTTCGTTTCTCTGTGGTTCTGTTTAACCAATATAGTTGCCTGTTTTTGAAACTGTTTACTTATCATGCTTGTCTTATCATTTGTCTCTATACTTTGTCATTGTTTTTGTCGTCTTACTGTTAAACTTTGTTCTCTGCTTGTTGTGTATTCATTACAATAAGCTGAGCCACAAAGGCATCTTCTTTTTCTTTTTTACCTGTACCCAGGCTCCGCCTGTGCTTTATTTCTGTAATTTTCGCTACTTCAATTTGTGTGTGTGCTGTCGCTTGTTTGTTTCTTTCAATATGTTTCTTGTATTTTGTTTTCATGTAACTATCCGTGCGCCAGCACCCAGGCCTCTGGCTGTTCCTGGGCACGTAAATAAACATGATTGATTGATTGATTGATTGATTGATTATTATTATTATTATTATTATTATTATTATTATTATTATTAGTGGCCCGGCTGCGGGAGGACAACGACCTCCTACGCCGGGAAAACGCGCAGGCTTTCGACTGTCTCCGTCAGGGGAGGGAGGGTGACCGCGCCCATTATGCGCAGGTGGTTGCCTCCTTGCGAGCGGAGGTGTCCTCCTTGCGTGCCCAACTACTTCACCACCCCGCCGTGTTGCCGGAAGGAGTGCGTCACAGATCAGGGCAGCCTTCTTTTGCCCAAGCTGTAAACAAGGAAGTGTTGCCTTCGGCTACGTCTGCTCCGCTGCAGTCGGTGTCTTCGGCTTCTCCTGCACTGCCTCCTACTCCGTCCCAACTTTCCCCGGTGCATTCTGCGCCTGTGCTTGACTGTCTCCCTCCTACTGTTGAGAAGAAGCGTCGAAGCCGGGCATGTGTAGGTGCATCGGACACATGTGGACTGGTAGTCGTTCCGCAGCCGAAGCGCCCCAAAGCAATGTTCGTTTCAAAGCTTTCCCCATCCACCACCTCTGCTAGCCTTAAAACCCATCTGTTAACCTTAGGTGTCTCGCCCTTGAACTGCCGACGACTGAAAACTAAATTTGAAACGTACGCATCCTTTTATATTTCCGTCAGTGAAGAGTTTTTCGAGCGCTTGAATGACCCCGCTGTTTGGCCGAAAGACTGCCTCTTTAAGGAGTTTCGAGGCATGTTTCGCGAAGGCATGCTTCACAGCTCTGAGCGCAACACATAAGAAAAAGAATAATGACTAGTTTAGATGTTTTTTATCAGAACGTGCGAGGTCTTCGAACTAAGGCGACTGAATTTTTCGGTATTGTTCTGGCTTCTTGCTTTCCGTTAATAGCTATATCTGAAACTTGGTTGTGCCCTGATATTCTATCCAATGACTATTTTCCTCAAAATTACCATGTATATCGCAATCATCGTGCCTTAACTGGATGCAAACAAAAGGGGGGCGGGGTACTTCTCGCAGTTAACAAATCTCTCCCGTGTGTGCTACGTAGCGATATTGAAAACGCAGGTGAGTCTTTATGGGTCGAAATTCATATCTCTAAAACTGAAAAACTTCTAGTTGGTGTTTTTTACGTTCCTCCTGATGTAGTTCCTGACGCGTTCAATAAGTTAGTCTCCTCCATTGAACAGGTGCTCACTACTCATTGTGACCTCAAGGTCCTCCTCCTTGGAGATTTTAACGCTCCTGGCGTTCAGTGGAGCCACCTCACCTGTTCCCACTACAACCACCACTTTCAACAGAAGGGTAATAGGTTACTAGATTTTTCGTCTTTCACTTCCATGGCACAGCGTAATCACATAAAAAACTGCAGTGGAAACATTCTGGACCTGTGCTTTTCAAACTTCGATGGCGTTAATGTGTCGCGCTCTGATTGTGCTTTAGTAATACCCGACAAATATCATCCTCCTCTTTCTATTTCCTGTTGCCTTCCTACAATGCTCCACCGTTCTGTAATTTCAAGCAATGCGCAACCTCGCTACGCTTTCGCCCGGGGAGATTACGTTGGGCTGTATGGCTACTTTTCTGCTGCCCCTTGGTCAACAGTCATTGACCACTCTGATGTCAATGAACAAGTTGACCGTTTTACTGAGATTGTGCTTTTGGGCATGAAGAAATACATCCCGCAATATTTACCAAAGAAGTTCAAGTTCCCACACTGGTTTTCTTCTGAATTGCGGGATGCCCTGAAACTCAAAGAACGCGCGCACAGAAAGATGAAGCGCTCTGGTGCGAATCAGTTCGTTCAGGAGTTCCGGCGCCTACGTGCCCTATGCAAAATATTGCACAAACGTGATCATGCTTTGTACCTGGCGTCAGTTGAAGCTAAAGCAACTCATCAGCCGGGAGCCTTCTGGAAGTACATTCATTCTAGATCTAGTACAACGAAAGAATCTATTCGTCTACTGGATTCCAACGGCGATGAGGTTGCAGATGCGGCCGACTGCTTTGCTCGTCAGTTTTCTTCTTTGTTTGGGCTTAGCGGTGGTAGTGATGACGGCAGCGTCTCTTGTCACCAGGACGGTTACTCCGCTTGTTTCCGATTGGATGAGAACATCGTGCGGGCCAGCATCAAGCGGCTAAAGCCCTCGTTTTCTTCTGGGCCAGATGGTATTCCTGCTGCAATTCTAAAAGCGTATGCAAATATATTTGTTCCTGTGTTCACCTCAATATTTAATAACTGTCTCCGGTCTGGCACGTACCCTCGATCATGGAAAATCTGTCGTGTATTCCCTGTTTTCAAGTCAGGCCCAAAAACCGACCCCATGAACTATAGGCCAGTGTCGCTTCTTTGTTCTGCCTCTAAAATATTCGAGTTATCTCTTCATAAGGTCTTGTCTTTCTCACTTAAACACGTCCTCATTCCTAATCAACATGGCTTCAGGCGTGGTCGCTCAACTTCCACAAACCTCGCATGCTTCATGGAGCAGGCTGTCCCAGCAGTCATTGGTAGAAGCCAGCTTGATGCGGTCTACTGTGACATGAGCAAGGCCTTTGATGTAGTCAACCACTCGTTATTGCTTGCCAAGCTCATTCTGTTAGATGTTCACGCTTCCTTAGTGGGTCTTATACGTTGCTATCTCCAGGAGCGATATTGCTATGTAAGTGTTAATGGTCAAACATCATTTAGGTACAAAGCAACCAGTGGTGTACCCCAGGGCTCCGTTCTGGGCCCCCTTCTTTTTTCCATTTTCATTAACGATGTTGCTTGTGCCATTAAAAATTCTTCTTTTTTGTTGTATGCTGATGATGTGAAAATCTTCAGAGAAGTGCGTAATGTTCAGGACTGTAATTCTCTTCAGGCTGATATCGTGTCATTCCATCGTTGGTGCACCAAAAACGACTTAATTTTGAACCCCTCAAAAACGAAAGTTGTTTCCTATAGTAGGAAAACTCAACAGCTGCAATACTCCTATAAAATAGCAAGCACTGCACTGCCGAGGGTGACCGAAATTCGGGACTTGGGAGTACTAGTATTTGATTCTTCTCTGACTTTCTCTTCCCACGTTACAGAAATTACCGGACGCTCTCTTCGATGTCTGGGTGCTGTCTGCAGGTATTCTAGAGAGTTTAAAAGTCCTCTTCCTTTCTTAAAGTTGTATTCGGCTCTGTGCTTACCTCTTCTCGAATACGGTTCTGTTGTTTGGAATGGAACTTGCAAGTCCAATAGTGACCGCATCGAAAGGGTTCAAAATAAGTTCCTTTCTATCTTTAGGCACCGTTTCCGTCATGTACAAGAAGACGCAAACGGCAGCACGTCTTGTCTCAAAAGTATTCCTTCCCTTTGGTGTCGACGAATGAGAGCTGATATTATCTTTCTTTATAAACTTCTTCATGGTGATATTTTGTGTGATGACTTGGTTGCACTTATCAATGTCAACTTGCCGAACAAACTTTTCCGAAGATTTCGAACTTTCAGAACAGATGCTTTAAGTAAACGATGCTCGTCCATCTGCAGAATACAATGTGCATATAATGAATATTCCGATCGTCTTGATATATTCCAGAGCTCTTTGTCTTTGTTCTCTAATGAATTGAAAACTGTTGTAACTTAAGTGCCTTTATGTCATTTATGTGCCGTATTTCTGTTCCGTATTTGTTTTATGCAAATCATCATCTTGCTTGTTTGTTTTTCACTTTTCCTGATTTTGTGTTGCTTGAATTTCTGTCGGTTTAAGTGTCAGTGCTTGTAACGCTGAACTTCGTTTTTCCATTTTGAAACTTCCTGACATTTTGTTACAAAACCTTTGTTTTATGTGTATAATCTATCTCCGTCATGTGCATTGAGTATTTGCTTGTGTATTTTCAATTTTTCACGTGCCTTCAACGTTTTGCTGGCCGGGTGTCATGGCTTCTAACACTAGGCTTCCTTTTTTTTTGCTGTTTTGCTGTTTTGCTTTCTGGGATCTCTGTAACTATTTTTATCTTATTGTTTCTTTCATATATACGGTTTTCTGTGTTGTGTTGTCTTGATTTTAATTGGTTTTTATGAATGCTTGTATATGGTGTACCAGTACCAAGACCCTAGGGTTGTTCCTGGGCACCAAAAATAAAGGTTGATTGATTGATTGATTGATTGATTGATTATTGAGGGAGCTCCTCTGCAAAGGGTTGATGAGATTAGGGACCTAGGGGTGCTTTTCGACAGTACCCTCTCTTTTTCTCCTCATATTAGGCTCATCACCCGGCGAGCACTCCGAAGCCTTGGAAATGTGTGTCGGATTACAAAGGAATTCTCTTCTCCAGATCCATTTCTAATGCTATACAATGCAATATGTATACCACACTTAGAATATGCTTCTGTTGCCTGGAACGGCATCTCCAAATCGAGTAGTGAATTAATAGAACGTGTGCAGAAGAAGTTTTTGTCCATATTTAAGCACCGTCTTCACAATCACAGTTTTCATCCTGATTCTGACTTACCCATAGTCCCTTCCATCCCTTCCTTGAACTGCAGACGTATGCGTGCAGACCTTACATTTCTTCACAAAATTGTACATGGCGACCTTTCTTGCGCAGACCTGCTTAACTGTTTAGAGTTTAGTGTACCACAAAAGCCCACCAGGTCGCATCGCCCGTTCTTGACCGCTGCGCGCAACTCCAATCATTCTCCTGTGCGCAGAATACAGAATTGTTACAACCGCTTCTTTGAACGCCTTGACATGTTTCAGAAATCCTTTACAATTTACCGTAGAGCGCTGTTGAATACAGTATGTTAAACACCTATGATATGTCTGTCGCTCTTTTTTTTCTGGAATTTGGTTTCTCTGCGGTTGTGTCTATCCAACTGATAGTTGCCTATTTTTGAAACTGTGTACTGTCATTTGTTCGTATTATCATTTGTCTCTACACTCCGTTGTTTTTGTTGTATTACTGTCAAACTTTGTTGCTCTGCCTGTCGTGTGGCCTTTACGACAGGCAGAGCAACATAGGCATCTTCTTTTTTTATTTTTTACCTGTACCCAGGCTCCGCCTGTGCTTTATTTGTCATTTTCACTACTTCAATTTGTGTGTCTTGTCGCTTGTTTGTTTCTTGCTATATGTTTCTTGTATTTTGTTTTCATGTAACTACCCGTGCGCCAGCACTCAGGCCTCTGGCTGTTCCTGGGCACGTAAATAAACATGATTGATTGATTGATTAATTGATTGATTGATTGATTGATTGATTGGTTGATTGATTGATTGATTGATTGATTGATTGAATTATTGATTGATTGATTGATTGATTGATTGATTGATTGATTGATTGATTGATTGATTGATTGATTGATTGATTGATTGATTGATTGATTGATTGATTATTACTAAAATTTTATTATGAGAAGACAGCTGGTCTCACATCAGCACCTCTGACATGCGGGTGATCGCAACAATTCACCACTGAGGAGTTCCGACAGCGAGAAATGCGGAGAAACAAGCCACGAGAGATGCCGCAACCAAGAAACGTGTCGTGAAGTCGCTAACGACTTAAAAAGTGGAAAGGGCAGCGGCGACACGAATCAAAGAGCTCCGCTCGTCAGCTGCCCTCCCAAGCATCGCAGGGAGAGGAATCGAAATAAAACCATGGCCTCCGGATTGCGACCACTGGGCTCACGAATGAGCAAACTTCAATCACTCAGGAGCGCATTCAGTATATCACGAGAAGTGCACAGGTATCGCCGTAGTTTTTTTTCTCATGCTGTACTTAATATGAGAAATGAAACTGGACTTAGCGTCTATATAGGCGACTAGAATTTTGATTTCTGTGTAAAAGTGCAATTGAGACCGACAGTGGTTCATAAAGTACGAAACACCCGTCCCATTATCTTCTTCAGCCCTGCTAGCGATATAGTTGCACCGAAACCAATTACACGCGCTTCTCAAAACATAAACCCGAATGTCGAACCTCCTGTATTTCCGCACCCGTAGAAAGTCTTGCCCTCCCGGTAAAATTAAATATCGATTTCATGTGACGTATGCACCAGACAGTTAAAAATACTAACCATAAGATCTCGGACGATAAAGCTGAAATAAATACGGCAACCCCTTTTGTGCGAGGTCAGATGACTGAGACCTCACAGTGCTACAGGAGCGTATGGACCTGCGACCTTCACGGATATTAAAAACCATGCGTGAGAAACGCTATCAAAAAAGGCGCACTATCCTAGCCATTAGCATTGAGAAATCTCCAAAGATATTGAGGAGGCCAAGTTTCGAAGTTTAGGGCACTAGTTTTAATAGTTCTTTTTTGGGCGCGCCTAAGTTATGAGCGAGGTTTATTTCTGATTGGTCTTGAAAAGAACTACTTGCGCCATTCATAGTCAAAGGAACCCGGCTAGACGATGTGAAGCCGTAAGAGGGCAAAAACATCTGGTTACGACAAACCAGAGACTAAAGGAGCAATATCTGTGACTAGGTTACGAGCAATCCTTCTCATAAGAGAACTGAAAATGAAATTTTGAAGCATGTGACCTCCTATAATTTTATTCTAATCGTTGTCGACTCAACTAGCAAAGGATGGCAAACCAGGAATCCCACAGGATGGTATACGTTTCGGGTTCCCTTTTTATACTTTATCTGGTTTTCGTGCATCATTATTTACTTGAACTGCACTAACTTCCGCTTTTTTATCAACTTTCGACAAGAAATTATTCTGCTCAGTACATTCCTACGAAGGGTTACACTGTGTACAGGTTATACCGTAAGCCGTCTGCAGCATGTACGTATTTTGATGAGAAAGAACATAGTATTATTACATTACTATATTAGTATTTTAGAGGCTCCAGCTATTTACAAAGCCAACGCGCACCACGCACAGGCCCTAGTATTCAGAAGCTTTTCCTACATATTCCCGGTTGTGTTATATATAGATATAGAATCTAGATATGTTATAGAATATATCAATACCCACCATCCCACCATGTATATATATATATATATATATATATATATATATATATATATATATATATATATATATATATATATATATATATATATATATATATATATATATAGGGGGCATTTTT
The DNA here is from genome assembly GCF_048455015.1 of Haemaphysalis longicornis. Lineage (NCBI taxonomy): Eukaryota > Metazoa > Arthropoda > Arachnida > Ixodida > Ixodidae > Haemaphysalis > Haemaphysalis longicornis. The sequence continues at coordinate 327,688,280 of NW_027526203.1, forward strand.
TCTCAGCTTTCATTCTGTATTTGCAAATTCTTTATCTGTTTCTATGAGCTACCACATTCTTCCCTTTGCTTTCCGAGGTTTTCTTTACTGCCAACCCTTATTTCTGTCTTAATTCAACGAGCCCCTCATTTCCCGCTCTGATTCGCTACATGCACAGTGAGGGCCTCTGTTCTGGCAGTCTTGGTGCCATAGGGAGTTTAAGAGGGTTCAACGCTCGTCGACCACTCTCGACATGTCGTAGACACTCGAAGCACGGCCCGGGGGAAAAAAAGAAGGTCCCCTTCACCCCGAGTACTCCGAGTGGCGCTTGCTACCACCCCCACGCACAGGAAAAAAATTCATCATTCACCATCATCATTACCAGCCTACCTACGCCCACTGCATTGCAAAGGCCTCTCCCAATAATCTCTAACTACGCCGGTCCTGTGCGAACTCCGACCAATTTATCCCTGCAAACTTCTTGATCTCATCTGTTCATCTAACTTTCTGCCGCCCCCTGCTACGCTTGCGTTCTCTAGGGATTCACTCTGTTACCCATAATGACGAACGGTTATCTTGCCTTCGAATTACATGCACTGCCCACGTCCATTTCTTCTTAATTTCTACTAATATGTCCTTAACACGCGTTTGTTCCCTGATCCACTCCGCTCTCTTCTTGTCCACTGCACCTATCATCTTCCGTTCCATTGCCCGCTGAGTCGTTCTCAATTTAAGTTGAACCCTCTTAGTGAGCCCCCAAGTTTCCGCCCCGTAGGTGAGTACCGGTAAGATGCAGCTGTCATACAGTTTCTTCAGGGACAATGGTAGGCTGTCACTCATTATCTGAGAATATCTACCGTATGCACTCCACCCCATTCTTTTCCTTCTAATTATCTCTGCCTCATAGTGGGGATCCGGGGTCACAACTTGGCCTAAGTAGATATATTCGCTTACCACTTACCGAGAATATTGATGATTACTAAGGTTTTCTGCATGTTAATTTTCAGGCCCACGGTTCTAGTCTGTTTGTCCAGTGTGGAAAGCATGCTTTGGAATTCGTCCCCCGAGTTTCTTAGCAAGGCAACGTCATCAGCAAATCTGAGGTCACTGAGGTATTCTCCATTAACCCTTACTCCCACCTGTTCCCAATCCACGAATGCGCCAATTAGGAAAAAATTACCTTGACATAAATACCCAAGAAAGTGGAGGGGAAAATAGCCCCGGCGGTAGCGTAGTTGTCAGCGCACCAGACGCGTATTCTGGAGGTCATTGGTTCTGATCCCACCCGGCGGGCATTTTTTCTTCACTTTATTTCTGTTTTCCAAATTTTTTTATCTGTTTCAGTAACCTACCACATTCTCCCTTTTGGTTCCGAAGTTTTCTTGCGTGCCAACTATATATATATATATATATATATATATATATATATATATATATGATTTATGCATATGTACTTTCTATATCGTGCAGAGTCAACATACCTGTACGTTAAGAGAGTTTCACCACCAGTAATGCGGGCTGAGTGTGCCCTGTCAAATTCGTGGCCTGTTCAAAAAATGTACACACACTTTGCGTAAATCGACGTACCGGCCTAAAGTCCCCAAGTCCAGTTCCGCGTGCGTATTCCTTGAACTGGCTGGTTGATGTCATTACCATGCGCAGATCAGTTGCTGTTTCTAAAATCCTTACCGTGTAAGTACTTAAAGCTCCTATGAAAGCGTGCTATCCCAATGAAAGCAAGGATGAATCCTGCCTTTAACGATATCCTTCGAAATACGCACTATGTACAGATACAGAGAAGTAATTGGAACAAGGGTGAGTGAATATCATAAAATATTTGTTTTACTAGCTTAATGACATCCATTACCGGTTGACAGGAAGGTTTTTCTATTAGAGAGGGCTCCTTTAGGCGCACACCAATGCTGCGTGGCAGTTACTGGAAAAAGAAATTCGTGTAAATTTGTGAGACCGTGTTCCAATTACTTTTGATAGCACCTGTACTCGAATAAACTGAATCCGAACTCGAACTTCCATGTTTAAGCCCGCTGAGCTACAACCGGCGCTGAACCGAAACAAGAAGTAACGGCTGCCGTTTCAATGGTTCGATAATTAGGGGTTGATAATGCACGATCAATGCCATTCGAGCTTTTTCTCCTTTACGTCCCATGAAATGTGTCATCGCTCAGGTACTTTTTCTCCTTCAGATCCACCATAACCCTATCAATGTTCTTTTCGTGCCGACAATATGAGGAGAGGAATGCGCACCAATTTGCAAGGGTATATTGCTGCCGGTCCTGTGAGCGGAGTGAAGGGCTGAGCAAAAGAAATGGCGCACACTAGGTTGTCTGCAAACTGTAGAAGCACCGGCTTTGCCCTTCCGTCTTTGCGAATGTCCAGGAGTCATAACGCTGCAATATTGCGGCATTGCGAAACGGCCAAGGCTCACACCCTAAGTATGCGTACTTGTTCTTGTTCACAATATTCTTAAGAGGCCGCGCACCTGCAAAGTGTAGATACCTGACGAGTGCGACCAGCCGGTATGGTTCTAGTGGCTAAGCCGCCGGATGCTGACCGCAGGGACGCGAGTTCGATCGCCACCTTGGGCGGCTAGCTTTGTGAAGAGGCAAACAACGAAAACATCCGCGTTTCGACATTTTAAAGCCCTTTCAAGATCCAGACGTACTCTAAACTATTCCACGGCTCTGCAGCCTGCGGTGCGCCTCAAAGCGCACGTGTAGTTTTGTGTGTAGTGTGCAAACGCGTAGCACACACCATTTTTTTTTATGAAAACCATGTTTCCATAGAAAAAAATAAGGTGCCGTGCACGGGGTTTCAGATTATTTTATGGAAACATCATACACAAAAAGTGTCGGCTCTTTTTCGCTCCCTTTAGTCGTCAAATGAACACGAAACAAAAACGTAGGTTGTGCTCTGTATATTACTACCTTTGTAAGACATTTCACATAACCAAACTTGTCGTCAAACGCAAGGCAACGAGCGCCGCAGTCCTTTCAAAAATGTCAATATTCATCCGATGATAATTTTAATTACAGATACGGCATACAAAACAGTTTTAGGCATAGTACACCTTTTTTCCTTTCTTGCAAGAAACTACATCCCCCGACGTTGCCAGGACTAGGTATTTCGTCTTGCACGAACAAAATGGTACGTGTTTAAAGGGGCCTTAAATAGGGTGGCGACGGCCATAAGGCCTGGAGCTTGCACACTTTCCTGACACCTCAAAACGCTGTGAATGCTACGAGCAGATAAGCTCGAGCAAAACAACCTAGAAACACTTGTCAGGGCGCTTGCGGTCCGAGGTACGCGCAGCCATTGGTTGCGTTCAGTCGTTCGTCCGGCTTTTTTTATTTTAGCAGACAGCGCATGCTCCGCCCACTACTGGCTGCGTGGCACTGCTTATCGCGTCGGCAGTGCTAGGAGCGCGCAAGTTCCAAGGTAAATATAAATGGTAGCGAAGCTTCGGGCGAAAAGCAGTTCAGAACCTATTGCCAGCGACATGAGCATGGGGGATTGTGGGAGTGGCGATTGAAGGGCGGCTAGGTGAGGAGGGAACAAACACTAGTAACAAAAAACCAAGTTTTATTCAACAATAAAACAACAGTTATATTTTACGAACGATATTTATTTCTAAATCACATCTATTTAGGCACAGTGTGAAAATAATTTTTGAAAATATTGTTCATTCTCAAAAACCCTTTTTGTAGCGCCCTCTCAAGAATGGCACATGTCATTGCTCTGTGATGCAGTCCTTGTAGTGCTCGGAAAGGTGCTCCTAAAGTTCGTCTGCTAGGAAACGCCCCTCCCGTGTTTTCATGGTGCGCAATTTCATTCGTCTTTCCTTGTTAATTTGGTGTGCACTTAATTTTTGCTGTGCGTGGAGTTGCGAGGTGCGTCGTATCGTCGGTGAACACGTTTAGTACCCTGCCCGGCGGGCACGATGAACTGCCAACGGGTGGAGCGGAGCGTTTTCCTAGGTACCTACGGAGACGATGTGCTGTACAAAGTTGCAACAGCAACTCCCGTACGCCTGGCGTTTCACTGCACCATTTTCCTCTCATTTCCACAGGTAACGCGAAACTATAGAACTGTTAATACGTGGACGGGGGTTTTGTAAGGGGACGTGGTGGTGCTTCAAAAAAATGGGTCTAACGCTTTGTTATGTCATAGTTATCTCTTGATTTCGCCTCAGGTTGGCTCGGAGCAAGTGGTGTCAATTACTCTAGGACGTCCGTCTCAGTGTATTGCCACTCGAATTTAAACGATTCGCTTTAATTGTCTATCGCAGTGCCTTCTCTCTTGCATTACAAAGCTTGTAGTGATCGTTGCTTCCCACCCGCCGCGGTGGCTCAGTGGCTAAGGCGTTGCGCTGCTGAGCACGAGGTCGCGGGTTCGATTCCCGGCCGCGGCGGCCGCTTTTCTGATGGAGGCGAAAAGCAAAAACGCCCGTGTGTACGAGATTTCGGCGCACGTTAAAGATCCCCAGGTGGTCAAAATTAATCCGGAGCCCTCCACTACGGCGCGCCTCATCGCCTGCGTTGCGTCGGCGCGTTAAACCCTACAATCAATCAATCGATCGTTGCTTCCCGCATTTCTATGCGCAAGCATTATTTCTCTCGCAGTACTCTGTTGTGCTGCGCCGTGCTGCGCTGCTGCCAGATCTTTCCTGCTATGTGCTTTTACATACTGCCGTCGTTTTCTTTTGCATTGATCCATTTTTCCTCTTTTTACTTATCCGTTGCGACACTTGCCTAAGCAATGCAAACCGGAAATTGCAGGCGTGAATGCTGAGTGAAGTTCTGTACAAACCCATGTCTACTTCATTAGACGCCGGGACAGCTGCGGTGTTCTCGCTGCACTTTCGGGAAACGGCATTCCTGCGGCCCGGTCTTCTGCGTCAAGATGCAGTGCCTAGTTGCCTGCGTCAAGATGCAGTGCCTAGTCAAGATGCAAGTAGTTCTGCTGTTGAGACTTTCATGGCTCATAATGCTATGTTTTACGGGTAAAGTAAAGTTTTCGGCGCGTAAGGAAAATCATGTAGTAGTGCCCACGAACCTTTTGTACTTATTGTATACGTGCAGATTTTGTACAGTGTGGTAAAGTTATTTTATGTTTATCCTGGAATAAAATTCAAATGCCTTGATTATAGCATGACTATGCGTTATTTCTTCTCTTAGAACAGAAGTACACAAACCGAGCAAGCATTATATAGCCTTGATGTATACTTAAGGCAACCACGCAACCTGCGTATGTGCGACGCAATTAAACCCAGCAGTGGCGTTGGTAGACATTTGTATCGGGGTGAGGAGTGGGCACGTTTTTGATATGTAAAGGGGGGGGGGGAGTTAGTGCCCGGTTCCCGGCTCGCCACCCACTGCAATCAAAATAAACAACTGATTGCTTTTATACAGCAGTGGAAGGCATAAATACAGAATAAAGGTTCAGAGAAAATGCAAGATGTATTTATAAACACCGAGGCGAATCATACGACAGTATGCTTACGTTTCTCTAGTCACGAGTCTGTACTAGTTAAGGTGGCGTTGACTTGAAGCACACACGCCAAGGGCTCGCCAACTTGCGTCAGATGGCGATGACATGAGCCCTCAGCGATCAGAGGCCTGCTAAGGCTATTGTTAAGTCAAAATTTTCCGCTAATGCCACCAAAATGACGTCACTTTCTGACCGGATCTTGCGTCACATCCTGTTTATTTTTTGTTCCGCCGGAAGTATTTCCTCCTCACACAGATGGCGCTAAGCCCCATGAGCAGCTTAAGAGCCGTCATTTTCTGAACGTATGGGCTTCTATGGAAGCTTCGCTACCAGTTACATTTACCTTGCAAGTTTTCGCAAAAAAAGACTTTTCATCGCCGAAGTTCTATGGTCACCGCTTTATGAATGGTCCCCAGCACAATCTTTCACCGCACTATCATCTCCTTTCAAGAATTTGTAGCCTGATTTTTAGAAATAGTCCGGATCTGGCGGGTGGGGACGAGTTTTCACTGCTGCGGTGTGGGCCGATTCGTGCGTGGTCCATGTCCACCGTGAAGGCAGATGGTTGCCGCAGTCACGTGGGTAGCGTTTCCGCCTGCAGACAACTCAATGTGCTTCTCAGCGTTATTCATATCTTGTAAATGACGCGCTATAACTAACTCAGCAAAGCTCCTGTGATGGATGGCGACGATCGACATTCATCCCTACAAAGATACGCCGTGCCGGAGTGTCGCTCTCGTAGACATCGCCCGAGCCGCCTAAACCACCTGCGGCTTCCGGCAGAGCCGGAAACACTGATTGGCTGCAACATTTGATGGAACCCGCCAATAGCGGTGCCGTAGTATTTAGCGCCAGCTGCGCCGGAGAGCGTACGTAAGAAGCGAGAAAGGTACGTGAAAGCTTTATCGAATGGGTGGCAAGATTTTACATGCAAACAAAGTAAGAAAAAAGCGCTTATCTAGCGATATCCGGCTTGGTATCGCGACCTATTGAGGGCCCCTTTCGCAGTTTTGATCCTAGTTATCCGAGCGAGAGCAAAGACTATGAGCAAAAAAATTAGTGCCCTTCCACTCTGTGAAGAGGGATTACCTGCGAAGTTCGACGCAGTACATAAAATTCACCAAACAAAACACGTTTTTTGTAATTTGCAGTGGAGAAATGAGAACTTAACTCAAGGAAACTTTGAAGAACTCGAGATTTATTCTAGTGGACAAACATGGAGCTGTCTGTTTCCATCCCGCGTCGTAGGCATCTTTCAGTCTGCGTAACACACCACCGAGCCCGCTCGACCATACACTGGAAAGTTCGCATTGGGGCGTTTAAACCTCCCGCCAGCACAACGGACATGTCATCATTGAGGGCATGAAACCAATATCTGCGCGGGCACCATCCCCCCCCCCCCTCCCTCCACTCCCAACTCGTGCGTGATAAACCGACAACCAGTTACGTGCGCGTGCTAGAAGTGAAAGTAAAGGCACCGTCAAAATTGTCGCTCTGAAAACCCTTCAAGCTGAACAAGAAATATTGGCTCACGTCGACGTTGCTGTTCATCCGGGAGAGATTCTCAGCTTCTCGGCGACCTAGAACTTGCGGAGGAAACGGTGGCGGCAGCGGATTAATGTAGTTTTCGCACCCATTCGGGCTTCTGTTTCGGCAGACGCTCCTTCGATTCCCGCTGTTCCCGACACGCATCTGTCCAGAGGGAGTTAAAACCTGGATGGACTCGAGCTTTATTCCAGGGGACAAACATGTGGATGTCCGCTTCCGTCACGCGTCATAGGCATCTCACTGTCTGTGTAACACCCCAGCTCAAACCCAAACCGCTCGACCATTGAGGACAGCTGACAGGTCGCATCGAGCCGCGAGACTTCCACGTTTAAATTTCCCACCAGCGCAATGCGCATCTCATCGGTAGCGGCATGAAGACTAGCTGTGCATGCGCGCCCCCCTGCTTCCGGCCCCGTTTAGTGCACACATAAATCGGCCACCGGTAGTGGGTTCAAGCTTAGGCGTGAAATACACAGGTGAAACTGTCGCGCGGATAGCCTTTCATGCTGAAAAGGAATTATGGGCTCACGTCGGCGTTTAAAGCGGGCAAGTTGCTCTAGTAACGCCTGATAAGGGTACCGGCGTTATCAGAGGATTGCGCAGCTTGTGAACGAGGCATGAGTGGTGGCGAGGGGAACACCAGTTGCGAAAGCGGTGTCGGTAGTGGGTAGAAGGCGCGCCACAGCGGCGCCGAGTAAATCGGTGCCACCGGAATAAAAGCTTGGGGGAGTTAGCCATATACTGCTTCGCAGTAAAAAGCGGTGGGGGAAAGGGGGGCACTCAGCTAGAAGCCAAGAAACCACGCAAATTGGGCAGCAGGGTTCGTTCGTTTATGATGCAAGCAGGAACAGATCCAGTGTTCGACCACATATCAGCGCAAAATTTCCATGCCCGTAACTATACTTTCCGTTTGTACACACCCGGCGTCAAAATAAGCCGGAGCACGCGAGCGCGTGGCAAAATGCATTGCCGCGACATCTGACGTTGCAATTCTGGTGTCGAGACATCGATGTGCGCGTGCGCACCCAACCACGTTCGCTAGCCTGTCTTTTACTTCGCTTTAAACGGTAGCGCTGATCACATACAGAGCTTGGTGCCAGGGGTCACTTTCTTTGCTCAACATGTCTTGCTCGTACAGTACACGCTTCAGCTGCCGAGGGTGAGAGTGAAGATGCGTTGCTCGTCCTGCCCTGCTATGACAGATAACTAATCTTGCCCGTCTCGCGGTGACAAAATTACGTCCCACATATGCTCTTCCACTTCGGTATTTCTAACAGCGACGCTGTTCTTGGGCTGGGCTCGACTACAGCCTGTCCTTGTATCGTTTTACGCTCCCTCCGGAGTTCCCAGCAAAGCGTTTGTGTTTACAGATAAAGCCGACTTTATGAAGATCGGCGGAAGCTTGGGCTTTGTAAGCTGGCCTTCCGACACTGCCTGTTGTGCAGCGAAGCATGGAAATCTACGGAGGGAGTATGATTAAGGAAAACGGCTTTAACTCACGTGTTTATCCAAAAAACAAGTTCTATGAAACTATGCTGATAGGACGATTATACCGCTATGCCGAGTTTCGTTTACTTGTCGTAATTAGGTAGTGAAGTTGTAAACGTTGGAGAATTAGTTTGTTGTCATTATAACGCCATCTACCGAGAGAGATTGCCATGTATGGAGAAAACGGTCGTAACAGCGGCTCCGCCCTGTTTCAGTAGATATCAATCACAATCGGTGGAACGAGGTTTAATATTTTTTCTCGTAAAACATACAATTGGTTGTTAACTAAGAATAAGCACACAAACAGAATACGAACTGAAGCGAGAAATAATCTATTTTATGAAGGTGTGATGAGACCTCACCTTGCACACGTTCTGAAACAATTAAAGAAGGGGAAACGGGAGAAGAGTTCGGCGTGGTCCTGGTTTTGACAAAAAATTAACAAAAAATTCAGTGCCCTTCCACTCTGTGAAGAAGGATGACGATCAAAGCTGCGGTGCCGAGCCTCAACGTGAGCTTTGACTGGGTTCAAGGGGTGCACGAAGCAAAACACGTTTGTTTGTAATTTGCGATTCAGCATAGTTCCTGGTTAATTGACTGAATGAACTTTTGATTAACTAGAGTTTTCTTCCGGTGGACAAACATGGGGCTGTCCGTTTACCTTCCGTAGAATCCCATATGCACCGAGAGCGGACGAGAATTACACAATATTTATAATTTCACTGTGAACCATGCAATTTTGAAAACTATAAAACCCGGCTTTGTGTTAGATTCGTCTTAGCGGCTAATTGTCATATAATTTGTTTCGCTATAGTTTCAATGAAACAAGCGTTAGAGCCACTTTCGGTGATGGTATTCCCTCCGAAGATTGACTTGATTCACTGTTCAACATGCGATGTGGGAAAGCTACCTTACAAAGACCAAGCTTACAACGATCCCCTTAATGTCTGCTTCACCTCCTAACACAAAGGAATTGCTGGGAAGACATTTTAGGGAACAGCCCTTTGGCGCCCTTTTCTGGGATCAGCCGCGTGGGCGTCGTCGTGACCGAGCGAACGATGGGAAGACCGGCGTGTGAAGGAAAGCAAAGGGAGAAGCTGTCGCGAAATTGAGAGGGGAGTAGGTTCGCCGTGGTGGCGCGAGCCAGCGCTCTCCGAAAGTGTGCGGTGGGGGAAGGGAAGGGGCAGTATGCTGTGCCCGCACGAGGTGCTCGACGCTTGGAGAAAACGTGAGGGGGGGGGGCGTTCACGCGACGATGATGTATGTTCGCTTAATGCTATGTTCAGACTAAATACGTAACAGCCGTATCGTGAGCTATGGACGTAAAAAAACGGCGTTTTACACAGTTCGCTTGGCTGAGATGTCAAATGACGTCATTATTTAAAGATATTACAATTGCGACAACACTCTGAACCTCGCCTAAGACGCAGTTCTTGTCTACATCTTGTCTATATTCTTGTCTACATTGCTCTATTACCCAAGACGATCTACTGGATCCTAGCCATAGACAGCTTTTCTGTAAAAAAGAAAGCAGTATTTTAAACTTCGCAGTCCCGTTTCCGTGTATCCTTTGTCAGAGCAGCGCAGAGCGAGCAATGCATCTTCACCCTCGCCCTCGGCCGCTGAAGCGTGTGCGAGCAAGAGGGGTTGACCAAAGAAAGTGGCCCCTGGCGCCAAGCGCTGAATTTGACAAGTGTTGCCGTTTGAAACGAATGAAAAGACAGGCTAGCGAGCCTGGTTGGACGCGGACGCGCACATCGGTGTCTCGACACCAGATGTGCAACGTCAGATGTCGCGGCGATGCATTTGGCACGCGCTCGCGCGCCTTGGCTTATTTTGACGCCGGGTGTACATTCATTAAAAAACGCGGCTAAGCCTCGAGCGCAAACGATTGCTTAGATATCAACAAAAATTGAGGCAATACTTTACGTTATTTTACACAATGCAATCGCCCTAGGTTGGTTCCCCACTTTAGACATGTGACGAAACCGATCAACCGACGCTGACTGTCACTGCTTGCCGGTTCTCGCTGGCGTGATGCAATTCAAGCTCAAGCTACTTCAACCAATGCACCCGGAAGTTAGCTAATACAATTGAAATCACAGGTGGTAGACACTAAATTGCGAAGTAAATTGTACGAAAAAGTAAGCGCCATTTACGACCGAGCATTTTCAAAGCTTCAGGCACCCAGCGTTGCGGAATGTGTCGCGGGTCCGACCAGTCACAGGCTTCCAAAAGGAAGGGCGTACTTCTTTCGGCGGAGGGCGAGTTTTTGCAAGGTAAACGACATTTGCACTCACCTATTATTAAAGGGACCCTGCCACGCTCATTACAACTTTTTTCTAAATCCTTCATATTTTTCAGAACGTAGTCAACAAATGCATTCTGTACTTAGAATAGAAGGTAAAAAAGTACCTCAGCCAGAAATGTTTGCTTTGTGCTCACCAGATAATTTGGAAACTTGCCCAAAATATTTTCTTTCTTTCCCTGTCTTGACGTTCTTCCAGCGCTCGAGAGAGAGAGAGAGAGAGAGAGAGAGAGAGAGAGAGAGAGAGAGAGAGAGAGAGAGAGAGAGAGAGAGAGAGAGAGTAAATGTTTTTTGAAAAGGAGAAGAGGTTGGCCTGAGTAACTGATCTTGGTCCTGCTACCTCCCACTGGGGCGATGGTCCGGGAAACAAAAAGACGAAGGAATGAATAGGGAAGGTATGAGAAATGACAGTGGAATCGACGAATGAACTATGTACGTGCAGCAAACTAATACGCGTCTCACGTGCAATGGTGCGCCGAATCAGATTATCGCAGGGCACTTTTCAGCACAAGATTATCGTCCATATAAATAAATATGAGATATTATCCGCATTCTGTAAAAAATTTTCGCAACATAGAGCCGAGAATCCAGAGAGAAGTCACTAAGTAAAATACGAACAACTTTAACGGCTAGGCTTTGCTTTCTGTTGTCAGCCCACGTGCCCAAAATTTTTTTTTGGACAGAGGGCGAGTGTCCAAGCGTAGTAATGCTGCCTCAAGGTTCTTCCGCTCACTAGTGTACCTTGGACAAACGCTAAAGAAATTTTCGACAGTATGTGTACAGCCACGCAGAAGGCAGTACGGGCTGTCCTCGTGTCGTGTAAGTGCTACTCTAAGTCGCAGCCTGTGTATCAAGGTCCCTGTACATCTTCGAAGCCGAGAACCATGGGTGAGCCAGACCTTTTGCTCGGGATCGAGCCTGTGAATCCGCTCGTGTCGATTCTGCGGGTCGGGCGAATGCAAGGCTGCGGTTTTTTTACGTACTCGGTAGAGTATTGCATTGGTATCTTGTCTTGCGATGCGTATAAGAAAGAGAGTTCTTTTGTGGTGCGCCTGTTGTGCTTATGAATCCGCTAATTAAGCCATTTGGAGCGGTGCCACAGTGACGTGGTATCCACTGAAGCAACACCGTGTTCGCCCTTTTCACCCAACTCTTTGAATAGGATAGCCACATCAGTGGTCAGCTGATCATATGCTCCTCGCTTCGTAGGGTACCTTACTAGCTGCAGCGCTGGTTTGTAGTCACAAAAGACAGTTCACTGCTTCGGCCTCTCACAAGAAATGGTGCAGCGGGGTTCGTGTAAAGCGACCCGTTCTGCTGCGGTAGACGACGTCCTGTGAGCACTCTTGAGCCGTTGTATCAGTTCTTTCCCAGTCATAACCACTGACGCTGCAGACCAAGACGCTGTGACCGAGCCGTCAACGAAAACACACAACGAAATGAACGAAAGCCTCCCCGTACATTTCACTGATGCAAAATAGTGAAAGTTGTCTTAAGGCTGAAGACGACATGTAGGATTTTTTACCGATTGCAGGATCCGATAACCCCACCTGAAGAGCAGCCCATAGAGGCACATCTGAGTTTTTAACGACTGCAAATCTGCAGGGCATGAAATGTTGTTGCGCCGAGATACTTCAGGAGTAGCGTGAGTTCGTTCAATATTTGAAAACACTCAATAGTGGATGACACTGACATCTTGTCCCATGTCGGAGGTGCACACGAAGAGCTTTTTGGGCAAGGTAGACTTGACCTGGGCAAGCTCGCGCTTGTGAGATCGTTCCACATGTTGATGTGCATCGAGGCAACCCCAGAAAGATTCATAGAGCTTGTGCCTGGGTACTTTGAAGCACGCGCAGTGACGAACGCCGAAGGTTACTAAGTACAGGGGCACTGAACTGTAAATACCCATAAAGAGCGCCCGTAAAGGTTCAACAGTGGTAAAAACGATGGGCCCCATGATTTACTTGCCATATATTGAAGGACGGGAGTTAAACTTTGTAATTTCCTTAGTGCAGAGACATGTTTTGACCCCGAGAAATCTCTATCAATCGTCACGCCTAGAAATTTGTGGTGAGTGACACACGGAATAACAGCGCATTCGATGTTTACCGGGTAGCGTATTATGGGTTTGCGGGTAAATGCCAATTTTGTACTCTTGGACGCTGGAATTGCAAGTCCCTGGCGGTGTAGTTACGCCAAAGTGGCAGATACTCCTCTTTGAAGTCGTGATTTCACGTGAAGTCGAGTTATGCCTTATGTCCAAACACATATATCATTCGCATGACAGATATTGACACTGTTTTGGGAAGCACTTAAGTGACACCCATGATAACTAGGGTAAATAGCGTAGAGCTGAGGTCTCCTCCTTGTGGCACGCCGCGAGTGTCGGGGTGATCAGATAACTCACCACGGCGCACGGATGGTTTTCCTGACCACACAATTGATGACCGCCACCAAGCGTGATCATGAAAACCACCCGTCCGCGTAGATCGCTTGCTATCCACTGATACATTCGTCCTCCCATTCCAATGGACCCAAGGACACCCAGAATGGCACCATGATATACATTATCGAATGCTCCCTTAATGTCTACGACCACAGCAGGTGTCAGACGAGGGCAGTGTTTCTGATTCTCGACAATAGTGACAAGGTCAATAACGCTGTCTATTGGTGAACGTCCTTTGCGGAAGCCTGTCATAGTGTCTGAGTACAAGCCATGCTTTTCCAGAAACCATTCCAGACGAGCGAGGATCATACGCTCCATCACTTTGCTTACACAGCTAGCCAATGCCACTGACCTATAGGACGAAATGTCTCGTGGAGGCTTGGCAGGCTTCAGGACAGCCACAAAACGACTTCTTTTCCAGTGGCTTGAAACAGACCCAGAACATTAATAGAGGTTGTAGAGGTCCAACAGAGCATTTTTCCTTGCGTTCCGAGATGACAGAGTGCACAGTACATAATGCCATCGGGCGCAGGACCTCTAGAACGAGTTCAAGCAGAGAGCGCTACAATGAGCTCGTGCAGCGTAAACGGTACGTCCAGGCGGCTATCCGCAGTTGGAGGAGCAGAGCAATGTAATGAAGCCATGCCTGCAGCATCGTTTCTTGCAGTGGGAATGCAGAAGTCTTCGGCAGCACCTGTGTCTAGGGTGTTTTGGTATACAGCAAAAGCTGGAAATGAATATTGCTGTGCGGGTGTAGACGGCAATGCACGAACCATCTGCCATATTCTAGAACGTGGCTTCCGCGGGTCTCATCTTGGAAAGAATGATCTCCAGCGGTCGACCAAGCTTCTTTAAATAACGCTGCACAAGATTCTGGGCTCTGCGACACGCTCCCAGGCCATTGACAGCTTCTGTCCGTCTGTACCTCCTTTCAGCAAGACGTCGAACAGCGCGAATCATTTGGTTCAAAGCATCCCCTTCATTGCCTTGAAAGGAGTATGCGGCACTGCGTTATGCCTGGTTGCCCGGAGAATGCTCAGTTCAAAATCAGTCTCCGAGGGCACGCTATTGTAGAACAATTCCACAGAAGACCGAAACACGTGCAAGTCAGTGTAACGTTGTACCGGTGGATGTGGTGAACCTTGATATCAAGTTGGCTGTGCGTATGTGGCACGTGGTCACTTCTGTACTAGTCAACATTAAATCATTACAGCGGTGCAGCCACAATTGGCCGGCTTTCCTTCAGTTGCAACAATGAACGCATTCGATAGCTGCTTTAAAAAGGAAGCCACAAAAGTGAAGCAGAAATGCAAGGCGTATCTGCTGCGACAAGCAAATCAGGCAGTGCCGCTCCGTGCTGGCCGTAACTATCACTTTGGCGATGCTTCCTGTCGTGACGGAAAATAGCGCCTACCTCGATTTCTTTGGGAAGCACTTCACCTTCCATTTAATGTAAAAAAACAGCTTCATCTACGCATGAACTGATTCTAGGCTTGGTTATGTGAAAGGGATCTACACGGGAGCTGTTTTACATCTGAGACAGCTTTGAGCAGAAAGTTTTTTATGCGTCCTACGAATGCCTTGCGTAATTAGCTGATAGATCGCTTAAATATAAATATTTTATTAAGAGATAGGACGTTGAAAACATGTAGGCCACATCGGAAGTGTTTGCGAACACCTTAGACGATGCAGTGTCTCATTCACCTTTTGTAATGCACTTTGGTTGAAAGTAATTCCTGAACTCGCATCAGGCCTTTGCAACCTGAGGCGCGCATCAAAAAGGACAGAAAGTCAGGTTAAATTGATCAGAACAGCTTTGCGACCCAATCCACACCTGAAGGCCTTATGGTTACATTGCTTTCACATAATCATCGTGGAAACAATGAATCCTACAATTAGGATTTTACTTTTCGTTTTAAGTACCAACCTCCGGAAGCACATCTGACAAGTTACTTGTCACCCGGAGAAATGTTTGCGAATAAAATCGCGGACTTTCTACGCCGATCAAAAGGCACCTTGGTCAAGACCCAAAATTCGGCAATTGTCGTACTGAAACATCAGGCGTTTCGCAGCTTTTAAAGGGGGCGCCTCGCTGCCAACATTCCGGAGAGATCGGAAAAAGCAGGAGAAGGTTGAAACTCGAAAAGGAAAGGTATAGGATTATTCCCTGCAAAATTCAACGCACAAATGCCTTTACCGGCCAGGAGCTATATATGTACTGGGGAACGCCCCGTACACTCAGCGTAATCCTAGTTTCATGGAGCGCAGCTCTGCTACTGTAGAAACAAAAGCCTGGCCTGGGAGTTAACTCACAGGCCGGGCTTCCCTTCACGAATTTGTCAATTGACAAAGTCGTGAAGTGCACTCCGTAAAGCCAATTTTCCACCTACTGCACGGTTCGCAGTAAATGCCACCAGCTGGGAAAAGAAAAAAGAAAACTCTTCATCGAAAGTAGAGAGCAGCTTTGTTGACAGCTTTCTTTTGTGCAGGTTCGACTCAGACGGCACGTGGCAGCAAGGCTTTAACGGTGATCAATAATTCTGTCCTAAGGCAAAGACTAATATGATAAATAAAATGATTGCGCAAAAAAGGCACAGGGACGGAGTGAGGACAGACACACACGGCGCCGTGTGTGTCTGTCCTCACTCCGTCCGTGTCCCTTTTTAGCGCAATCATTTTATTTAACACTGGAGTACCAACGTGCCCAGGACGCTACCCTTACTAATATGATGTCGCACTTTTCGGGAAATTAATTTTTTTACGCTCTGATATTTGGTTACAAGCACTGCTTCTTGTTTCAATATTTCAGG
The DNA here is from genome assembly GCF_048455015.1 of Haemaphysalis longicornis. Classification (NCBI taxonomy): domain Eukaryota; kingdom Metazoa; phylum Arthropoda; class Arachnida; order Ixodida; family Ixodidae; genus Haemaphysalis; species Haemaphysalis longicornis. Next base: position 327,704,367 of record NW_027526203.1, read on the forward strand.
GTTTTTGACAGAATAGATTATTTTTACTAGAACCATGAGAACTATTCTATTGTTATTTTTGCTTCCGTGCGAAAAAATGTCTTTTTCAAAAGAAAGGAATACTCAAAAACGAAACTCAGCGTAGCGCCGGAGGCAACGAATTGTGGTTAACACACCCTTCAAGTTAAATAAACTCTGCAACTCTTCCGATAAACGCTTTCACTCTTTCCTTAGCGTCTGGAAGCCATGTGAAAGCTATAGTTATCACCAGCACGGAGCGGCACTGCGTAATTTGCTCATCGCAGCAGGTGCGCCTTCCGTTTCTGCTTTGCTTTTCTGGCTATTTTTCTAAAGGGGCTATAGAAAGCGTTTATTGCTGGAACTGGAAGATAGCCGGCTTTTAGCTCATGCATTACTGTAACAACGTAATTTGAGCGCTTGAAGAACGCCAGGACCGGGAAAGAGAAAACATTTTTGAGCAAACTTCTAAGTTACGTGTTGAGCATAGAGCAGTAATTTTTGATTGAGGTACTTTGTGGCCCTATATTCTAAGTACTGGATGTGTTATTTGACTACGTTCTGGAAGCATTTATGATATAGGAAAAAAGTTAAGGAAACTTTTCCAGCGTTCCTTTATGTAGTTAACCCGCCGAGGTGGCTCAGTGGCTAAGGCGTTGTGCTGCTGAGCACGAGGTCGCGGGTTCGATTCCCGGCCGCGGCGGCCGCTTTTCTGATGGAGGCGAAAAGTAAAAATGCCCATGCGTACGAGATTTCGGCGCACGGTAAAGGTGTCCCCAGGTGGTCAAAATTAATCCGGATCCCTCCACTACGGCCGCTCCTCAGCGCCTGCGCTGCGTCGGCGCGTTAAACCCTACAATCAACATCATTTAATGTAGTTTATACGTCACCAACGGCCACACTTTGGGCATTTGTGTTAGCAGCTTGACAACAAAGCCAGGAGGCATTATGTATCGCGAGTTGCTTGGGCATCGCTAAGCTACATCGGTACATGGACGACTGCTTGGACTGCCCGAATGTGCTCTTAGAATATTACAAAGGAAATTCAAGCTATTGTTTTTGCCTTGATACCCTTCACTGCGTGCATGACACCGCGAGAAGCACCTCGCACAGGTCGTAATCCGCGCCTTACATACACACCAGAATGTGAAGGGTAAGTGGATCATCGGTAACGTCTGCGGAAAAGTTACCACACTAAACAAGTTTTTTATCACTCCTCTGTCCTTTGAAGCTGCACATACAGAATCTGCCAACAGGCTCGATGTGAGGGAGGTTAATCAATGGAAAATTCATTGCTTGATCTTCAGGATTGCGCTAGCGTGCATTTCTAAAATTCCATGTATGAATCTTAGTAAAAAAAAACTTTCAGGATCAGCTGAAGACGCACACGTGTCGCTGGCTTTAGGAGACCGCAACTCGGCGTTTCTCGACCGTAGTTTACAAACTGCGCCCGCGTATTGTTCCAACCGTGCTTTCATTCTTCCCCTGCGTCGATGGGCACCACTGCAAGCGTGTAGCGGCACTGGATGCCTGCCGCTCCTTTCGGTGTTCAGCAGCCTCGCAATTCCGTTGCCGTCGATCGTACCCATTTTATCCTATATATATCTTGCCGCCTACTTGGCACTCGGACTCGCTTCGCATGCCATTTTTCACTACAAATCGGCGTAACAAGCGGCGACGTCACTCTACAACTGGGGTTCGAAATTCTTGGGTGACATGAAGCCAAGCTGGCTGCAGCTGCGACGTCGCCCAATACAACCTCGCGTTTTCGCACTGTTGATGTCGGCTAACGGCCTAGAGGCCCGGGGACTTGACCTGAAAGCCGTATATAGTCCAGTAGTTAAGATAGCGTTAGACATGGCGGAATGAAAGTAACCGGTACACCACGTGCACAGACGGAAGACTGACGATGCCACTGTACTACTTTCTCACAGTCAACAATATCGGTGGCTGGGGTGCATCTGTCCACTTCACGTGCAATCACGTGCACCTCCTCTTCACAGGCTGAGCCGTCAAGTGCCCTATTACGCACGCACTAGGGACGCCAGCAGCCTGTAAGAAGAGTTTAAAATAACTGTTCTCACTGGTTGAAAACCGCAGTCAGTGTCACTGTCTGAAAACCACCGAAACCAGGTAGAGGGTTAGGGTCGTATCCCGGAGGCCCGGGTTTCTGAAATATGCTATTTTTATAGCTAATAACTTACATTGCTCACCGAACCTCTCAGACATCAATCTGATCATCCTTACGTGTTTTTAAACTTTGTTTGCACCGTCGCCCATTTTTCGTGCTAGCCGACAACGATGACGCCCGATTTTTCAACTCATGAGGAGTATAATGCTTTCACTTTAAGAATGGCACGCCCTCGATAATACTAGCACAGTCACTGACACATACCTTAGAAGTCAGGAAGACACACGCACGCGTCAAGAAGATGCACCCCGTCCGGCGGGTGCGATTGAATTGCATAAACACTATGAAAACAAGCGCACATTGTTCCAGGAAAATTCACTTAGTGTCTGAGGTTCCTTCGCATTGCGGATCAATCAAGCAACCCTTCGACAGGCTGAAAAATCCAGTGATCACAAAAAGATCAATGGGACGAAGCAGTTATCTCAAAAAAGGATCGGATACTATTCGGTATGACGCCTATTTACTTGAGTCCCCGTTTCTAACACGAAAGTGCTTTATGCCGGAATACACCAAAATCTCACTGACGCCATATAAGTCACCTAAACGACATCGCCAGAAAAACTTCGATTGACGCGGCTGCGCCGGGGTTTGAACCACGAACTCTTTCGCCGCAAGGGGAGGTACGAAACGCACTCCGGACTGCGCTACAACAGACGCGTACACAGGACGACAAAGGCGCCTTATAACCTTCCCTTCAGATGGTGCTGCCGTCTAGGAGAGGCGTAGCGAAATAGTGCATCATGACGCTGATGAGCGTCCACAGTTGGCGCCTCGATGCCAGTGCCTACGTGTACGGTGGACACGCAGCGTAGCCTGCGGAGAAGCCTGTAAGGCAACGACCACGGAGTAAGATCGACGCCGACTTGCGAATGTCGCGCTCGTGGCACGGTCCGCTGCTCCTTTCGCTGCAGCTAACCGTAATTCGCTGATTCACCAAACGATTCGTTGACAACCCGTTTGGTGTCGTAACGTCACACGGACGGTTTGCGAGCGTTTGCGGTTTCATTGGGATTTACGCAATGCACCGGAGCGTGCAATCCAGTGTCTAACGTTGATGCGTATAACGGTGCCATACAGACGAAATATATATAGCGATGTGCAAGTTCATATCGGAGCACAATAAACGTTCAACTGTTCTAGTGAAGGCACATTTCCCTTTCGTGCTTTACCGGTTCCTATGAAAGAGGGATCGACCACATTTTTTGCCACAGGAGCCGATGCCACAGGAGCACACTGGAGAAAACATAGCTCAGGTTTTACGACACGTGATCGACGATTGGGGCCTGCCCGACCACATCCCGATTTTTGTCGTCACTGACAACGGCAGGAACTTTGTTTCAGCGGTCGCCAAGTTCAACTGGTCGGGACTTCTCTGGTTTGCCCACACCCTGCAGCTCTGCATAGTGACGCCAAAAGGGAAGTGGTCAGTTTTTCCCAGCTTTGTGCCAAGGCGCGATCAATTTTAGGTCGCTACAAAAGAAGCGCGCGTGCACGTGCACGCCTTATGGACATCCAGAAGGACAGGCGCATGGCCCAGAACGAAGTGATCCAAGACGTCCCCACATGCTGGAACAGCGAGTATGCCATAATGGAGAGACTCGTCGAACTCTGTGCCCCTATATCACTCGAACTTTGCGAGTCTGATGTGGCAACTTCAGCTCTAGAGAGTGGAAATTAATGGCTGCAGCAGTGAGCGTGTTGCAGCCCCTGGACCAAGCAACGACAGAGCTGTGCGCAGACCGCTACCCTACACTTTCACAAGTCATTCCTCTTGTCCATTGCATAAAAGTGGTGCTGTGTGAGCATGTCCATGAAGGTGAGGAGACAGCATCATTTGCAAGGAGTCTTCTGCGCAACATTGCAACGAGGTTTCCCGACGTAAAAATGGCACTTGTTCCTGCAAATGCTATGCTAGTTGACCCTCGATACAAAGACATTTGTTACACCGAAAAGAGAGTAAAAAAAAGTGGGTAAAAGCCACACTTGTAGCTGCAGCAACTGAGGTGGTGCCAGAAGATTGTGCTCAGACATCTCCTTGCCCAGACATGGAGAAGGATCCAGCTAACAGTCTGTGGGGAGTTTTCTCTTCGCTAAGCTCTAGTGTAGTGCAGCAGAGTGCAAATGACATTGTTTCTCACCAAGTGGCAGACTACTTGGGCACCCCTGTGCTCCCGCGGTCTGAAAACCCTCTGGAGTGGTGGAAGAGCCATGGCAGCCGGCTGTACCCAGCGCTGGCCAGGGTGGCACAAAAGTATCTCTCAATTCCTGCCACACAGGCGAGGAGTGAGAGGCTCTTTTCAACGGCTGGAAATGTTGTCAGCAGCCAGCGGGAACTGCTGCTCCCAGAGAATGCGGAGCAACTGGTATTTCTCCACGAAAACGTGTCAATGAGCAGCCGGCGCAAACGGCTGCACCTAGAGCATGTGGCGCAACAGATATTTCTTCATGAAAACTTGTTATTTCAGCAAAGGAAAGCTGTGTGTGTGATTTCCCAATAAATGTTCAACTGGTAATAATTTTACACATGTTGTGCCTACGTGAGTTCTAATTATTAGAAAAAATTGTGTACATTAATCAGGTCAAAAGTTGCTCATTTTTTTTAGATTTGCGATGTGTACTATTCGAACTATTCGATTCGAAATTATTCGACAAAATCACTATTCGCTTCGAATTCGCTTCGAACCTCAAATTCACTATTCGCCCATCCCTAGAACTCTGCTCCGATTCGATGTTTTGCCTAATCAAGCCACAATAATGTTGCCTGCGACCTCTTCTTTCTGGTTAGCCTACATAGCCTCTAGAGAGCTGTGTGATAGACGTCATTCTGAGCCTGCGCGGCCAACGAAAGACCTTTTAACAGCAGAGCTGTTTAAACTTTTAGTTACGCCATGGGGCGTCACCAGAAAATTCAGCCAGCCGAGCGCACATGAGCTTGCGCCTCGTGAGGAGCAGCCGGCGTTGTCCATTCTTGCGCGAGGGCTTGCGCCACGTTATGGGCTCGCAATGAAAACCAAGAAAAAATACCGAGCGCACGTTGGCGTGCACCTCGTGAAAAGCTCCCGGCGTCGGCGAGCTCGACATTCGAGAACACTCTGCCCAGCGTTCGTGGCGTGACCTCTTGAATGCTGTTCTCCTCGCCAGTTCACGTACGTTCGCGCCTCAAGTGGGGATCGCGGAATCCGAGTTCGCGAAGCCCGTTGCCGCGGGTTCTAGAGCGTGCTAACGTGGTCCACTTTGGGAAAGATGTGAAAGGCTGCGGACAAAACGAGCCTGGCCTGCCAGTCATGGAGAACTTTCAGCGGCAAGCTAGGAAATCCACATGAGGTGCAACAGCCCGGGTCTCCGACGAAGGCAGAGGGGCTGCCAGCTCGGCTGTTTCTGCAGCCTTCCACAACCAGTGCAAGCTGCGCCATTTTTTTCAAGAGCAGATTGCTTAAGTGATACAGAATGCCACGGAGACCTACCTGCGGGAATATTTTATCACTTGCTGAAGAGAATGACGGCTCAAAGCGGACCGTCCGATGGGGCTAATGTATAAAGAAAGGAAGGAAGGAAGGAAGGAAGGAAGGAAGGAAGGAAGGAAGGAAGGAGGGAGGGAAGGAGGGAGGGAGGGAGGGAAGGAAGGAAGGAAGGAAGGAAGGAAGGAAGGAAGGAAGGAAGGAAGGAAGGAAGGAAGGAAGGAAGGAAGGAAGGAAGGAAAATTGGGAAGGCAGGCGCAGTTAAGGTGGAACCAGTACCAAGAACGGAAATAGAAATTGCATAAACTAGTAGAAACGCGCTACTGAACGGTGTGTGGCAGGCCACATGGGAAGGACATTAGCACTCCCGTAAAATTCTGGAATCATGCAAAAGCATTGGTAACAACAAATAAAGAGCTGTAGACAGGGGAATAACATTAACTTATCCCAGCCTACAAGCAGCCACCGCTCGTACCTTCGGCCACACGGGTATAACATTTCCTGATGGAACAGAGACAGCAACAAGGAATGCCATAGGTAAAAAGTTTAATATAGTTTTATTGAGTAGAAAAGGCAGATTAAGATTTTTCTTAAAACTGGGCAACAGGACCGGACGAAATACGAACACAGCAGTTGAGTACAGTGTGCGATGCGCACTTGATTAGTGCCAAACATCCAAGAGACTTACAACGCAGTGGTGCGAAAGCAGGATGAGTCTAATCCGCAAAGGCTAAGCCGCTTACAGTGACGTCATTGCTCAATAGGCTTGTTATCCAAACATTAGAAGTAGAGCTTCTGAACTGGGCGGCGAAAAACAAACTCTTGGAAGAACTACGGAATGGATTTCAACCCCGTCGGGGCTTACAAAAAGTATTTTGTGTTTGCTGGTTCGGTATATCGAAATTTTCAGCAGCCTACGACAGACCGATGCGTTAAGATACGCGGTAAAAGAACAATTGAGATCGTTGAAGACGATATGGGCTGGAAATCCTCTGAAGTCAGGTAAGTACACAGTTAAATATGCTTGGAGGATAGGCTCAGGAACATGGATAAGAAGAAATGGCCAAGAATAAATCCCAGGGAACTCCACCTTATAAGCGTGGCCACTGAATGGCGGAAGAGGGTACAACAGCAGACGACAACAAAACTAGTGGTGCAGATTTACGGACTATCAAGGACCGCAAAATGTAAGTGCAGCAAGCGGCGGCGGTTATGTGGGGGAAATAAGGGAGACGAAAAAGTCATGCGCGGTAAATAAAACCGTAAGATCAGGCATCAGGAAAGACACTTTCGAGGATAGCTATAAAGGATGTGCCTTGCCTTTTGGGGCCCGAGCAGGCTGCTTGAGCACGAGGATCTGTGTGAGCAAATCGTCGTTAAACAATGGCAGTTGTGCATGTTGTGCGAAGGATATGGAAACAATTGAGCAATTACTGATGGAATGCTGCAGTGTCCATTGAGTCGGAAATAAATGGGAAGTTCACCTTCCTGAACCACTGGGCTTTACCTTTCAGAAAAAAACATCAACTGGTCTGCAGTGGACATTAGGAAAACATTTTAGGGTACTGATGGAGAAAGAAACAGAAGGGGCCGCTAGCGCGCCGCCACAACTGTAGGTAACTTAGCTCATGATCGAAAAGGAAATATACACTCTAAGTTCCCCGTAGGGCGTCTTCACCACAATGCTCCAGAATGACCAATCGAAATGGCCCAGCGTGCAAATTTCACTGACGTGGCCGAGCATTCAATTCGAGGGGAAAAGGGCATCTGCGCTGGGACATCGCGCAATGCGAAACGCCATTCACGCAGTGCGGGCTGCCCCTGCGCACGTGCACTTCTTAAAGCGACGCTTTCTAATACCTCGTTCATGGCGATGTACAGTTACAGCAAAACGCACTGCAGGAAAGCCAACTTTAGACAGTGGGACGGAAGACAGTGAGTATGATAAATAGGAGAGCCAATTTTATACAATGGGAGGGCACATGATGATGACGACCCTGAGGAAACGCGAAGGATTCTCCGACACAGACGCAAATTTCGCAATCCAATTAACCAAATTTCAATTCAACGACAGTCTGGGCTAATCGAATCTGCACATTTAGGCGACCCAATCACAAACTAATAGATAAGAAATCATAACATTCACATTCGCTGACGTGGGCGTTGTCATAAATTTCGACTTTTGCTGATTGTACAATGGATTTTGCATTTGTATCGGAGAAAGCCTCTCATTTCAACCATCTTTCTTCCAGAAAAGCGCGTTTATTTTTTTAGTCAAATGCTAAGTTGAGCGTCGTCATTCGTCGAATGGGCACACTTGGTCCCTTCAATTTATCATTCTGGAGCAGTGCGGCTGTGGTGAAGACACACTGCGGGACTTAGAGTGTGTGTCGCAGTTCAAAACTTGGCAGGAGTAGATAAATAACGTAAGCAGACGTGATGGCATTATCCATTACCCCGATTCAAAGGGGAACCTTTTTGTCATCATCATAACCATCAAGTTCCGAGCTTGTACCTACAGAGGAATGGGATGTCGGGGACATTCCTCTGCCACATAGGTACCATCCCGGCCCTTCCTGTACGCACACAGCAGTCCCTAATGTTTCGCTTGTATCCTTCCTTTTGTTCTTTTGGTTAACTGCTCAATTAACTCTGCTGTTCGGTGTCAGTTACCCAGGGGTAGAGCACATGTTTTGACGCGAACCGCCTGCAGTTCCGAGCCCCAGCAGAGCTAAATTTTTTAAACAAATTTTTACTGCAAAAATAATCTCTTGGCTCAATTCTACGCAAACGTTTTTGTAAATCAAGGTGGTTTGGAACATTTTAGGTAGATTTAAGGGTGGGACGGGTTATATCAACACGTTTATCTCACACTCTGCGTCGCACCGCAATTTCAGGTTTGTACCTGTCTCGGAACGGAATATCGTGAGAGGTGGCTTACACATGACCCTTGATATTCATTGATTGATTATTGGGTTTAACGCGCCGACGCAACGCAGACGATGAGGCGCGCCGTAGTGGAGGGCTCCGGGTTAATTTTGACCTCCTGGGGATCTTTAGCGTGCGCCGAAATCTCGTACACACGGGCGTTTTGCTTTTCGCCTCCATGAGAAAAGCGGCCGCCGCGACAGGGAATTGAAGCCGCGATGACCCTTGATACATATTCACAAGAGAAAAATACCACAATGGCAGCGCCAACGCTTTACTTGAATATCTGCAGAGTCGCCGGTGTAGGCCTCATTCCCCCATTATAAATGCACACATGGCTGATTCCCTCACTCATGATTTCTTTCTTGTTTTAAAGCGAGAACCTTACCGCGTGCCATCTGAAATATTCTCCTTTGCGAATCATAACCTTTCAGAGCCCTGCATGAACAGATGACGCTGTAAACGGTATCCCCTCCATGTGATCACCTACTATTATTTTGTCGTGTGAACTTTTTTCTACGCATCTTTACATTTTCTTAGAATTGTTCGTGAACCGCAGAGTTCGTTTGTAACTACTCAAGTATAACGTTCCCAACCAATCAATCCCCCCTGCTCGGAATCCACTTTGCACGACGTTGTAAAATCCTTTTACCCGAAGCTTGGTGTCGATCTCAAGCAGAAGACAGCGTACACACCCGTCGTCTTTGTCGATGAGTTCATGAAGCCCACACTACAACACCAATCACTAACAATCATGAAGTTACTATCGTTAGCGTGATCTAAAAGTCAAATCATTAAATAACGACGCTCAACGAACAGCAGGTAACACAGAGCTGACAGGCAATGCGTGTTGCGTCACAGCGTAACGTAGCAGTCAAACAAAAATTAAAGCCCCGTTCATCTAACGAGAAAGACGGTTGAAACACGAAGCTTTCTCCCATGCAACCAGAGTCAAAGTCAAAGTCGAATTTCCAAACTTCTTCGACCATGTCGGAATGGCGCAATCATATAGACGTCGGCTCTATAACGCGAGGGACCCAGGTTCGATAGCCACCACGAAAGCGTTTTTTTAAAGACGATAGTCTTTCTTGGGCTACTTAAACTTAGAAAGTTTGGTCTCTCTGTATGTCTGTCTGTCTGTCACAACGGGTGTGTGCGCTGTTTTCTGCTTGAGATCGACACCAAGCTCCGGGTAAAAGGATTTTACAACGTCGTGCAAAGTGGATTCCAAGAAGGGGGGATTGATTGGTTGGGAACGTTATACTTGAGTCGTTACAAACGAACTCTGCGGTTCACGAACAATTCTTAGAAAATGTAAAGATGCGTAGAAAAAAGTCCACACGACAAAATTTTGTAGGTCATCACATGGAGGGGATACCGTTTACAGCGACATCTGCTCATGCAGGGCTCTGAAAGGTTATCATTCGCAAAGGAGAATATTTCAGATGGCACGCGGTAAGGTTCTGTTTTTCTGTCTGTCCGTCTGTCTGTCTGTTACTCGATTCAGCCACCCGGCCAAAGTAAACTTGATATTGCGCAATAGTCTTATATACTCACAGCCAGATGTAAACGTCTAAGCCCGGTTTATATGTTCATACTTGTCGACTTTGTTGAACAAGTACAAGACATTACGCAAATATAAGACAGGAAATTAGTACACAAGGGATATTCACAGTGTTCCTTTATTAAAAAAAACTCATGGATGCTTGGTTTTTCGATTGCAAATGATATTCTACATCTACTGCAGAAAACCGCCGCCTCCTGGCGGCATATGAAAAATCACGCGGCAATAGCAACGAAAGGTTCCACTAGCTAGGTTCCATGTTCTGCTTGGAACGCACGTGGAGCACGGCCACGCGGTTCTATAAACCTTGTAGTCGGCCGCCTCCGCCGTACTGCAGCGCTGGCATCGAGGAACCCGGCCTGTAGCAGTGGAACGCGGTAAATTCAAATCGCCTTGCGCAAACGCGATGGTACAGGAACAGCATGAGAGGTGAGCGGGAAAGCAAAGGGGGGCATTTCCTTGGCAAATGTCTTTTGACGACATTTGCAACGAAAGGAGCAGATACGCGGCCAATTTTTCTTAAAGGAGTACTGACACGAAATTTCAAAGCTGTGATAACTATGTAAAACGCTTCCTTTTTATCAGGAGGTATCTCCCAGCAAGTTTCAACAGCAACAGTTCAGCGAAACATATTTAAAATCCGTTTTAATCTTCGCCCGCACGAGAAAGCCCAGAGCGGGCCGACATGACATCATGTGCTACTTGCCCCAAACTGCCGACGTCGGGGCTCCCGTGACAAAGCCGACGCGCTGGCTGTGGTTGGCGCGCGCTGCTCGGGCGTGTGTACACGTCATGGTTTTGGGACTGACGTCATGCTGCCCGTGCCTGTGGGGACGGCGAAGACCTCGGCCGGTCTGGGCGCGCGCGTGCGCTCGCTCGCTCGCGCTTCCAGAGAGCCAACGATGCGGCAAGAATGGTGACGTCATGTGATACAACCTGTTATGGCGGCCGCTCGGCGTTTTTCAGTCGAAACCGAAACTGGCACGAATAAACGACGCCGTAAATGAATGTTTACGCTGCGCTCGACTGTCTAATCTGTCATTCTATGATTAGTGGGCTGGTAGGCACGCATAGCAGCGAAAAAAACGTAACACGAAAATTTCGTGTCAGTACTCCTTTAAAGCGCTTTATGTGCCTTCGCTGATCATCATCATCAACGTTTTGTGAAACCCATTGCGTAAAGTTGGTTTTCCTGCACTGAATATTGGTGGCGGGACGGTTGCGATCAGGGACGAATAGAAGGCTTCGCTTTAACATGGCAAGCAGTAGAAATTCCCTCGCCTGCCGAGTGGTACAGCTGAATTGGCCATCACTGTAAAAATTACTTTGCGAGAATACCAAAAATTGACACACACGTGTCTGTTGGTTCGGCGAACAAGAGTGCGACGAGGAACCTGTTTTATCACTTCTCTTCTGATTAATGCCGACAGGAAAATTACAGGATCACCCCTCTAAGAGCTATCATCAACTCACGCTGGAGCTTTGCGATCGCGAACACATGTACCTCGGCGCTCGAATAAATGCGAAACGATTTGTAAAGTGACACCCGCTCTGTGCGAAAATGGGAGAGCCTGTACGTTTTTTGGCCGTTCTGTTCCCCTCCGAGATGTGCGCAAGAGATAGAAAGCGCGCTAGGTGTATCGCATGTCCGGCGTGATTGCCTCGTTCGCTCTCGTATTTCGACGTCTTTTTTTATATTTTGTGTCAAAAGTCGTAATCAATAGATGCCCTTTAGTTTATATACATATGCTGAGATGAGAACGTTACAACTAATAAAGAATGCTTTAATATTCCAAACGACTCCGCTGACGCAGCCTGGTATGTGCCGCTTGTGTCTGGCCTGGAATGTTCGATTCGTGAGGACAGTTTTTTTTTTGCTGATTTTCATACTTTTCAAACAATCCGCCCTTTTTCTTTTGTCTTTATGCGAGCTGACGTAACTGCCGATCGAATGGATTCACGACGGAAGAAACCTCGCTTGGATGCAGTCCCCGTCCTAAAAGAACGGATTCGGTTAAAACGTCTTATTGTTTACTGCCATGCGGGAGCCACTGAAATCATTAGGACTAATTTTGCTAAAGTGGATTCGTTGAGTCTTAAAGTTGAGTTGAGAACACGTAACAATAAAGTATACCCGAAAGCGTCCCTAGAGGATGTAAGAGACCCTGTCTACCAATGATGTCAAGAGAAAAGGGGATGATAGAAAACCTGCTCCAAATAAATTAACATGAATAAGCCAAAAAGTGCATGCTGGCCTTTTCACACCTCAGTCAAAAGGCGACTGATCGTCTAGATATTCCTCACACAGCTGAGCTTAAAAAACGGGCCATACGCTGTTCCTTCCTTACTGCATGCCTGCACGCTTTATTGGACCTTTGAAATACATATTAAATCTGCTTACTATTGCTATGAAAGAAACTAATTCGAAAATCGGTATATATCAATCATCGTATTACCACGGCAATTTATGACCATCTTAAAAATAATAAAATCAGTCGCGAACCAGAAGCATCGCCAAAAGAGGCACAGGCTTACGAAAGCGATCGATACATAAGGCCCATTTTCACTTAAAATATTACCTTAGTCCCTTCTGCTGTTCAATGCAGACGTCTTTAAATAAGCATTGGGGAAGTATATACCCTGTTCAGTAAATGTAGCCTGTGCATATAATGAATGGTGTTACTATCTTACCGGGTCAGAGGCAGGGGCGAATTTAGAGAATGTTCTCGGAGGCACCCGCCTACTTAACGACAAGAACCGAGGGAGCGATTAGGTGCGCCCCGCTTTCCTCCACTCCAACTCATCGCTCAGGATTGCCAGGTTTGACGACCACCGCACGTCTAGACTCCCGCGTCAAACTTTCAGGCATTTTCTGTTGTCATCAGACGTTGTGCCCGTCATAGCAAGTGGGGCTGTGCGTTAGTGCTAGATAGTAAACGCAGGATAAGCGCTGCGAAGGAAGATCCGTCTCATCTATAGCCGGACTAGTACGCTCATTCATTTGCACTCCCGCCCCTACGATTTGGCAAGACTTTGAAGTGGCGGCAAGTTTGCTTCTCCATTAGGACAAAACTACGCGAGAACTGAGTGAGGGTTCTTGATCAAAAAACATTACCTCTGCCATTGAAAATGCGTCTATTTAACGTGTATTAAAATGGCATCAAAGAAACCAGTTATTGGTTCTTGTGCACGAAAAGTATAACCCGACTTACACCACCTCTATTCGCATGATACACCATTGTGTGGGCCTTATAGGTGACCATAACATTCGGCAGATGCCTTTGAGATCTCGTAAATTCCGGCATAAGGGTGGTATGTTTGGGCATAGCTGCTAAAGTACTTCGAGTATCGCTTCTTGTATCCACCCCTGATATGTGGAAGAGCCTGGTGACAAGCGGCCACCCGGACGTCTAGCAACTCCTGGAATCCAGGGCGAAGGATTTTTGCTCACCTCATGGATTCCCGCACTGGGAACCACTCCCACGTCAGCGGCTCAAATAAACGTCTCTCTCTCTCTCTCTCTCTCTCTCTCTCTCTCTCTCTGTCTCTCTCTCTCTCTCTCTCTCTCTCTCTCTCTCTCTCTCACACACACACAGACACACACACACACCCTTACACTCACACACACACACGTTTGGAGAAACGAGCTTATGATGATGATGATGATGAGGTTTTATTTTACGTGCCGACGCTAAGGCGATGAGGCGCGCTGTAGTGGAGGGCTCCGGATTAATTTTGACAACCTGGAGATCTTTAACGTGCACCGAAATCTCGAACACACGGGCGTTTTCGCTTTTCGACTTCATCAGAAAAGCGGCCGCCGCGGTTGAGAAACGAGCTTCCATTGCTGTAAAATGCAGTTCTTTTCGGACTGGGTGACGGTGGAAACTACAAAAAGTAGGAAATACAGTTGGGAATCTTATATGCAAGTAAATTATTAACGCGTATGTGTTTCTGGGGTCATTGAGCGATTTTTATTGGGTGCTAGCCATCCCCAGCTGCCATGCTTATCAGCCGTGCTCATCAAGCGTCCGCCGCAAGACATCATCACTAACCGGAAAATTCGATCGCGGCACCAAGGAGTCGGAATCGGGAGCAGCGACAACTGGAGTGCTTGAAGACGGAGGCTTGCCGGAACGCTCGGCGACAATGATACTACGGCGGAGACGAGAAAAAAGATACGTGATAACATGAACCACCGCGACTGCGTTGTCTTACCCCCCCCCCCCCCCCCCTTTTCTGTGGGTGGCATGATCGGTGCTCGGCAGCAGGGTCGCCAGCAGCTCCCGCAACTGACGCCATCACACCAAAGCTGCTCTCCCGTTCCACCGGTAGCGATGGCGGCGCCAACATTGCGTTTCCTACCTACAAAAAGTGGCCAAAATTTATGCTGGAAACTAAAATGCCAGTAGTACTGGGCCTAGATTATCAACTTATACAGGGTGTTACACCGCTATATAAAACAGTTTAAGACATTTTCTTGAGCGAATCGCTTCTCCGTTCACGCTAGAACTTCGCACGAAGGTCGCATCTCGTGGTGTATTTTGTTTGACACCAGAAAAAACGACGGTGTTTATTTGTTTATTCCGAAAATAAATAAAAACAATTTTCGCCTATGGAAAAATGGCGGCCAATGTGGACGTGAAAGCTGTCCTTGGAACGACGGCCTCACAAGGGGTATGCAAAACGAAAGGCACGATGGCGATTCACAGTACGCAGGAGCCAAATGAGGCACCAAACGATCAGAAAACCTATTTTGTCGATTGTTTAAGATGGCAACAAATACAGTTACATAAGAGCTCATATGAACCATAATAACGTATTCCCGCGGTTCATCGTTGTCAATACCAGTCATCTGCCTTCAGATCGTCTGTCGCCTGCTGTGCCAGGTTACCCCGCTTACCGAAATAAGGCTCAGGATTCTGTGCTCACGTCTATTGCTTTGTTCTCGTTTTTCTTTTATTACTCTGTTCGTGCGTCTGTGCTTGTGACATGGCGTCATGAGATCATTTACTCCACTCGAAAAGGCAGCCTGTTCACCTGCAGTGAATGATCTCATGAAGCCATGCTAGAAGCACAGACACGCACGCACACATCCACCAGCTCTATCAGCCGAACAATGAATGTCGCCGCGCCGCCAAGCGCCGGACCCCGCGGTAAGCTCGCGGAATATACGCCTCAAGCACTGAAACTGGGCAATTATCACTCAAATTCAGCAACACCCCGCGGCCGCATGCTCTCGCGACTACATCTTAAGCCATACAAGCGTAGATGTCCTCTGTATTTCAACTCATTGTGTGTACGCGGCAAAAAGGCATCGTAATTTCATTTTTAATGTTATTTGCGTATAGTTATCATCGTCATCATCATCAGCAGCAGCAGCAGCTTGCTCAGGTCCGCTGCAGGATGAAGGCCTCTCCCACTGACCTCCAACGGCGCCGGTCCTGCGCTGCTCGAGTCCACAGTTTATCCCCATATTGCGTTATTTCATCCCTCCATCGGGTTAATGGACTTCCCCTTCTAGACCCATCTCTTGGTATCCACTCTTCTACCCTAATTGTCCACCGGTTCTGGGTTCGTCTCCCTACATGGCCAGCCCAAGCCCATTTCTGTTTCTTTATTTTAACTATGATATCTTCTACTCTAGTTTGTTCTCTGGTCCAGATAGCTCGTTTCCTGTCCGTGAGTGTTACTCCTACCATTATTGGTTCTATGGCCCGTTGAGCCGAGCTAAGTTTGCTTTCTAGTTGTTTAACAAGGCGCAAAGTTTCAGTCCGTATGTCATCACAGGCAGTATGCACCGGTTGTAGAGTTTTCTTTTAAGTGACAGAGGTAGCTTACTTTTCGTTATTCGGAAGTGCTTGCCGAGTGCTCCCCAACCCATACCTATTGTGCGCCGTATTTCTCGAGGTTGGGGTCAGACTAAACATTTGTCCGAGGTAGTTCTATTCTTTTACTTCTTCTAGCGTTTCGTTTCCTAAGCTGAAGGGGACGTTTTTGGCATGCTTATCACTACATGAGATTTATTAATATTTAATTTTACCCCCACGTCCGTGCTTTCTCATTGTAGTTCCTCAAGCATTGTTTGCAAATGTCCTGCAGTCGCACTCAGCTAGACTATGGGTTGTAATCTGAGTTCCTCTACCACTCTATTTGCTCCTTCCGCTCGGCTGAGGGGTGGATTCATCAGTGCTTATGCATGGGGACATCGAGTTCAAAGATTTATTCCAATGGAGACTTGGGCGGAGAAAGGAATCAGAATACCAGGGAATGTCGCCTGCAAACCTCAAATGGCTCAAGTATTCCGTGTTTATCCTTAATCCTATGGTTTCCGAGTCAAGCTAATATCCCCTCGAAACATGATGTGAATAGTTTTGGAGAAATGGTATCGCCTGTATTATATTACTCCCTTTCATATCTAGAATTTATCGCTTGGTCTGTGGCGGTGGACAATACCGCGCGATGGACATGTGCCGGCTGAGGATGGGGAGGTGGCGCGAGAGGAGCGAGGATGGAACATGGCGGACTCGGCTGGGCGACGTGTGTGCAGCCGGATCGGCTGAGCGGTGTACCTTGGCGTAGCGGGACTCCAAGTAAAGGTGTGATCGAGGGGGCTCAGTGTCCTTCTGGGGAACCGCGGCCGGGTGCAAGAACCCCGGTACCACATTTGGCGCCCTGAACGTGGGGCCGGCCGTGGTTCCTGGGAAGGGCACTGTGGTCTTCTTCCCGCCCAGAATGCAGTGGCACAGGACATGGTGAGTGGGCGTTTTCGAACGGAGGAAGCAGCGAGGCCGGCTCGGAGCGGTCGCTGCTTTGGGTCGTGCGTGATTTCGGTGGACTGCGTCGCCGCTGTGCCGGCCAGCGCCCAGTGATGACGACTCTTCAGGACTGCAGCGATGACACGGCAAACGTGACCGACAGCTCGCTGAGGATGCGGTCAGACACGATCGACCTGGCGGACCAGTCTCTGGTGGTGGACATCTCGGATGCCCTCAGCGAGAGGGACAAGGTCAAGTTCACTGTCCACACCAAGACGACGCTGTCGGACTTCCAGAAGCCGGAGTTCTCTGTGCCTCGGAAGCACGAGAAGTTCATCTGGCTCCATGACGCCCTGGAGGAGAGCGAGGACTACGCCGGGATGATCATTCCCCCGGCCCCTCCGCGGCCGGACTTCGACGCCTCGCGGGAGAAGCCCCAGAAGCTCGGCGAGGGCGATGGCTCCATGACCAAGGAGGAGTTCGCCAAGATGAAGCAGGAGCTCGAGGCGGACAGCTGCTGACGACTGCGCCGGACACCACCCCCGCGGAGCAAGGCCCGCGGACGGGACCTTGCCACGTTCGGACCTTCTGCAAGGACCCCCGGGTCCTAGGAGGCCACCTGTGGCACCGGTCTACTGCCATCCGGGCTGAGCCGTGGGAGTCCCTCGAGAGTGCCGACGCGACCCGCGGAGCAAGGCCCGCGGACAGGACCTTGCCACGTTTGGACCTTCTGCAAGGACCCCCGGGTCTTAGGAGGCCACCTGTGGCACCGGTCTACTGCCATCCGGGCTGAGCCGTGGGAGTCCCTCGAGAGTGCCGACGGCTGCAGCCGAGGGCAGCCAGCGTCGGCCTTTTCTTCGGAGGGGGGGAGAGTGTGGTAATCCGGCAATAGTGGCGGTGGACAATCCCGCGCGATGGACATGTGCCGGCTGAGGATGGGGAGGTGGCGCGAGAGGAGCGAGGATGGAACATGGCGGACTCGGCTGGGCGACGTGTGCGCAGCCGGATCGGCTGAGCGGTGTACCTTGGCGTAGCGGGACTCCAAGTAAAGGTGTGATCGAGGGGGCTCAGTGTCCTTCTGGGGAACCGCGGCCGGGTGCAAGAACCCCGGTACCACAATATATATATATATATATATATATATATATATATATATATATATATATATATATATATATATATATATATATATATATATATATATATATATATATGTGTGTGTGTGTGTGTGTGTGTGTGTCTTCTAGAACTCTTATGTAGGTTTCCTCCATTCCCTGGTGCTATAGTGCTCTGCGGATTTTTCTGTCACTTTATTGAAGATATGGATATGATCCATGGTTGAGTACCCTTTCCTAAACCCAGCCTGCTCTCTGGGTTGTTGGCAATCCAGGCTGCCACCTATGCCGCTAACAATAAATTTGGTAAACAGCTTGTAAACAACTGAGAGTAGGCTGACGGGTCTGTAAATCTTGAGGTCTTTGTGACCTCCCTTTTTATGAATCAGATTAATGTTGGCATTTTTTTAGGCTATGGGCACTTTTTGAGTCTTCAAGAATTCCGAAAATAGTACAGCAAGCTTTTCCAGTACAAAATGTCCATGACTAACCAACTCAAAAGGAAAGACCGCTGTAAATGCGAGGCAAGTAGGGGCGGGTTTGTACCATCTAATATGCGAGAGAGTATAGCGGGAATAAAAAAAATAGTGATTGGTTCGGAGGGATTTCCTTCTGTTTTGCCGATGTATGATAAGAATACGGTGTGGAAGAGCATACTTCTCGTTTCGCAGGCAAGTGTTCTACTTGGAAAGAAAACGCGCGCAGCCATACACGCACACACATGAGCACGCCCACACGTACATGCCCGTTCCCGCATGTATGTGCCCGAGCCCACATATACACGCGCACACAACTGCACCCCCATAGCTCGGGATTACGATATAATCGAAGTGGCAACGCAGCGAAATTGCAACTGCCCGCATCTTTCTCAGTGCAGCAAGAAGCTACAGCCCGACGTGCATTTGCCGGCCAGCAACAATGTACCGCCTTCGTCCACCTTTGGGGAGGGCGACTCACATTCTCTTCCATGCATAGAGCGCCCTGTTAAAGCCGGTGGAAAATTATTCCAGCGTGATCCGCAGCCTACTCTTCCAGATTTTCCAGCTGCTTACTTGTAGTTTAGCGAAGCTTGGAGAAAGTAATGAATTGACGTAGTTGAAATTCTGCGAAGATTCGATAACGTGCAAGCTCTGCGGGTTAGCGGAAAACAAACATTGTACTGCTCGCGTGCACTACTGTGGTATGGAGCCAAACTGTGCTCTTAAATTTTCCCTAAAAAAGTTGGAACTTTTTGATAATGGGCTTGCTGGTTTGGTGAATGAAGTGTCTTTACAGCCTTTAGGCTGCGCATATTGCGAAAAAAAAATATTTATAAGACAAGTGCCGCAAAGTTGCGCCTGGCTTAGCTGTTACTTCTGGAATTCGTCCGTGGTGAGATAAGGCGGAATGTAGAAGAAAAGCCGCTCTAAAAATGCGTGGGCAACTTAAGTTGGACCGGTGTCTTGTTATACATGCCTTGGGGACTCATACTATTCCATTTGGGTCTTTTTATGTTGCACAGGCGAAATAGGGAAAGCGCAGCGGGCTCGGAATTTTATGCGTTAGGCGAAGTACAGCGAACAATGGCTCTTCTATGGCTCATATACGGTGCTTGGCCGTTCCTAGTGATGCGAAAACAACGCACGCTTGCACGTTTCTAGTGCAGACGAAAGTGCGACCCCTTTCTGCCCTCGCAACGAAGCATCCCAGCTTCGTTCTCAGCGACCAGCAGCCGCCCGACAGCGAGTCGTTTCTCCGGCAGCCGAAATGTTCCCACTCATTTTCCCCGGTTACAACCGGTGCTCTGCAGCGCCTGTAACAACGCCAGGAATCCCAGCAGAGCCACCACACGCCCTGTCTCTAATGAGGCGCCAAATCGACGTGCCAATGGCCAATGGCGGAGAACACTTCGAGGGCGTTGAGTCACAAAGTGACTCCCTTAGCTCCCTGTTTGTTTTGTAACCGAAAAAGAAAATAAAGGAGCGAGAAGAGAAGGTAACCAATAAAAATGCATAACAGCAAAATTACTACAACATTCTTATAGTTCCTATGCGAATAAAGTGAATAATTAGTTCCTGCTTTGCGATCAGGTGGAGTTGGTCCCCTCAGCTACGATTCTACTGCTGATTCACTAATGGCTCTTTCCACAACCAATGATAGGAAGCTAAACGCTAAGGGATAGGGGACGTTCTTTTTTTAGTAACACATATTTCCGTCTATTCATATTTTTAGAAATGCGACGCCTTCGCCAAGGCTACAGCTGGGCTTTTAGTAATGCTGTGAATTAGAGTGTTGCAAATTGTATTGGGACTAGCAGACATTTTCCTTACATTAGCAGAGATCTCGCATTTGTGGGTGTTCTTAGGGATCACATACATTAGAAACACAGCCTTCATGGCCAGGGCTCTAACTTCTTGCCTGACGAGTTTCTTCAGGCATATTAGCCTTTCGATACACAGCGGGCCAAATCTCTATATCCCGCAAGCTCTAACTGTTCTGAGCGCCGGCGCTCTATGTGGGAACGAACCAGCCAAATTCTCTTAGCAAAGTATATGAACCTCGACCGAGTACTGCAAGAAGCATTGTCTGCTATGCTGTTCCTTGTCACCGGCTCAAGTCCCTTTGACCCTTGAATCATACGAGCTTGAAGCGTGGTATAATTGTGTGTACACGAGGGCAGTAGCATTTTTATAAATCAGGATATAAACATTGCTCCTATTGACGTTCCAGTAACAAACACACCATTACTGCATTGTGCCTCAATGAAATAAAAAGTATACATCATGTCTCCCCTACACCTCTCTACACACAGCTATGGAGGCAGTGCAAAAAAGAAAAAAAAAATACCAGAATTTATTGAGGGCGTTGCACCGGTGAATGCGGCAATAGTGCGAGAGCTTGATGTGCTGCGTGCATGCGTGTGCGTGTGTGTGTGTGCTAGCATGTGTGTGTGTGAGAGAGAGAGAGAGATAAGGGAGAGGGAGGGAGGGAGGGAGAACTGAATCGAAGGCTGTTAGATGGTAGCGTGCTGCGGGGAGTCAACCGCATGGGGATCAGGCTGCTGCAAAAACTTTTCTTCTACGTTTCCTTTTACAATGTGGCTTCATATCGAAGGAGTACTTGCTGCCTGATCTCTTGATTGTTGATTAGGTAATGATTCTCGGGCAATTGACCACCGCTTTGTTTTGTGTAGCGGTGATGTTTTCTTTTGTAGAGTTCTGCAGCTTAGCGTAAAAATGACTTAGACACGACCGCTTATAAAACTCACTTTTTGAGTGCAACCAAGAACAGTTCAGTACCCTATTTGGCTCACTGGATTGTTCAGCCTTTGGAAGTTTCGTATGATTGACCGCAATGCTCAATAAGCTCGGGGAACGGAGCGAAGTTCCCGCGAACAATGTGTGCTTATGCGCAGTGCCTATGGTAGTCAATCGCATCCGCCGGGCTGGTTGTATCTTCTTGAGGCGTGGCTGTGTCTGCCCGACTTTTGAAGCATATGTGCCAATGAACAGAAAGTTATTGTAGATAGCGTGCGCTTATAAAGCTTTCATGGATAGTTTTCCATACAGTACAGAAAAAAAGGAGCTAAGGCATGCGAGCTCGTTTCCCATTCAGAGGGACTCCTGGTCGGAATGCCACCAAGACCCAAATTTACCTCCTTTTCTTTCCAACTCAGTTCCTGAAATTTGTGCACAGGAGCTTGCCCGAAAAACATGGGTCTATTGGAGCATTCTTTGCCTAGTTTTTTTATTTGTTGAACCGTCCGAAATTTTGTGTCGGTCACCTGTGTGCCGGACACCATATTTTTTAGCCACCGCGGTCACAAACGCAAATTCGAACTTACTAAAATTCAATGTTCGCGTAACCGCTAGAAATGGGTACGGAATTTTATCTATTTTTTTCTCGCACAGGGTCAATTTGCTGCTTTGCTTTAGTTTAGTTCCTGTACCCGCTGTGTTTGTTTTGCATTCACCATGGCTGTTTTCACTAAGTATTCGTCCTCAGCCTACTCTTTTCTAGTGGATGCAGCCAATTTCATCGTATGTGATTTTTAAACATGATCATCTTTCTTGGGCAACTCAAACGCGGAAGTTGGATCGGTCAGTCCGTCCGTCTGTCCCTCGATTCAACCGTCAGGCCAAGTTAAAAGAATTCTTGACCGAGATGTTTATACAGTCATAACATTTACACTCTCATAAATCTAGAAAGATGCTCCATATTTGTGAGCCTTGTTCAGCAAAAAGATCATATTAGGCTTATTTGAGAAAAAACTTCGATACCTAACTAATGTTTGGAAGGTTCTTTTAATCAGTACCAGATCTGTGCTTGATTTTAGCGAGTTCAAATTTTAAATAAAGCGTTGAAAACGATGTTCTAAGGACGAATTACAAACTGCTGGCGCCACAGCCTCACGCTCATGGCTCGAATGATAAGTCCCAACAGCGCCAACAGATGGCGCGCCAGTGTGAACGCGTCAAAATTGAACTCAGCAAACCCCCCGCGGGTGGACCGCGGGACAGGAGGACAGCAGCATGAGAGGTGGGAATATGAAACAGGAAAGGAACAGTTACATGGCGAGGGGGAGGGGGGGGCGGGGCGACGCGAGCAGATGCGCGGCCATTTTTTTATAAAAGCTACCTTAGATAACCGCAACTCATTTTTGTGTGCGACAAGGACTCCAGTATGGTCGAAGCTAGGCCGGCCTTTAATATGCTCGCAATTTTTCTTGAACGGCTTGATTCTACTATACCCATGCATTGCAGTTACGTCTTTTTCGTCGTTTTGTCTCTAAATTTCACCTGTTATACGACAGGCGCGTACTGTTCAATCAGGCATGAGTAATTAAAATGTATGTTCGTCCGCTAGCCCAATGCCCTTAGGATGTTTCGGCACCTCTATAGACAGTTGACGGAATAATTGAGGGATTCACTGCTGTTCTTCTCGTTGTTGTTGGATGAGGAATACATGTCTAATACCATGCCTCGCACTCTTCAGTTTATACATGATCCTGACATTTTAGAAAATGTTGATAGACATTATTCTCTTTTCTTTTTATTGCTAAGTGGCAAATGCAATAATATAGTTTCGTTTTTTGTCGCCAGTACAGAGCACCGGCAGGTTCTGAGCAGGCACTAGAAATTTGTTCATTTATATTCACTTAATTTTTATTAGTTTGAGGATTATTTCAGAGAGGAAGAGAACTTCGCACAATAATTTTATGGCAACAAAGGCATATTTTCCCCAGCCCCCGGGTTAGGCAAAATTTTGGGAGGCAAAAATAGTAAAAAAATAAAGAACAGGTCTAGAAATGAAACATACACAGAAAGAGGTAAAAAAAGCGTTTACAAATGAGAAAACCGTATGAAGGAGATTACATGCTTTAAAAATTCATGCCTAAAATTAGCAGTGCACGTACACACCATTGAATTGTCTGAACGGATACCTAGCCATTTACCCTTAGGTCGCAAGCGTGCGCTATGGAACCCCTGAAGACACAAGTGCTCGTCGAAAAGGAGGCCGGCGCCGCGTGCACAAAGGGCCGATTGTCAGCATCTGCGTCGCGCTAGTAGGCCTTTTCGCGCCGCGTACACAGCGTATATAACGACCAAAACACAGCGAAAGCCTGTAAGAGCGCAATTACGGCAAGCAGATCTGCAGATATTGTGCAGCGTTACTGAGCGGACTATATACGCATCATTTCCCGCTGTCGTCTGACACTCTCGTTTAGCCTAATGAATAAGCAATCGAGTAGGGAAACGAGCGGCTTGCGGGTAAAGGCAGGGACGGGACAAAAGCAGAAATACGAATACTGATCAGCCCGCGTCATGCATTGCATCTACAATGCCTTGGTGCGCACAGTAACTGCGGCGTTTCCCATATTAATCATAGAAGGCAGAGCTCTTTGCAACCTTCCCCTCTCCTCGGCGGACGAAACCCAAGAGATAAAAGAAGAGAGAGCGCGCACGCGAGAAAGAGGGGGATGAAAACCGCCGGGCAAGCGGTCCAAGGCGACGTAATTGCGGTTTCATTTTTGCCCTGCTCTCGACCTTGCGCAGAAACGCGCGGGTTGGAAAGGGGGCCGGACAGCCATCATGAAACAAGCAGCAGAAGTGGCTGCAGCCGGCAAACACGCTAATGCCGTGTGTGTTCATGTGCGTGTGCGTTCTGATCAGACCCGCCGTGTGGTGCATTCTGCGGAGAGGGATTGCGTAAGCCTTGAATCAGTGCTGGCGCACATGTCCGCCGCGGCGATTTGACGATACACATCAAACAGCTGACCATAGCCCAGCTCACGCAAGTAGTACGTACGGCCGCCGCAGAACGCGCCGCATTCGCCGATGGCATTCAATGCTCCCTAACTCCAATTGAGGCACGTACCTAGCGCGGAGAAATTATTTGGAGGGGCGTAAAGAGACCGAGAGTGCTTTGAAGAGGAGCTATAGCACGCAACGTTTAGAATCAGCATTCACGGCAGGCAAGTCATCCTGGCCCCTCGCCAACGTCAGCTCACAGCTTGTTTAATGCATCATTAATAGAGGCTGCGCCTCCAAAAAATTTAGAGAAGGCGCACTATACGAGGTACCCGGAGGGAAAGGGGGAGGGGGTCGGAGAGATCAGCTCCAGTTACGGAACTTGGAAAGAGGAACGTTCGCCAACACTCGCAAAATCTGCTACGCCCTATGGCGCAAATTCTACCCGCACGTGTAAAATATTTGACGACTGCCAAACAATACAAGTTGTTTAATAATGTATAAATGAGCGCGTAGAGGCGTACCCAAAAGTATTTTGAAGGGGGGGGGGGATTGTGGGTACCTCCTTTCCCCCTTTCCTCTCATGTTGCATCAAAATATTATCAAAAAGCTGCCTTCAGTTTGTTTTATTTTTCTTTAAGACGGAAGAAAAGAAAAGCGCCGAGGTGAGCAAGGGGCTTTGAACCTTGACGTTAGCCACGTGGATAGGGCGTCACTGTAGCCAAAGACTTCAACAGCCGGTGTGCGGAAAGGTATAGCCAAGGCCAAATTATAGCAACCAATTGTTGCACAGTTCTATGCGCCTTCGTTATTTTGTAGTTTGTGAACTTGGGGCATGATGCACTGAAGCTAACTTGGGCTCTCAGGCCATCGTGTAGGACGGTTATGAATCGATTTAGACCACCCTTGGGATTCTTAACCAGAACTGCGTAAACATGGGTGTCCTCGTTTTTCGCCCTCAAAAGAAAAACTGCGTAATATGCACTATGTAGGGCTTCAAAGGGTAGTCATTTGCTTATTGCACGTTTCCACGGCAACACTAAATTTAATCAGGCAACTTTTGAAGAGACATCTACACTTCACATGGCAGTTGCGAACAGCGTGGCATTTTAAATTATCAATAGTGATTTCCTCGTTTTGAAGGCTCTGATCACGAAGAAGCCCAAGCGGTGATGGTGGCCGTTTAAGTACAATCATAGGCAAACAAAAAACAATATTTACACAGCTCTACTCAAGAATGCTCACAATACGCAAGCCACAAATAACCATATTGATCAAATTAGACTGGAAACGAAGGTTCCGTGCTGTTCTGGCTATGAAGTCCTAGTTATCACGTCAATTCCAGTGACATTGCAGCAATTTTTCCGGAACCCGACTTAATTTTCTGGACAAAAAGTCCGAGGTAGTAAAGAATACCATTCTGGAGGCACACGGAATAACATCCAGAGCACACAGAAATTTCGCTACACACCTAACTCGTCATCGGCAAAATGATGTTGGCGCCTGAAGTGACCCTTTTTTCGAAGGGCGCCCATTTTACTTTATTTTATTGGATTCTCGACCCCAATGACATCGCTGACTGGAAATTGGCCGCCGTGACGAAGGCTTGCCGCAGGAATTAATGCCCCTGGATGTGGGAACAAGTCGCTACTTGGGGCTTGAACGTGACCTCATATTTTGGCACCGTCTGAGTTACCTTTTGAGGGAGTTGAATTGCATTTTTGTGGGGAAAGTAACAAAGGAGACCAGCATGATTAGAATTTGCGCCGTGTGTTTTGATGCGTTGCTGGGTAGCCCATGAAATCTACGAACCAGACGCTTCCGATATTTCCTAGAAAGGACGTCATGGAGGTAGCCGCCGTTTGGACTTTACGGGTGATGGAGACAGAACTCCCGGGAACAGCAAAACATCCCGCCTGGACTGCACCCACTCACAGGCCTGCCTTCTTTCCCCTTGATCACGCAAAAAAAAAGTACAGTTAAGCTGTTCGCGACAAAATGCAGTTGCCTTATCCTCCAGTAAGCAATGCTTTGGAGAATGAAGGCAGCTCTGGAAGATATTGCTGGCGAGAAACTGCGAGAAATGGAGAGGCCCAAATATGGTCTGTTCAGTTCTTAATGGCGGAAGATGTAAATTCATATTGTATTTATCAGCCTGATTTTTTCTCTCTTTGTACCTTAAGACAGGCATCAGGTTGAGCTGGAACAGCGCCAGACGTACACTAGATGGGGAGATAACGTGTAAGTTCAGTTTGGTAGCGCAGCATTCTTTTCTGGCGCTCGCCGCTATGAAGTTCCCGCGTCCTTCGCCCGCATAAAATACGTGCTGCCTAAAATATTGACCCCAGAGAGTCACTGTAATCGCATAGCTGCACGTCAACAGCTGTCGCAGTAGATGCCACGTTCCGCGTTGTGGCCATAGCCTATGATTTTTAATGTACTCACGATCGCGCCTCCACTTCAGCACTCTAACTTCTTGTCAACTCCGCACGACCACGCCAACTTAACAGTGGACATGATACGTGGCTGCTCACTTGCCGGCGGGCCGGCGGCCGAGCTTGTCGGGTGCTTTTAACGGCTCTTTAGGTCTACCACGGGTCTCCTCCAAGCGTCTAGAAGATACGATAGGGTTACCGAGAGCTTCTTCACATTGAGTAAGTTAGCGTTGTAAAATGAATGTAAATCACATTGCCTCGGCTGGCACGACGGAAGTATAATAGTCTTGACCCAATTGTACAATAAATGAATTGCCCAAAAGGCAAGTGAAATTTTCACCACTCAAGGGCGAAAATAAAATGAAGGGGGAAAGCCACTAAGGCGACACCCCGGCCAGGAAAGCGGGCCAGGGGAGATTCCCTTGATCTCCCCTGGGAAGTAGCGGTAGGAGTTGTTGTTGTAAGGGAATGGGTAGGAGAAAGGAAGAGGTTACGGGAGTTAAGAAAGGGAATGGAGACAGCGAGTTTTCGTTCGGATCCGTACATATCTGGCGCCTTTTCAGGCCTGATCTTTCACCTTGTGAAGAGCATCAGACTATGACAGTTGAGAATTCTCCTCGACTGACAGCATGCTGTAATGACCGCAACAAGCTGGTGCAGCTTCGTGCCTATTTTCGGTTAACTTAGAACACCAGTTCTCAGCAATCCGACCTTTCGAGGTACATTTTTATTATTAATGACGCAACAACCCCATCAACATTCTTCAAGTTAAAATGTTTTTCGGGGTCTTCCCATTTGCGCCCAAACTGCTCCTTTCAACACCGTAGCGTGTAATTGCGATGTGTTAGAAGGAAGCAGACATACAAATTTTCAGGAACATGTGCTGCTTTGGACGAAGTTCGGAACGCTGTGTGGACACAGGGAAACAAAAATTTGTTGACTAGACAAGTGGAGCGTGAGAACTGCCTCCCTGCTATAACAACCAGCTGTCAGATAACCCATCCTATTAGCGGAGAGCAACCGGTTTCGTGGTGAGCGACGCGCGAGTGCGACACAAAAGTGCAGAACCGCTGGCCGCAACTGTCATTGCACAACCGGCGCTGAAGTATCGGCTTGTCAATAAGTAAGGGGCAGCGCTAAGACACTGCGTACACTTGCGGACGATCGTTCCTCCATTCCATCCGTCGGTGCCGCCCTTCGGCGTTTAGCAACGGAGTCAAATGCGCAGTGTTACGCAGTCCGTAAGAATGGACGGGACAGCCATCACGAGCGGACACGCACGCAGCGGGGCGCTCGGTCGGCAGTCCTTGCTGGAACAGAATCCTCAATCACCGACAACCTTCACGTGCCTGCACGCTCGCCGTGCGCCTTGCAGCTCAAACGCAAGGAAGGAGACTATAACCAACACACGCTGCCCGGACGTTAGGCGGCCGCTGCGCGCGAGGTTCCTCTCTCTGGGCGAGGGAGTGGTAGAGCACTGTTAGAAGGGTGGGAAAAGTAGACCGAGGAGGCGCGGGCCGCCCGCATGAGACGCGCGCACAGAGCGCGCGGTCCGAAAAAATACCGCGCTCTGCTGCCTCCGCAAGCTCTGAGCCTGCCATTTCACACTTTGTGCTTTGTTTTTCGTGCCATGCGTCGTCAGTCCAATCCGAGCTGGCGTATTTTTCGACGTGTGTTGCGATAACGGGAGACTCGCAGCAGCTTCTCACTTTTTCTTGAAGTGAAGAAGGTTCCCGGTGAACAACTAGTCGAAAAAGCGGTTTCACGTGCCCGCAACCCCTTTACCATGATCGAGAGACAACAGTGATCTGCCACAAAAACGAATTCTGCCCTTTGTTTACATGCATTCGAAACAAACAGGTAGGAGCAGCTGCCCAATTGGGATTTTCCAAGTAAAAATTGTGAAGTTCACTCGGAGTTGCGCTTGCCCGGAGCAGTGCTGGAGGTTCCGTCCATATATGAATTAATTACGTTGGTGTCTGAATTTGGCGTTGATAGATTAGGATTTGTGATTCAGCTACAGGTCGAATAGTAGAAAAATCGAAAAAAAAAACACGTTTCATTTAAAACAGAACGAAAGCAGCGAGTCGCCATACGGAGCAGAATTGCGCCGGCGTTTCCAACAAGGACACTCTTGCCCCACTTTTCGCCCCCTCTTCACACGGACACACAAAAAAAGAATACCGCCCTCGTGCTCGACTCATTTACGGCCAAAATTACGTTTCATGCAAGAATAGAGATACATCGCTGGTAGAAGATAGGGGAGAGCTGCTATGGCTGCTGTAGCTTTTTTTGTTCGTTCGTTGTTGTAGTCGTGGGGCGCGAGTTAGAGAAGACGAGTCCCCCTTCCCTGCAAAGAACACATTTCTTAAGGTAAGGGATGCTTCATTTTCTTTTCTTTTCAGTAAGATAGTTCCAACGGGCCACCGGTGCACCAATTTGTTGTCGAAGTTGCCCATACAAGCTGATTTATATATGCTAATTTTTCCCTTTTATTTATGCAAACAAAGCTGCGCTAGTATCGTTGCTGGAGAGTTGCTCATTTTCCCCCCCCCGCTAAGTTGAGATGTTTCAGGGGCTCGCATATGTTCGCGCAGTCACTGCTATGGATCTACCACAATGGTGGTGACACCTGCATCTTTGATGTTCTAAAATAGTACTGGTGGTTGCTCGCAGGAATAGCCATCGAAAATTTATTCCATCTGTCAAAGCGGGCGCGTTTGAACGCTTGCTTCATTTTTCTTTGAAGTCAGCTAAAAACGTAGGCGAAATTCATCATAGTTTTGAGGTTTAATAAAGCATGCTCATAGATTTGTCATTCATTATTATTTACTTCTGCAGGCTGCAATCAACACTACACATTTCCAAGCAACATTGGGTTGTCATAGGAGAGGAAGGTAAATAAAGTAAAACGGGTGAGTTACATGCGAGTATGAAAGGATATCTACAATTTAGCATTGCTCTTTTAAAGTTACAGTAACTGACGAAAATAAAGTGGGCTATCAATCTTAATAAATGCCGCGCAGGAACCATGGTTACACTGATGTAAGAATATCCAGCAACGTCTGTAGGAAACAAACGCGGGCACAAATACAAGCTTAGTCAGCTTAGGAGCAATTCAGCCTAATTTATGATCTCAATAATCTTAATTTATAATCTTAATTGATAATCCTAATTAAAAACTAATTTATAATCTTTCGAAGAAAAAAGAAGGCAGCCACTCCGTGAAGGTAGATGACCATCAAAGCTTGAGTCGGGACTACACACGGCGTCCCCATTGCCCCGACAGAAGGCAAATGAAAGTTAAAATGAAGAACGGCAACTTGTCTTGACGACGGGGCTGCTACCCCGAGGAGCCGGAGGAAACTAGGCACACCAATGCTTGAAACACCAACAAAGAGCAGGCGGTGCGAACGCAGACATGGCGGACGCGGGTCGCATTGCGGCCAACCTTCGAGAAACCTTGATTACCTACTCAATATGCATTTCCAAGTACTTAATGAGAAATAAGCATGAGGCATAGCCCAAATTTGAAAAAGAAAATGGCGCTTATTATTAAGTAATCTGCTCTGATTGGCGCGCGGCTTTTGTGGTGACCGCGTTCTAATAGCGTACCCAACGGGACGCACGTTTTCTAATTCCTCGCGCTCCAGAGACACGTGACTTTTTGTTCATAGGTATGAATAAATAATTCTAGCCATATTAGCTTCGCTTAAAACAATGGTAGTAAATTTGCGACAAAATATTATCTCTTTAGACTTGCATGCAAGAAAATATGTACGGGTTGACATACCTTTCTTGTAAGTGTTTTTCAAGAGATGTTGGAGATTGAGTTATTCTTTTGAGTTGAGTTGCGTTACTATGTTCATATTTAGCGACTCCATGGTTCCTCCACGCGCACTGCACAAGGCAAAAAGGGGAATTTGAAGAAGCCACCATTGTTATGCTTGTCGGCATTCGTGTTCGACGTGTCTGCATCACCGCAGTTATTTGTGTCGCGCACCACCTCGCTCCAGGTTGTCTGATATTCCTTCAACAGGAGAAGAATTCTAGGAACAAACAAGTGGCGGTGTGTTCCACTGAACTAGCCAGCGGCAACGGCTTGGTTCGCTGACAGATACACTGCGAAGGTGTAAACATTGTCTGGTAGAACCATTAAATCGAAGAGCGCAGTGGAACATATCGACCGGAAGTGGACGACAGGCCTGTCTGTTGCCAGGCCGGAGAGCCGGCTATCGCCTGTCGTTACCCCGGCAGGGCGGAACTTCAAAACAAAGTGCGGCAACGCTGTAGTTTGCCGCCAAAAAGGGACATGAATGGCCGTGTACAAGCGCTTTGAGAGGGCCAGCCAGAGTTTTGCCCAAAGAGTCGGCCCATCGAGTCCTCCGGTGCTCCAGCCCATGTGATAAAAGAGCGGGATATGAAAAAAAAAAGACACTCGGGGCTCCATATAACTGCCAGCATGCCTACTGGAGGCAATTCGGAATAATTAGTTGAAAAAGATTCGAGTGATATGATTACGAACTTGGTAGTCGACCACCAACCTTGAAAATGTTTACTTGAAAGAGTCTTGTACTATTAATGTGGATATAAATGTTTTGTTATTCGCCAAGTACCCCGCTTCGGCTAAGTCTCCTGGTGTCAAATCATGTTGGAGAAAAATTCAATTTCTTGGAACCTCTGAGTCCAAACAAGTACGAAAAGAAGGTTGTTTTAGTGTTTGTCACGTGCTTGTTTGGTTTGCAGCAGGGAGAAGTATTTAGAAGTGTCGATATTTTTGTAAATGCTTAAAAATTTCTACGTTGCCTCACGGAGGGAACACGTCCGCCTGTTCGTAACGCCGTATGTTTGTCGCTTTCACCGCATACGGCTCTAGCATTCACCATTTAGCATCACACCCTTTCTTTGCCCTAAAGATGCCTTAAAAGCAATACAGCTGACTACAGTTGTGGAGCCAACTTTAAGTTGACTAATTTTATGTCGTTTTAAGGGAATACGCGGGGTCTTGTATAGGTATTCAATAAACGGTCCTACGGCCACCATACTTTGACAGTAAACTGCTGATATGGCTCATACAAAAACGACTTCCACGTAATGCACATGGATGCGCCAGTGAAGCCGACTTAACAAAAAGAAGGAAGGAAGGATAGGCGCCCTTTGCCCTCAGTCCGCCTTAAGCCATTAAAACCGACACATCATCATCATGTGGAAGAAAGTATGCAAAAGAAGGGCAGGAAAGTTAACCTGGCTAGAGCCTAGTTTGCTATCCTGCACATGAGAAAGGATAAATAGGCAAAAAAGAGAAAGGGAAAAAATAAGGAAAAGTTGGAGCAGATAAGTAGGCCGAGTGATGAAGCACTAAACTTTCAAGTTCATTTATTGTCCCTGAAGTCTTTCAGTCTATAGTGTGGTTCTGGAGTTCGTCGCCCGTAGGAAGCGTAAGAGTTCCTTAGTCGTCTTCTGAGCTTATGACCGACTGAACAGGAATTGGGTGCGTAGCAGGTCGGCTTAAGCATTTATTCGACAACATCCACTGGGAAGTTTCTGCCATTTCTTCTAAGAAGCAACTGGTACATGTATTTCAGTCACGTGATTTGGGCTTGATTTTGTTGGCTAGCAATACCAGCGCTGCGAATTAGTTGACGGTTGTGTATTTGCGACATGTCTAATACCCTTCGCTTTGAATGCGTTTTCAGTCGTCGCTTCGCTAATGTGTTAACCGAAGATGATATTTGCATATTGAAAGACAGACCTGACAAATTGTTTGCATGATAGCAGATTGAAACGGAGGCGGTACTGGGCCAAGACGTCGGTTACGGCAGAGGCGTCCGGCGAATGCGCAGGACGGGAGGTTTTTTACGTGGCTGTTACCCTGAATTTGGGAGTCATTACTTATTCATCCTATTTGGGCCCCTTTACTCGAGCGTTATGTGTTATCCATATTATTTGTAAAACGGGACTACTATTGTTTTACAGCGGAGCTGTTTAGTCCGAACGATTTCCGCCCGTCGCACCAGAAAATCCCGAAGTGTGCGAGAAAGTGGCGAGGAGGCAAGGAGTCCATGAGCAGGTCTTCTGAGTGCGCACACCACGTAAAAAAGAAAGGTAGCTAGGGAGGTCCCGAAAATCGAACCCGGGACATTTACGCCGTGAAACCGGCAACCTAACAACAGGGCCACCCCGAAGGCTGAGCGATACGGAGTTAGCAGCTGTTGGGAAGCGCTGCAGCCAATCGGGAAGGGGAAAAACACACGCTCCCCGTGGTCTGAACAGAACCTGGGTTCCTCGCGTTGTGAAGCAGGCGTCTATCCGATTGAGCTATCATCGCATTTCGGGCGCGCAGCATTTCCTTTGGGTTCGTAGCGCGTGCGTTTGCTTCGTACTTGGCCGCGAGTTCTAGCGCGTGCTAACGCGGTCCACATTGGGAGAGATTTGAAAGCCTGGGGAGAAAACAATCCGGGCCTGCCAGTCTTGGAGAACTTTCCGCCGCAAGTTCGGAAATAAATTTAAGGTCCAATAGCCGGGTCTCCGACAAAGGGAGAGGGGCCGCCAACTCTGCTGTTTCTCCAGCCTTCCACCGCTACAGTGAAAGCTGCGTCAACTTTTTTCGCGATCATTTTAGCAGTGCCAATTATTTTAACATTTAGCGCTTTCTTCCAGTCTTCCCACCAATCTGAAATGAATGTCAATCGCGAATTAACATGCTTGGCACATTGATTCGCGCCGGGCGATCGTAAAACGAATTGATTTCCTTGTAAATTCGGCAATAGCCCAGACGTAGAATGGTATTTGTTGAAGAATTTCAGGAACGTTATTTATGAAAATGTCAAACAAAAGTGATGCAGAAAGCAGCCCCTGGAAGCGTCACATGGGCCAAAGGGATTCCTATTGCCATAAGATATTAACCGTTGAGCAGATAGCTTTTGCGAAGGAGGATTTCCTTTTTATGATTGGTGTCTCATATGACATGCTGCAGAAATATGTAAAAATTTATAAAGACCAGGTCCATCGGTTTTTTGGTAATATAGTTTAAAAAATTTCATGCAATAATTTTAGTAGTTTGTGTGGATACGGTCAAAAATTACTCGCATTCCCGAGAGGTGGTGATATTCTCTAAAAAAATATGGCAACAAGGTGTGCGTGCGTCCGTCCGTCCGTGCGTGCGTCCGTCCGTGCGTGCGTGCGTGCGTGCGTGCGTGCATGCGTTGACGCTCCGCTGATCCAACCAACTGACGTGTCGCTGATCCAATCTTCCATGTCAGACGCAATCGCTGACCGTCAGCGACACGTCAATTGGTCTGCGTAACAGTGAAATAAAGTTTACAGAAGATTTTTCCTTTCCGCAAATGTATTGTATCTTTTCGCGCGCGCGCGCAAGGGTGTACCTTCTGTTTGCACTTGCGTGTGTTCTCGCATCAAATAAAAGTTAGCTGAAAACCTGTGTCTGTCCCTGCGTACCTCGTTCCATCGGGTTGTCTGAATTTCACGCAGTGTACAGTTTTTATTGCTGTGAAGCAGGAGGACTGAAATGGGCATGGAAATATGGTCAAACGATCTTGGCCGGAGCAAAGCCTCCAACGTCTTAGGCTCGTATTAGGTTCATTCCCTAATATTCCGTCCCACAGAGGTGTGGTTACCCTATCAAACAAAGTTAATTGCTGTAGGATGGGAGAGCCTATGAATGAGCAGCAGCCGTTTTCATGCTAAATTTCGCCGGCCCAAACGGGCCATTATACGTGTGGAGGCCCTAGAAACAGGATCCGCACGTCCGAGACCCAAGCAGTAGAAAACAGTGTGGCTGCTACCATCACTTCACTTTCTGTGGCAGATCCCGGCTTGTGGCTTCAAAATACAGCCACAGCTGACCGTGCGGTCTGAAAAAAGTACCCTGAACCGCGTGCCCGTAAATAAAGTACGCCCACAGTTGTCACCGTGCTTGAAGTCTCCTCTCCCTACGCAGGCTTCTGGTTTTATGCAAGTGAAGCTTGAAGTAATTGACTTGAACGTGAGATGTGCGTAGGCTAAAGGCCAAACAGTAAAGCCCACCCTAATATCAAACACTGCTGAGCCCGAGGACGCGAGTTCGATTCCCGGCCGCGGCGGCCGCTTTTCTGATAGAAGCGAAAAGCAAAAACGCCCGTGTGTACGAGATTTAGGGGCACGTTAAACATCCCCAGGTGGTCAAAACTAATCCGGAGCCCTCCACTACGGCGCGCCTCATCGCCTGCGCTGCGTAAGCGCGTTAAACCCCACAATCAATCAACCTACTATTAAACACCTCTGATGATGATGATGATGACCAGAATTCACGTTCGCAGGTCTATGGGTACGCCATGGGTGATTCGTTCGGCCGAAAAGAAATTGTTTATGCAGGCACGCGCTCGTGAGCGTAAAAAGGAAAAGACAAAATAAAAATTTAATAATTAAAATGAAAAGTAATAAACAAAAAAAATTAAATTTACAACGTTATCTAAGTAGAAGAAAAGTTAAATATTACCATTAAAAATAAAATTGAGACGAATGACAAAACACATGTTGTATAAATAGAAGCAACGTTGTAATTTACTTGTTTATTTATATTTCCATAATGAATACTGCAAACCTTGGAGGAACTTTAGCAGGTGGGTACAGAATGAACGGTAAGCATATAACACCACACAAATACATAAATAAATCCCTCGCATTATACAAAAATAAGGCATGTAACCCAACGCAAACAGATAAATCATCACTCGCGTAATAGAAAAGTAAGCAGACATATTAAAATCAAACAAATGGAACGTCCCTCGTCTTTTACGAAAGGGCAAAGCTAATACACAAACTAAATTATTTCTCTTTTGATCCTTCCTAGCATCAAAGGGTGCTGATTGTTTACTGACTTTGTCGTTACTTCAACTATTCCAATTCTGCACCGTTCCAGAGAAAAAAGATTATTTGAAGCAATTATTGCGGGTACTGAACGAAGTTATTGTACGCTTATGGCGTTGTTTAGTGGCGTAACCTAATGAAAATGAAACATTTTCTGGGAAATCTATTTTTTAATCTTTATTAATTAGTGATAGTGTGAGCATTTGTGTGTAAGCTACGATAGTGCTCGCTTCAAGGACACATGGAAGGTGCCTGCTACTTTCGTGTCCAATCCACCTTGCACTCCGTCTGCTTCTCAAGACCATTATCATCACCATGTCGCACCTCATCTGTTTCTCATACCCATCCACATCATCATTCCTCGGGCTGGTATTCTCGGTTGCCTCTCGGAATAAACGCGCCGTCCCGACTGACTCTGCGACGTCTCTTCTGGGTGACGGCTGCCTTTGACGTCTCCCTCAAGTGGTGGAGGTGCACCTCGGTCCTGTCCTCGGTCTTTCCCAGTCGCACACCTGGAGCTCCGTTCCGGTAGGCGCTTGCCTCTGAGGATGCAGCACGAGAGCGGGAACAGCCCCCAGTGTGAGCATTTGTGTGTAAGCTACGATAGTGCTCGCTTCAAGGACACATGGAAGGTGCCTGCTACTTTCGTGTCCAATCCACCTTGCACTCCGTCTGCTTCTCAAGACCATTATCATCACCATGTCGCACCTCATCTGTTTCTCATACCCATCCACATCATCATTCCTCGGGCTGGTATTCTCGGTTGCCTCTCGGAATAAACGCGCCGTCCCGACTGACTCTGCGACGTCTCTTCTGGGTGACGGCTGCCTTTGACGTCTCCCTCAATAGAAATATTTAAATGTGATATACGGTTTCTTTCTGAAAGTGAAGGTAAGTTTCCTCCAACTAACAGTTCAGTTACCGAGATTCGTCCAGAGCTGTTAAATATGAAGCGAACAACTCGTTTTTGTATTCTTTCTACTTTATAAACATCAGCTTGAGTAAAATGATCCAAGATGACAGCAGTGTAATCAGTATTGGCAGCACTATTGATTTGTATATAGATAACCCTTCGTAGGAAGAATAGTTTTAGGTTAGCCTTGTAAGTTACGATGTCAATGTACTTTGTCCAGTGAAGGTTCTTTGCTACCCACAACCCAATGCATCTAAAGGAATCAATTTCAGAAAGAATGACGTTATTTGCAGAGTATCGAAAATTTAATTTGTTTTTCTTATGAGAAACAGACATCTAGGCCTTTTTTTCAAAATGTATTGACATTTGCAAATCTTCACACCAAGAAACAACCATGTTTAGCGACTCATTAAACAAAAATGGTCCTTCAGGGATTCAATTTCACAGCACATAACACAACCGGCTTCATAAATTCTAATATTTACAGGGATATCATTTACTGTGTGTTCAATGAATAAAATAAACAGAAAGGGACCCATCACCGACCCCTGGGGAACACCAGAGTCAGCGGCAACCTTACATGGAGAATGATTCTTAAAAACAACAATTTTTTTCCTGCTGCGCAAAAAGGACGATATCTATTTCATAGATGATTATTCCCAAGAATTTTCTCTAATTTCTATACTAAATGTTTCTGTGAAAGTTTATCAAAAAATTTTGAAAAATCTATAAAAATTGCGCCTGTTTGTTTTTCATATTGAAGTTTGTTTCTGTCTGAATCTATTTGTTTGTCATCATTGAAGCAGCGAAGTCGGGTATTGTTGCTCCCAATTGCGTCGTTGTTGAAAATCCCTTCCCAAAGCCATGCTAAGGTTGGTTCGAAATGTTATGTTCGTCCAGAAATTTTGAAATGCTATTATGAGAATGTGTTCGAGAAGCTTACAAATGGTTGAAGTTAGCGAGACACGACGGTAATTTCTAATGCTCTGCTTATTTTCTGACTTATGAATAGGCTTGACTGGCTGCTCCCCAGTCGTGCGGTACCTGACCTTCGCTCAGAGATTATGTAAAACGGACGTAGAGGTACTTCGACATCCATTCAGCGTATCTTTTTAAGATAGCGTTGGGGGTATTATCCGTTCCAGAAGATTTTCTGATATCAAGGTTCACATGCCTATCAATATACTTTGTTCACTAAGAACAACATCGGGCATTCGCGGCAAAATTGTTCCAAGGGCAGTAATACAGTGCTGTCGCGAGAAAAAATGATTTAAAATGATTGTTAAATGCATTAAACATTGACGTACTTGAAAGGTGCGTTGTATGAAGCTCAGCCCCAGTTGTCGTTATGCATTGCGTGTTTACCATGCAGCTTCGCGTGCTTTACGTTTTCGTTTAGAAAAGGGACGTTTGCTTTTTTTTTCACTTTCCGCTGCAGATTTTCTTGAATATGTGTCGTTTTCAGGAGTGATTGGCTCGATCTTCAACACTTGTGAGAATTGTTTTGTTAATTAGTATTTCGCATTTGCTTTTATTTTCGCTTTTCTCCTCAAGAAATGCGCAAACGATTAGCAAACCGAGTCGCAATTTTCCGGCCGACAAGCTATTGCCGGAAATTTTAGAATTTTTGTGCAAGCTTTAACACATATCAGGCCGTTTTTCTCTATTGTGAGTGGAAGTGAAACTGTTGAATGTTTTGCCAGCCATTGCTTCCTTTGTGTCTACAAGAATTTGGTAAAATTATATTGGTATTCTCGCAGTGTAAGATCCGGTATTCATCTCGGTATCACCGCAGGGTAACATCAAAACTTTCAGACGGAATTCTATATTTACAAAAAGACCCCGAACAAGGTAATTTTTGGGACCGCAGGACAATCCTGCTGATGTCGCCTATATCGTAAGGCTTTATAAACCGATGTCTGCTCCCCTGAAAAATATAAACGAATGAGTGTTCCGAATTATCGTAGCGCTGCCCTGACATTTGATACCCCGTCCTCCATGCGGGGGTACGGAAGAAAATAAGATATTCAAGCGCAAATTCGAACGCCTGCCGAACCTGACAACTTTACACTCAGGCTCCGCTGCTCCCGAAACCTATTGTGCTTTACCTGACCTTGTCAGAAAGAACGAAGCAAAATGCGCTCGCTGTTGTTCTATACCTCCGTCCGTGAAACGCCGGGTCCGGGCGCCTGCCCACGACTTCGAATAATTGTCCAGGGGCTCGGTTCGATAACTATGGCCTTTTTCTTTCAAAGCTCCACTCAGACATTACATGTAACGTGCTGTTAAAGCCCCGAAATTCATCGGAGCGGCTAATTTGAGCGGCCAGTCGCGGGGGCGAAGGGGCTGTCTGGAAAGTAATGAGTTCTTTTTGGACAAACAAAGGTCTCGCTACTCGGAGAGCAACAAAGATGCCGGGGCAAAGCGGAGCGAGAAGAGAAAGGGCCTCCTCGGCGCGTCGATCCGCTCGGCGGCGGCAATGCCTGCGAGCCCCCCGGACGAGGGAACGGAGTGGCCGCCGCGGAATCTGGAACGCAGGAAACGCCCTTCGCTTTCGGCCCGTGCGGCCGGCGCCGTGCTCGGCGGAACCCGTGCAGTAGCGACGCAGCATCGGCGCGACGGCAGAGATGCAGAATAGCCAGCGTGCCCGGAACGAAGACGGTGCCGCATCGGCCTTTCCCTCCCCTCGGCTTCCTGCGCGCTCGCTCGTTCCCACCGGCCACCCGACCAGGCCCCACAAGGTAGCTGCACAGACCGGCCGTGCAGCGCTTTTCCTTCGGGAGCTGGCAGCAGCGACACACCGGAAACGGCGGGCCGCTTTCCTTGTGACCCGTGGAAATCGGCGCGCGGCGGAAAATAAACACCTTGTTGATCATTGCAGTGCTACGCGGATGCTGGTGAATAAAGAGGAGGACCTGTCAGCAGGGGCGCGGGGTTCCATCGGGCACTTCCTTTAGCTCCTTTAAGGGCCCCTTTAACGCATAGCGTTGCACTTGATATACGGCCATTGCAGCTGCTGGATCTCGTTCCTTTTCCGAATTGCGTGCTTTCTAAGAAAACTCGTGGTTTATAAGCTAATGAGAGGTGAGAAAGCAGAATATCGTAAGCACATCGATTGCGTATGAAAAACAAGTTCGCGCATAAGGTTTCCGGGTAGTAGAAGTATTATTAAAAATAAATCAATCAGAGGTTATTAAAGTGCCCAAGGACAGCCTTTGGACCTTTGCCCTCGAGCATGAATGAAAAACTC
Source organism: Haemaphysalis longicornis (assembly GCF_048455015.1). NCBI lineage: Eukaryota > Metazoa > Arthropoda > Arachnida > Ixodida > Ixodidae > Haemaphysalis > Haemaphysalis longicornis. The sequence continues at coordinate 327,744,074 of NW_027526203.1, forward strand.
AGCGCAGAAAACATTCAACGTGGTCTACGTATACACAACATACAAATAAAAGTTAACAAAATGGCTACGATACAACTGAGAAAAGAACGTAATTTTGTCATACCGATCGATTAGGATATATACTCGCTACAAATGAACGCGTAAAGTGCGAACAACAATTCTTAACGTGTTAGCGGTTTGCAGTGTACTTTGAAACGCCACAGTTGACAGCGTGTTAAGAAATATCCTTATAAGTGTAGTTTGCAACTCTTGTTCGTTGCATGAAAACATTTTTTATCTTAATTTTTCCTCTTTTAGAGCTTTATTTGCACAGACAGTTGTTCTAAGATATATGTGGAATGAGACCTTCAGAACAGTGTATTTTCCCTACAGCACTACGAAAAAAATCGCTATATAGTTCAGCGTTATCGATACATTATATAGCTTCGAGGTTCTGTGTATATGTGCCAAAAGCTTTGTCTGGTTTCCCCAGTAAAATAATGTCAGCAACAGCAAAATAGAAATCGAAGGTTCTACTACGGGCTTTGGGATTATTTAGTATGGTAGTGCATGAGTCTGCATCCACGTGTAAAACCTATAACTCTTTATGCTTAGGTTTGTCGTCTTTATTTCATGCAAGCAAGCCCGGCCGTTTTATTTATTTGAACAGCCTGTGGCCTCCCTGGGTCCCTGCGTGCATTGTATATGTATCTTTTTTCGCTTAAATAAGTCAACTTCAAACCTCTAACTTCTGTTCCCTAAACGAGTATTCACGACCTGCAACCCCCTAGACATCAGTAAACATTCCTTAGTTTCACCAGTACTGGCCTGACATGTGAGATGTGCCCAGCGACCCACATAAACTGCGAATGTAAGTACCTATCGCACACATTCGTTCCGGATCTTTGTGGGCCATAAAAACGTGAAAGTCTTGCGAGCAAAAAGAAAAACACGAACGAGCTTTCAAGGAACGCACATATACCTTGGATGTTTGTCTTTCGATCTGCGCTGTTTAAATTTCTGAACAACTCCATTAGTACGTCCAGTTCTGCCGAGATCCGTGTACGGCCGCTCTGTAATTTTTAGGGCGCGCACCTCCCATTCGGCCACGCCACGGACGCGCCCGCTGACGCTGTAGCAACAAGTTGAATGGCGAAGGTTGCTGGCGCCGGTGTACATACAAGCGCACGCCAAGGAAGCCCATTTGAAATGAGCCTTCCAGTGGACCTTGGCTTTGTAAAAAAAAATTCAGTTAGACAGTCGCGCTAATCTGTGTTTCTAATCAACGCTGCCAGCCAGCAATCCCGCGTGAGAAAAGGAATCCAGTCCGGCGTGGTCGTGCGGCAGTTGGCAGGGCGCAAAGCTCGCTGGCTCGCGGTGGGACAGAGCGGCCAAGGCGGTGGCCCAGCGGCTCTCGCGGACAGCGCTGCGGACGCGCTTCCGGATTGCGCGCGCTCAGCCCGTCCGAGATGCCTATCGAAATGCCCTGTGGTTAACGTTGACAAAAATATAAAAGAGGGGAGAGATATGGGAGGCGAAAAAGAAAAAAAAAACATGCGGAGGAATCATCGTGGGTGAGAAATGAGGGGAGCGGTGAGGAGGTGCTGGAGAAAGCAGCAAGGAACGCCTGGCAATACCCAAACGAAAGGCCAAGTTTCAAGGACGAACTCGTTAGCGGTTGTCGCGACAATTTTGGCAGCCCTCATGCGAGCGCAGCCGTCCATCTATTTCGTTGTTGTCGTCAGATTTTCCTAGCTTGATCACATCGTTCGCTTCCACATTAAATCACATCGCGCAACCTTGGCAGACTGCAACCTCCTGTTCACATCCGTTAATCCGGCATGAAAAAAAAAAATAATAAGGCAGAGTGCCGCACTGGCCGTTCCTGTTGCTTTCACAGAGAGGGCTGTGCACGGACCCTGAAGAGGAAATGGCTATGACTGTTTTGCTGAACCGAAATCGGCTGACTGAGTTTTGAAAATCGTGCATCCCGCCCATGCACGGATCAGAATCAGCGGGACGGGAAACTTTAACCTCGGCACACCTTCATTTTTTTAGAGTGCGATTGTGCTTGGCGTAGGTGCTGATTATTCAGAACGGTGAGCAGTAGCGAGTGCGTCGATAAATTCGAGGCGTAACGAGAAATGTTACGCCTTCCTGGTGGAGACGCCATCAGCTCCCAGCGCATAGAACGTGATACCTGCACGAACTGGGGCTTCCCAGGGACTCCCCCTCCCCCCTAGAGTAGCTTTCACGGCACCACGGGAGCGATATACGTAGGCGAGTATTAGCTCATAAAGGGAAAAACCAGCGGTTCACACGGCAAGAATGTCAGCATCAGGAGCAGCAGGAACAGCAGCCACCCGAAAACCAGGAGAAGAACCCAACAAAGCTTCGCTTTAAAAGGCGTCTGTTTCTCCTCTCATCGAACAAGGGAGTTGCAGTACATGAAGTATGTTTAGCCGAATATGCCACCACCGCACGATCCCTGGAGTTGCCTCCTAGCTGTCACAGAGGAAAGACAGAGCCTATAGCAGTCGTGCCTCCGGAATATAAGGGGCACAACAGGAAGATGCAGGTAAAAAGCATGTGCGGAGCAGAGTTTGCATAATGGGTGATTTGACACAGATCTCCTATGGATGGAGGAACTGAAGGACGCAGGTCGCTTCCGTTTTCTTGAGGCAGGATACATTTAGGCGCTATATTAGAGCGTGTACACGCGCAGTGACTATTAGACGATTTCGTAGAGGTAAACCAGTTGACAGATCAGCGTTAGTCCAATAAATCATCAAGGTGTCGCAACGAAGCGGATTGCTTACGCGAGACGTCACTGCCGCTAGCGCGCTAATTTTAAATAGCGCCAAATTATTTGAAAATGATCTTAGGCTAGTACTTCTCCCAGTTTTCGGCCCGAACCCAATCCTGGCATTTTTTTTCGATGACGCTACGCTGGGTTCTTCACGCTAGTGCCGAAAATTTACGAAGTATTTCAAAGAACATGCCATCAATGTGAAGATGGCGGAGTTTGGGCTAAGATCTCATTACTGCCTTTATGCTTTAACTTGTCAATGCTTCCAAAATGCAAATAAAATGACTTTTCTATACACTTCACTGCACAAGCAATACTGTGCGGTGGAAGCTTAAAATCACAGGAGGTTTCTCCGCACAACGACGATGGTTCCAGCGTTGGATATAAGGTCGCGGGCTGAACAATAGAAAACTTTTAAAAAGTATGCTAAAAAAGTTCCAGTTGACCTCATCCCGAGAAATACCCCAGTGCATGAAATGTCAAAATTAACGTCAGCACTGAGCAAACCAGCAAACAAATGAGCGATCTAGCGACTATTTTCATAGCGAATCCATCTTTTACAACACAGTGAAATAACAAGCCAGCAAGCCGTCTCTGAGCCAAAAATAAATCGGGTGTGTGCACAAAAGCACGTCTTCTCAGCAACCAAGTCGCGTCGCGACAGTCGACACAAGCAGCCCTTTTGAGCGCACGTCACCACGTGAAGTCAGTCCGCCTCCATGGCAGCGCTGGCCCAGGGCCGAGCATGCCTCTCTGCAGTCGGCATCGTTACATGGCACGCAGTTCCTATTTATTCCTGGCTAACCATTCCTACGATTTGTTATACAAGTGCCTGGCCTACAACCTTCGTGACCCCATAGGAACCTCCACATCCGCCTCTTTTGCGGCTAGGATAATAACAAAGTGCAAATTACATTTGAGGAAAAAACTACTAAGAAATACTAATCCATATTCCGGACTTCCTGACCTCCCAACTGCTTATGAAATTGTATACAGTCTTACAAAAAACATAGTTCTTATGATTTTCTCTTCGAAAGCTGTGGGGCTGTACTCAGACCAGGGCCTCATATGTGCACACAATATACAACAATTGCTTAGTGTTCTGCTATCCCCATTCATCTCCCCTTAGCAGTTATGCAATCAAGTCCTCATATCTGTCCGCGGGCTTGCGCTAAACTTCGATGCGGCGGTGGCTTTCCCGCTGTTGCGAGCCCAGCCACAAGCGATGAACGGTGTGGGGCAGCCTCTGGGAAGAGTTCAGGTTCCTGTGCTGACTAGAGTTGAGAAGGCACAGGTAGCTAAGCAGTCGTGTATCATGGTTACCCAGTACCAGTGGTATTGACAGTGTTCTGTCCCGCTTGGCTGATGGGTGCTCAGTCCTTAAAGATGGCTCGCTGTGTAGAATACGTATATGGTCCGCGTGTGTGAACTGGTGTTGGCCGTGCACTTTCGGTACGTATATACATCACTCGCAACCTGACACACAATAAATCATACACCCCTCCGTCTAGCGACGACGTTGGTTGAACGCAATGCTTTCTCGCGCAAGATTCTTTGGTTGACGTCAGAGTTTTTCAAACAGGTTCGACCATGTGCGAGCAGTGCGAAGGTGGGAAAATCGAATTGCACAGAACAAACCTCCAGTAACTTAATGCAGAAATGAGCGATAGGAATTGGGAATAACAGCGCGAGGGGTGGGAACACAAAGGAGTTACGGGGTAGGGGCGGCATAAAACTATCGTCTTTAGACGACATTTGCACTGAAGCAAGCAGCAGATACGGGGAAAATGTTTTTAGACAGAAGGTTATTGGCGGTAACGTGTTTGAGTGGCGCTCCCTGGCCCCTTACGTCAGGTTCGGGACTCCCGCCGGTGTCCTCTGCTGCCCTCCGCTGGTGCGGGGCAGCTGTTTCTGAGCTCTAACTCACCAGTTTTGATGCATGATGGGATCGAAAAGCGTTTTTTGATTCACTTCAATTATATTTCGAGCTTCTGACGCGTATCAATACCGTAGAGTTGTATCCTACGGCAAATAATAAACAGCACATCACAATAATTCGTTTCTTTTAACTTGTTTGCAAAGTCCAATGATTAGAGTTCTACAATAAGAATTGAAACTACGCTGGCTTCACTTAACGTATTTTTTTAAAATTTGCTATTCAGAAACTTAATACCATCTGATGCTGAGTCCCAAGCGTGGGCGGAAGAAATAAAACGGCTGCTTTCCGTTTAGTTGTCGTCTTGTATCACATTTACTTCTTTATTTATTCAAAATACCCCTAACGACCCCTGTGAGGGGGTATTACATAGGGGGGTTACATAGAACACGTATTGTATTTGCGCAATAAAAATATTTGCGCAATGAAATGTATGGTATTTTTGTGTGGAACGCTTGATTTTTTTTTGTAGACATTTTTGTAGCAACGCTTGTAGCAATTTTTATGCCTTGTGGTAAAAGTCTCATATTGAGTTTTATGGCTGTTTCGGAGGCATCCAGAAATTTGGTCCGGGCAGCATAGTCCGGGCCGGGCACTTCCTTAAAAACCAGCTTTCGTTATGGCTGCTTACAAGGAGGGTACATATCCGCAACGCACGTACGTTGTTTTCCCACATGAAAATACATTGAGAGGGTCTGTGTTATGTCAACGGGAAACGACCCAGAAAGAAGTTACGTAGAGTATTTGGTGGCGGATGTGTGCGCCCCAATTTTTATCGTAGCCGTCGTTACAATAACGAACAAGCTCTTTTAATAGCAACGCGATAAAGGCGTTGAAAGCTTGAAATACTCGCTAACAAATTCAATAAGTATTGTACCTACCAGTTTACGGGAGCCGAAATGGTTGGGTAAATGCGTACAAGCCCTTTATTAGAGCTCTTTTTTATTTCTCAACCTAGCAAGAGAAAAGAAGAAATCGTTGCCAAACTCGGGAGGAGGTTCATTGAATTCAAAACAAATGCTGTTGCTGTCATGAGTCAAGATTTATTCAAGGCTATATCTGAATAGTGGCAGATATAAATGCGGGCTGTGTAAAATTTCCCGTAAAAAATTCATTCCCGTTCGAATTGCAATAGTTTACAGTATTGAGTACTTATATATCAACATCATCATCGGTACCACCAGCGTATCCCGGTCCTGTGCTAACTGCGACCAACTTATCCCCGCAAGCTTCTTGATCTCATCTTCCCATCTAACTTCCTGCCGCCCCCTGCCACGCTTGCCTTCTCTAGGGATCCACTCTGTTACCCTTAACGACCAACGGTTATCTTGTCTTCGCGTTACATGCCCTGCCCACGTCCATTTCTTCTTCTCAATTTCAACTAATATGTCCTTAACACGCGTTTGTTCCCTGACCCAATCCGCTCTATTCTTGTCCCTTAATGTTACACCTACCATCCTCCATTCCATTGCTAGACGAGTCATCCTCAATTTATGTTGAACCCTCTTAGTGAGCCTCCAAGTCTCTGCCCCGCCGGTGAGTACCGGTAAGATGCAGCTGTCATACACTTTCTTCTTTGGGGAAAATGGGAGGCTGCCATTCATTATCTGAGAATGCCTACCGAATGGACTCCAACCAGTTCTTATCCTTCTGATTACCTCTGCCTCATTATTGGGATCCGGGGTCACAACTTGGCCTAAGTAAATGTATTCGCTTACCACTTCCACTGCCTTGCCACCTATCTCAAACCGTTGTGCTGTCCCGAGTTTATTTATCAATACTTTAGTTTTCTGCATATTAATGTACAGGCCCACGGTTCTACTCTGTTTGTCCAGTGCGGTAAGCATGCTTTGCAATTCGTCCCCCGAGTTACTTAGCAAGGCAACGTCATCAGCAAATCTGAGGTTACTGAGATATTCTCCATTAACCCTTACTCCCACCTGTTCCCAATCCAGTGTTCTGAATACTTCTTGTAAACATGCTGTGAATAACATTGGAGAGATTGTGTCTCTTTGTCTGATGCCCTTCCTCCTTATAGGTATTTCACTGCTCTCCTTATGGAGGATGATGGCAGCTGTAGACCCATTGTAAATATGTAAGCGGGAATTGTAAGGGGAAATATGGTAGGTAATTTTATTCTTTTTGAAACATATATTTTTTTTAAAGAAAGAAAGGAACTGGAGAAAAACATGCCCGCGGGTGGCATGCCGGCTGAGCACCCCACCGGGCGGGCATGTTTTTCTCCACTTTCTTTTTTGAATGAATGAATGAATGAATGAATGAATGAAGACAGAAATAGGGGTAGACAGTCAAGATTGCCAAGGAAAACAAAGGGGAAAATGTGGTAGGTCATTTTATTCTTTTTGAAACAGGTAATTTTTTTTAAATAAAGAAAGGAAGTGGAGAAAAACATGCCCGCCGGGTGGGCATGCCGGCTTAGCACCCCACCCGGCGGGCATGTTTTTCTTCACTTCCTTTCTTTCTTTCTAGAATTAATGAAGACAGAAATAGGGGTAGGCCACGGCCGCTCGATGGAAACAAGGTCCTTGTTTCCAATGAGCGGCCGTGGGTAGGCAATCAAGATAGCCAAGGAAAGCAAAGGGAGAAATGTGGTAGGCCATTTTAATTCTTTTTGAAACAGATATATTTTTTCGAATAATTACACCATCTCCCTTCGGGGAGATGGTGTAATTTTTTTCAGATTAGGTCAGTTGGCAAAGAACGCGGCCTTCCAGTACCGCGGCACGGGCCGGAGCTGCCGCCCACTAGGCGGTGGCGCTAAGGTAGCGTTAAGATCCGTCTCGGTGCGTCGTCTGGTGCTCCTTCCTTGCTACTTTCGGCGCTTTCTACACTACCCATGCCATCACTTGCGCCAGACCTTCTACACCGCCCTTCAACACACTGCGCTTTCTCACCACCCATACAGACGATCGGAACGGCGAGCGAGTGCTACGGCGATTTCACGATGCCCGATTTTGTTGTCGACCTTCACGAGCAGGGTGACTGCGGGCGAGTAGTGCAGTGATTTTACGACGCCTAACATGACTGGACGCCCGTCCTAATTGCTCTTGGAAACACTAAACGTGCACATCAAAAATGCAAAAAAGACCGCTACATATGGCACAACGTGCAGAAACCAAGTTGGCAACAATGGAGCTCTAGACAGGGGGTGATTTAACGACGCCAGGTAGACGCCGGCACATTTTCGTGGGTTTCCTCACTCTTACGTTTTCCCGGCTGTTCAGTTTTCTTTTCCCGGTCCGGTAAAAAACGTATCAATAAAATTACACTATATATATATATATATATATATATATATATATATATATATATATATATATATATATATATATATATATATATATATATATATATATATATATATATATATATATATACACATAAATTTATACAGTGGAATCTTGTTTATACGATTCGGCATATTACGTTTTCCGGCCTACTAATGCATTTTTGTACGTTTATCACCATCAACTTTTTACCGAAAATTGGATAATACGATCCCGAAGCCGGATCTCGACCGACATTTATAGTAATCTTACGTTTACTCTTCGGTATACTCGTTCAAACCGCATTCCAAGAAGCCACGACCTGCACGTTGCAGAGACGCCCAGGGAGCGAAAACACCGGTTTTGCGGCAAACACATTGCTGCAATGCATAGCTGTTCCGTGGAAGGCTGACGATAAGCCAGCGGATGCATCCCGCCCCGTAGGAAATCGTATCGTAATAAAAGAAAAGGCGCGCAATGCTCCCGGCCAGCGCGACTTCCCTTCCCGACTTATACATGAACTGCGCTTGCCGCGCAGTTATTTGTTCTATTTTTGCCTTGTTGCTATGCGCGGTCGCTCGTGTTTCCAGGCTGGTGACAACTTCAAAGAAATGCAAGGCGCAAGTGGAAATTGTAACCCCATTCGAAGAGAACCCGAAGAGGAAGCGCGTGGAATTGGCTAGCGAGCTCGCTTTGCCAGTGTCAACGCTCAACACAATTGTCAACCAGCAAGAGTAACTCCTAAAGAAGCTGCAAGTTTTTGGACCTGGTGTAAAACAAATGCGAGGTGCGAAGCATGGATAAAAGGAAAACATCCTGCTTACATGGTTCAAGAAAGCTAGAGCAAAAGGAGTGAGCTTCGACGCGTAAGTCCTACGCGACACAGTTGGCAACATCGCGCTCTCCTTGGGTATTAAAAAGTTTCAAGCATCCGGAGGCTGCCTTCACCGACTTACGGCACGACACGGATTGTCGTACAAGGCAGTGTCTGCCAAAGCAAATATACCGGTCGCTTCTTCTTGTACGCTTTAGAAGAATTTATTCCTCGACATTCCAAAGAAGAAAGGGCAGCAGAAATCGAGCAGTTACTTCAATGTTGCTCAATAAAAGTAAGTTGCGGACGAAACATGCATATTTTCCTTCTTTTTTTAACATTCTTCGATAATACGATTTTCGGATAACACGTTTTATTTGCAGGTTCCCGTGAAAAACGTATCAGCGAGATTTCACTGTATAGCGAATCAGGATGGGAAGTGAGGGGTTCGTTGAATTAAGACAGAAATAATGGTTGGCAGTAAAGAATGCCTCAGAAAGCAAAGGGGAGAATGTGGTAGGCCATTGAAACAGATAAGGAATTTGGAACGTTTCAGCAAAGAGACTTGCCTCCAACAGGGCAAGTCTCTGACGAAGGCAAGGCTTTTTTCTGTAACGTTGGCAACAATCGTGGTTTCTACCTTGTTCGAAGTTTTGTTTTCGTGTGTTCTCTACCATCTTCAACGTTTTACTGCTCCCTATATATATATATATATATATATATATATATATACATAAGACAGAAAATAGCAGTTGGCAGTCAAGGAAACCTCGGAAAGCAAAGGGGAGGATGTGGAAGGTCATTGAAACAGATAAAGAATTTGGAAAGAAAGTGGAGAAAAAATGCCCGCCAGATGGGATCCGAACCCACGACCTCCACGACCCACCCCACGACCCCCCCCCCTGACCCACTCCCACGACCCACTACCTGGGTTCGTGGGTTCGGATCCCACCTGGCGGGCATTTTTTCTCCACTTCCTTTCTTTCTTTCTTTCTTTCTTTCTTTCCAAATTCTTTATCTGTTTTTAATGACCTACCACATCCTCCCCTTTGCTTTCCGAGGTTTTCTTGACTGCCAACTCTTATTTTCTGTCTTATTTTCAACGAGCCCCTCATTTCCCATTCTGATTCGCTATGTATATATATAACCCGCCGCGGAGGCTCAGTGGCTAAGGCGTTGCGCTGCTGAGCACGAGGTCGCGGGTTCGATTCCCGGCCGCGGCGGCCGCTTTTCTGCTGGAGGCGAAAAGCAAACACGCCCGTGTGTACGAGATTTCGGTGCACGATAAAAATCCCCAGGTGGTCAAAATTAATCCGGAGCCCTCCACTACGGCGCGCCTCATCGCCTGCGTTGCGTCGGCCCGCCGTTAAACCCAACAATCAATCAAATATATATATATATATATATATATATATATATATATATATATATATATATATATATATATAAGAGAAAAGGTTTCGGGCTGTAAGGATAACTGTACGATAGGGAAGTCACATTCAAAAACATAACCATATTTATTCTAACGTTTCGACCAGGGCCCGGTCTTTTTCAAAGATACAAATAGTGCAGATCAGTTGGGTTTAAATACATTTCAGTTGTGGGCGGGGCAAGAAGATGTATCAAGCAAAACGTAGGCTCTACGCGACACAGAAGCATACGAAGCCCCAGAACGCAAGGGGTGGGGGAAAAAATGGCGGTACAGTGGTGCCGGGGAACATAGGGGAAAGGGGGCGAAATCAAGACAGGCGAGGCTATAGGATAACAGGAAAGCCTTGCATGGCAGCGAAGTCACCACGGGAAAGCAAGAAAGTGAGGGAGTAAGGAGGGGCTCGTTTCCTGCTCGTTTCTTGACTGGAAATTAACTGGTTAGGAGAAAAGGGTGGAAGAGCCCAGAATTTAATTACGGACGCCTGGTGCAAGCGTTAATACACACACACACACACAAAAAAACAAAAAGAAAGGAAAGAAGGAAGAGGGGGATTGAGACAAGGGAGGGTTTCTTCTTAGCGGGAGGGACGCGGGAACCGCAACGGGGGAATGCGAGGATGAAAGAGGTTCGTAGAAAGCCCCAAACGACACGTGGTTTCTCATGAAGTGAAATCATGGAAACGTTTTCCTGCGTAAAACGTGACAGCCTTTCACGAGGGGGATGCAGAAAGTCAAGGCTATGCAATGCAAGGACAATACAATGGAAAGTAACGCTAATTTAAGTTATATCACATAAATACCGAAAAATAAGTGTTCATAAGGCTAAACAACACATACAAAAAGGTAGATATACAGTGCCACATGAAGTTCTCGAAGAGCATTCATGCAAGATCATATTCCCGATAGCAATTGTTCAGTGCAAAATGACACAAAATAATAAAACTAATAAAAATAAATATAAAATAAACAAGGGATACAATGGTGAAATCTGTGTACATTCGTGCCTATACGGTACGGCAGCTATGCACAAGCAGTACACTGACGCAGTACAAAGTATATTACGTACACAGTACAGTGTACAAAGATTTGAAAAAAGAGAAAAAAAAAGAAGTAAAAACGCTTCTCTTTCAGAACAAAGTTTCTCAGTCGCTCGCTGCATCAGCCTTCTCCGGTGCCTGATTGGGCAAGCAAGACAATCGGCCTGTGTTTTCATTTAGGCCGCTCAAGACAGTGTTAAACTTGCAAATAAGGTACGGTTCACGGGGTTCACAGTCATAATGCGTTTTGAAATTGGACTGTAGCACCGTGGCTGTGAATGCGTGGAAGGGGTGGCCTAGATTATTTACATGTTTAAATAGGGGAAGGTGGTAGGGACTTTATGTGTGAACTGTGGTTGTTGATTCTTATTCTAAACGGATTCTCAGTTTGACCAACGTACTGGGCGTAGCATATGGTGCATTAAAGAAGGTAGACAATGTTTGCGCTATCACAGTCAGTTTACTCTTACCCGCCGCGGTGGCTCAGTGGCTAAGGCGTTGCGCTGCTGAGCACGAGGTCGCGGGTTCGATTCCCGGCCGCGGCGGCCGCTTTTCTGATGGAGGCGAAAGGCAAAAACAGCCGTGTGTACGAGATTTCGGCGCACGTTAAGGATCTCCAGGGGGTCAAAATTAATCCGGAGCCCTCCACTACGGCGCGCCTCATCGCCTGAGCTGCGTCGGCGCGTTAAAACCCTACAATAATCTGGAAAGAGAATGAAGACGTGGTGCTGATGGCGACAGAGGCTTTAGTCATCATGGGGCACAGTTTGCACCTAGGCTATTGCAGGGTCTGCTGCCTGTGAAACTTGGGGTGTTGACCTTAGATGATGTTACAATATCTCTGATGTTCCTCGCACGTCGGTACACAACGCAGGGAGGCTCAGGGAAAACACTCCGCAACATTTCGCTTTGAAGTAAAATGTGGTGCTTTCTGAGTATGCAGTTTACGTTGGAGGACGATGCGGCACATGTTAGAATAAGGTTGGGGGCCGTATTCAAAGATTTGGCTTTTGAGTTAGTGATCAGGTTCCGGCGGTTCTTTTAAAGACGATAGTCTTTCTTGCGCTACTTAAACCCACAAATTTTAGTCTGTCTGTCTGTCCTTCTGTCAGTCTGTAACTCGATTCAGCCACCCGGTCAAAGTAAAATGCTTACTGCGCAATAGTCTTATATACTCACAGCCAAATGTAAACGTCTAAGCCCGGTTTATATGTTCATACTTGTCAACTTTGTTGAACAAGAACAAGACATTACGGAAATATAAGACAGGAAATTAGTACACAACGATATTTACAGTGTTCCTTTCTTAAAACAATTCATGGATCTTTGGTTTATCGATAGCAAATGATATTCTACATCTACTGCAGAAAACCGCCGACTCCTGGCGGCATATGAAAAATCACGCGGCAACAGCAACGAAAGGTTCCACTAGCTAGGTTCCACGTTCTGCTTGGAACGCACGTGGAGCACGGCCACGCGGCTCTATAATCTAGTCGGCCGCCTCCATTCACGCGCGTCTCCGCCGTACTGCAGCGCTGGCATCGAGGTACCCGGCCTGTAGCAGTGGAACGCGGTAAATTCAAATCGCCTTGCGCAAACCTTTAGTGTGTTTACCTCGGGATTAGCGCGACGGTACAGGAACAGCATGAGAGATTAGCGGGAAAGCAAAGGGGGGCATTTCCTTGAAAAATGTCTACAAAGACTATCGTCTTTTTACGACATTGGCAACGAAAGGAGCAGATACGCAGCCAATTTTTTCTGTCAGACTTCCTAATAGCATCACTGATGACAGACGGTGGGCATTGTTGTCGTGTTAGGTCATTAGTTAATTGTTGACAGTTCGAGGCAAAATCAGCTGGGTAAGCATATCCTTCTAAAGAGCATATCCTTCTAAAACGCCGAGACTGACTGTAAGTTATGCCGAATTTACAGTGTTTAAGGTGGTTGCTTTTGAAATGCATGTTTTGATGTCGGTCTGTTGGCTTCTTGTACACTGAGGTAACAAGCTTGTTGTCCGGTATTCTCACTCAAACATCGAGAAAATCAATGGCAGATTCGGAATATGAGTGGGAGAATGAAATGTTTTCGTGGGCGTTGTTGAAAGCGGAGAAAATTTTAGAAGTTCCTGTTCCCCATGGCACCAAATGAGAAAAATATCGTCAATGAACCTTCGATAGAAAAAAGGGTGAAGCTGTGCGTTGCTTAGAAATTCAGACTCCAATGTGCCCATGAAAATATTAGCATAGTTTGGTCCTATTTTTGTTCCCATCGAGGTCCCGTCGACTTGCACGTAGTGCTTATTGTCGAACTCAAAGTTGTTCAGCTACAAGACAAGCTTTAGAAGCATGCTGAGAGTTTCATCATCAATTGAATTGTCTTGGGAAGCACCATTGAACGCATGGATGACAGATCGGATGCCGTCCGAGTGTGGAATATTTGTATATAGCGAGGCTACGTCGAGAGTGACTAGCAGGCTATCTTTCCGTATAACTAGATCCATAATATCAGCCAGAAAATGGTTTGTATCCTTTATATTCGAAGGTAGTGTGGGAGGAATATCTTTGATTAAGCTATAGATAAAACTAGAGATCATTTCTGTTACCGTCCCTATACCGGAGATGATTGGTCTGCCTGGATTTCCTGCTTTATGTATTTTAGGCAACATATAAAATCGTCCTCGAACTAGACTTAAAACTGCAAGTGAGTCCAGTTTTTTCCGCTATTTTTTTTGCCCTTGACGAGCGCCATCAGTGTCTCGCTTACCTTGTTCTTAAATTGGGGAATCTGATCGGTGTCGGTTGGTTTATAAAAAGAAGTATCGCAGAGCTGTCTTTCTGCCTCACTGATGTAGTCCTGCTTATATATATATATATATATATATATATATATATATATATATATATATATATATATATATATATATACATATATATATACATATATATATATATATACAGTAATACCTCGTTAACTCGAAGTCGTAAAAACCAGGGAAAATTTCGAGATGAACGGATTTTCGAGATAAGCAAAGTTGCGCTAATCACCGGTAAAAATGAGCGCTCTTCAGAAAAATCACTGCTACTTACCGGCTCTTCAGCAGCAGTTCCTAATCTTTCTTCTCGTGCAGGTTTAAAAGAGAAAAAAAATAACATACAAGCGACTGTAACCGGCTGGGTATTGCCGCCCTGCCATTTTATTTAGCAGAGAAAGACTGCTTAATGCTCGTCTTCCTTAATTAGGGCAACTTTTTTTTCTAGCGTTAGCGACTTTCACTGCTTTGACACCATGCTTGCCGCACTCACGCTAAGTTGCCGCTCCTCACAGTCAGCGAAAAATCCGTACCGCTCGGTTTGCGCAGATGAACGTAAATCACACCTCAGGGAAAATCATGTGCACGGCACAAAGCGAACGAGACAAACTACGCCAAGCGTGGGCTAGTTTACTGTACCAGCGGGCCTTCCGGCTCAGTGCATGTGTCACATGACGTGCCACAGGGTTGCTTGACAAAGTTGATATGTCGCTTGGCTGAGACTTAGCGCACTTCGCGTTCGCGGAAAGCACCGACGTATGGCAGGCGCGGCGAAATAAGAAAAAAAAATGGACGGACTTCAGGCGTGGCAGCATCGCGCGAATCTTGTGAAATGGTCCGGCGGCGGAATTTTCGTTCAACTCCCAGTCAAGATTTCGAGTTATCCGCAATCCGACCCAAAAATACTTCGAGATAAAGGAAAAAATCTACATGGGACGTTCAGGAAAATGTTCGGTGCCGCGGAAACTTTCGACTTAGCCGATTTTTCGAGATATGCGAGTTCGAGTTAACGAGGTATTACTGTATATACAGTCGAACACGGATATATCGAACTCCAAGGGGATCGCTAAATAGTTCGATATATGAAAAATTCGATATAAAAAATATGGGCTCTGAGACCTCACCTATGGCAGACGATCACTTACCGATCGTCGCATTCAAGAATGACAGCTAATTCCGCACTCACGACGAAACAGGACGCTTTATTTCGGTGAAAAAAAAAATCGCTGATCTTTCCCTGCTTTTCGTACTGGAAATGAAATTAACGACGCTGGTCTCGATCTTCTCGAGGCTGCACAGCTAGAAAATTCCAGCAGTACGCTGCGCCTTCGCACACCATGCACAACACGCACGCAAAAGAAGAACAGCGCGCACGTACCACAAGAGCTTTGAAGGTAACAATTCCAAGGCTCTCTGAACGGACTCCAACAAAGCGCTCGCGATGGTCATCTCCGAGAGAAACAGTGATCTCCGAAAGGTGCGGGACAACTCGCCAGACAGCAGCAACAACAGCAAAATGAAGGACAGACCCGGAGAGAGAAAAAAAAAACTCTTTTTCGGTAAGCCGGGGAACGTACGCAGCCGAAAAAAAAGGACGTGCGCAGTCGGGGCATCTCTACCTCGCACTGTGACATTTTCCGAGCGTTCGGGATTGTGTGCCTAGAGAGATTTAGCATACCGGGCTCCGTCCGCTAACGCTACGGCGGCCGGTAGTGGGACCCGACTGGGCAAGCGCAAATTCGTTCCGCGGTAGGGGGGATTAGTTCCGCGAGCCAGTCTTCGCCATGCCCGCGCATTCCTCCACATCCTCCTCAACATCAATCGGGGGTGCAGCGACCTCCGAAGAGCACCTTCCAGCTCGCGCGGCGTTCGATATACCCAATGTCGGGAAAAATACGGTTCGATATAAACGTATGAATTCCTATACTTTTACACAGAATTTTCAAGGGGATAATTTATGAGTTCGATATAGACAATAATTCGATATACCCGCGTTCGATATATCCGTGTTCGACTGTATATATATATATATATATATATATATATATATATATATATATATATATATATATATATATATATATATATATATATATATATATATATATATATATATATATATATATATATATATATATATATATTTATATATATATATATATATATATATACATATATATATATATACATATATATATAAAGTAAATATAAATACCCCAGAAAGTGAAGGAGGACACAGTCACCCAGATAGCCGAATTGGTAAGGCATTCGAGATCTAATCGAAAGGCGTGGGTTCGGTCCCCGCTCTGGTCGCGTGTTTTTCTTTCTTTCTCACGTAATTAATAATAATAATAAAAAATGTAACGTCACTAATGGTAAAAAAAATATTCTAACCATTCCCCGATGCCTTCTTTGGCGTTGTAGACTGCCGGCATTTCTTTCTGTATTTCCTAACGAGCCCCCCATTTCCAAAACCCTCTTATCGTGCGAAAGCTTAGCGAGGGCCTCGGTTCTGGCAGCCTTGATGCCAAGGTAGCATAAGAGGGTTTCCCCCCACCCAGTTACCCACTTATGACAGACTGTAGACGTTCGCGTCACGCCCCGGGGGTTGAAAAGAAGGTCCCCTTCTCCCCGTGTAGTCTGAGTGGCGCTGGCTACCACCCTCAAGCGTCAGATACAGTTGTAGTAAATATAAATACCCCAGAAAGTGAAGGAGGACACAGTCGCCCAGATAGCCGAATTGGTAAGGCATTCGAGATCTAATCGAAAGGCGTGGGTTCGGTCTCCACCCTGGGCGCGTTTTTCTTTCTTTCTCACGTAATTAATAATAATAAATGTAACGCCACTAATGGTAAAAAAAATATTCTAACCATTCCCCTATGCCTTCTTTGGCGTTGTAGACTGCCGGCATTTGTTTCTGTATATATATATAGGGTTTGGAAATGCGGGGCTCGTTAGGAAATACAGAAAGAAATGCCGGCAGTCTACAACGCCAAAGAAGGAATAGGGGATGGTGGTTAGACGATTTTTTACCGTTAGTGACGTTACATTATTATTTTTTTATTAACTACGTGAGAAAGAAAGAAAAAAACACGCGCCCAGAGTGGGTACCGAACCCACGCCTTACGATTAGAACTCTGAAGAAAGGGAGTCCTCTCCCTGAAACGTCAGTAAACTTTTATTTTTATGTTTAATGTCCTCCTCGTGCGTCTCTGTCTCTACTAACCTTATTTTTTCGCGCTCTGTGTGAGTTTTTGTTTCCAGACTGTATATATATATATATATATATATATATATATATATATATATATATATATATATATATATATATATATATATATATATATATATAAGTAAAGAGTCGGATACACAGCAAGAACAATAACAAACAAGGTTTACTTACGTAGCGGCAACGGGACTTGCCTCCATCAGAGTACAAGTCCCGTTGCCGCTACGTAAGTAAACCTTGTTTGTTATTGTTCTTGCTGTGTATCCGACTCTTTACTTATACTATTTCTGCGCGCTTTGTGAGTTTATCTATCTCTAGATTTATATATATATATATATATATATATATTGAAATAGGGGCCAGCAGTCAAGAACATTGTACTTTATTGCGACGGTCGTAGGTTCACTTCATCAGAGTAGGATGTGTACTCTGTTCAGATGAAGGCAAGTCCACCTCCTGAAATGATCGTAAGTAAACTCCCTTGGTAATCTTTTGCGCACGCTTCCGTCTCCTTGATCCGCCTATTTTTCACGCACTCTCTGCGAGCTTTATTCGTGTCTAAACTATATATAAGAATATATACAGCGTGTTTGTGTGTGGGGTGAGGAAAAAGGACAAAAAGAACAATTAAAAACATGCTGTCCCGTTGCTAAATCTCTTTGTTCTACATTTAGGAATACCTGTGTGGCTATTTGGGTGTATAAATGGTTTGCACTCGCCTTCTGGTTATGTGTCCAGATGCTATTCGCAGCATTTATACTCGGTAGCACAAACCCTGTGCCACAGTGGCGGATGAAATAGCACTGGAGGCGTTCCAGTGTACTTAGCGATCTCTCTTGGAAGCAGTACCATATTTTGGTCACGGTACATGACTGAGATGTAGCGCCGTCCCTTCAAATTTACTTCTGGTACATATTGCGAGTGACTCATTGCGATGTTCGCACTTCACGTGCGAGAAAAGATTCTCGGGCAGGGTTTCTGGCATAGTTATGAACCTGCTCATGTATCAATTTGCGAGTTCCACCCCTTTCTTTCAATTTGCATACCCACTTTATGACCTGACTGAGTTGAGTTAATGAAATAGCGCACTTCGGGCTCAACGTCTCGAAAGGACATTCCAGAGCGTTTGTACTTTTGGTCCTCCCTTTCGTGCTTGAGCATATGTTTTTGCGAATGTTCTACTTTTACGCACTTGCGGCACAATGACTTTATTACCACCACACGTTCGAAGATTGCCCTCTGTCCCATCTTCCGAACTTGCCTTTCCGGCAGTCTAGCAATTTCCACGGCCTTCACGTGCATTGTATGCCCGCCTGGGCTGTTCTTTACCGCGTTCAGGACGCCTCTTTGTGTCTTGATTGCATTTGCACTGTGTATCTGGCTGCTAGTTCGGGGTCTAGAGCGATTTTACAGGCGCCGCCAAATGTCAAACCCTCTTCGGCGAAAAAGCACGCTGGCTTTTTCTGTTTCGGATGTCCGCCAGTAATGTGTCGCGAATA
The DNA here is from genome assembly GCF_048455015.1 of Haemaphysalis longicornis. Classification (NCBI taxonomy): domain Eukaryota; kingdom Metazoa; phylum Arthropoda; class Arachnida; order Ixodida; family Ixodidae; genus Haemaphysalis; species Haemaphysalis longicornis. Next base: position 327,762,904 of record NW_027526203.1, read on the forward strand.
GCGTCGTGTGAGAAGTCGGAATATTGAAATTTCGTGGCCAAATGTTCAGCTCCACTATGAATTCTTCCTCTCTTTTGTGTTCTTGTTGAACATGTCTCGTGAACTTAAAGCGCTCTTCTATCACAGAACTTGCTGGGCTGTAGTGATTGCGTTCAGCAACTTTTTCCCTTGTGCGCACGACTTTTGGCTCGGCGATGCAAGAACAATAAATCTCATTAAAACTTCATAAGCATCAGGGCATAGCAGTGTCAAAGGTACAGGTAGGTCGCTCAGGTCGGTAGCACGCCACAAAATGCTTGAACCGCTCAAAAGCAATTTTGGCTCATGGTATCAAATACGGAAACATTCCTAAGACAGGACATTTTGCCGGCGAAGAGAAAAATCGTTACCCATCCGTTCGGCGTTGTCTTGCGTAGCAGGCTGACTACGGCTGCTCCGAAGACAATGTGCGGCGGCGAATTCGAGGGGCGTTGCTGGTGACCAGTTGTCGATAACACGATGACGGTGGTCGGCTCGCCGCGTGTGCTGTCATGCCCGGCAGCCCGTCAATCTTTTGGCGGAGTCCACGCTGTCGAGGATTATCTTGGTCTTCCGCTGCCATTCCTTTCTCCTGAGCTCGCTTTGCTGACTCTGTTGCCCACGCACGTGCGTAGGCCGCCTCGTCGCCCGTGTAATGACAGCTCTCACGAAGGCATGGTGGTAGGGTGCTATGACATCCTTTATTCGTTGCAGATCAAAATAGGTATAGGTGTCCGGGGGCGTCGCACCAGCAGCGCATATGTGAACGGGACGTACAGCGGTTGCCTAGCGATGTGTTAACACTAAGCATCATTCTGCGGTACATTATAACTACGACTACGACGCTTTGGTTGTTGCCCCACCTTTTTTTAGGAAGTAGGAGGAATTCATCAAAACTTAATATCTACCTCTTAATATCTACCCACCCTGGTAAGCATAAATTTCCCGGATGGCCTGAATTCCGGGATAGCGACCAGTAGCGATTTGGCAGCTGGGTCATTCCATGCGAAAGTCCCAGCCGTAAATTCGAGAATCACGAATTTCTTCATTAAAAAATTGTGGCTCATCCTTCCATGGCCCACAATATTCTTTCAAATTATTTTTGTTGAATTTTTTTTCTTTTTGTAGGCGCACTTTTATCTCCAGGGTTTAAAGGAAAGTTAGGTGTGTCGAAATATTAATAAAAAATCACTTCTTTTTCAATTGCCACCATTTTCGTGGTCATCATGTTGAGGCCCTGCACTGCCCTACGCCGCATTTTAAATAGAGTTTTCCTTTTTTTGCTCTCGTTACGCCATTGCATTCATAAAATACACGATTTCGCATATTTTCAAACATATTTAGTGAGTACAAGCACCCGTCTCTGCCAATAAAACATTTTTTCTTAATTTCACCACCGTGGACAATTCGTAAAAAAATGTATTGAGACTGAAAAAGAGAGAAATGTGCAGAAAAAAAATTGTCGAATTTGGAAAAATATTCTTTCGGCCTATATTCAACCCTAAATTGCGCATGGTTGTGCTCCTAGTAAAAATATCAAATGCAAGGCATTTACTAGTACAAATCATCGCAGTTGATTTCAGAAAGCTTAATCTGAACAGTTTTGGTTTTAGCAGAAAAAAAATAATTTGAATTTGTACACCGACACTTCACCACGTTCTTCCACAGAGAGTCTTCTCTGCACGGATATGCGCTTCCGTCATAAAATACGCGCGAGCCAGCGGCTTCGCGCTGCAAGAATACCTTTCCCTGTAATGGTATTTCATGGTGTCAATACGAGAAAAAGGAATACATCACTTGTTGGTGGAAAAGTACAACGTTGAGCCAGCGGTGGTGCGCCAATTCTATGAGTACGTGTAAACTGAACGGCTAGCAGGACATCAGAGGTGCATCTAAAGTATCAGTATATCTGATTCCCGCTAACGCGTCCAAATAAATCCGTTCAACTCAATGACTCGGCCGCTGTTCGCTTCCTAATGTTCGGCATACAGAACGAATACCACGCATAACATGCTCATTTCGAATTGCTATATACTCACGCATCAGTGGCAAATCGAGAGGGTGTCTAAGATTGAGAGGGAATGGTATAGGGCGAGTTGTCTTTTGCTTGTTGCAGGGATTGTAAGAGCATGAGTTTTTTATGTTATTATGACAGGACTTTTATTCAGTATTTGTGATCTATGTAACAATTAACTATGAATCATTCGTTTCTGTACATGGTATGGAAATTTCTAATCACCGTTCCATCGCTCCACCCGTGTATTAAGTTTCCACTTTTGCTCCTCTTAAAACACTAAAAGAAAAACCAGCTTCCAATGAAGCACCGAATTTCAGACAAACCTTGTCCACAGTATCGATCCCTTCCCGCACTTCAAACAAGTGTTGAAGAACAGCTGCCCTTGACATTCATGCGGATGTACCGAAGAAATAAGTTTTTCCCGCCAAATTACGGGAAGGAAAGTTTCATTCAGTCGGTCATTTATGACTAATTTCCTTTCCCTTCGTTCATGCAGAGACCTTACGGGTACGTAAGAGCACCGGCTCGCGAGCTCTGATGACGCAGCACTTTACTCTGTTTCGTCCTTACGGCCCATTGTAATTTGCAAGCCATGCAAGGGTGACCTCTAGCTCACTAAAAAAAAAGTTTAATTAAGGCTCAGTAAAGCTCCGGGCTGATTTGCTTTCGCTGTCGGTGCGCTTCTATTGTTGGCTTACAAGAAGCAGTATATGCTCCTTTGTGCTGCATTTCCCCTTAAATTGCCGCTTGAGTTGGATGTCAGAGTTTGTATAGAGGAATAGCAAAAGAATCGTACTCTAGTGCTCCCCTTGGTAACAAGCAGAATCACTTAAAAAGAGAAAAGAATAATTAACCATACTTTGGACGAGGCCAAGGTGTAGTGAATGACTGGGGAGTGGCTTTACCATTAGATGTTTTACACTTCTATAAATGGTCGGCTAGTTATTGCTTAATTTAAAATTGCTCTTCAGAAGGGTTCGCGTATCTGAGAAGGAAAAAGTTCCTAACTAAGCTTGATTTTAAACGACGTGCTTCTCGCGAAAAATATTAATAAAAAAATGAATGGGATACGATGCAGATACTCTATGCAGCGGTATACGCGTGAATTATCGTTCGTGCAGCGCACGTCTCACCATACGTCAGAATGTAACCTGCTTAGTGTATACTGACTGGAACTAAGATGTTTTATGATACTTCAATAACCTAGTAACAGGCATTTAATAGAAATCAGTGTGTGGGGAAGGAGGCTCTTGTTAGCCCCCGCCGCTCCCCTATTTTGATTGTAGCTAAAAAACTTAATCTGCGTACTAAGCACGGACGTACTACCCATGACAATATGCGCGTGTTCTGTATTCCTTTGGTTTCTTTCCGCCCAGTCTGCGCACAATCCAGACCGTTTTTTTCGAGTACCATAATCACATAACTGTTGATTTCTTATTAAAACAACCCCGTTAAGGCGGATATATCTTGCAATGTTTCAGCCGAGTCACTCCTTCATGGCGTGGTTCACTTCATTCACATTACTCAATGTGGCAGCCACAAGAAAGATGCTCTTCCGCAAGAACCACTTCGTCAGTCTGATGCCGCAGTCGTGAATGAGAGCCAAAAGGAAGGCAAAATGCAGTACTACATAAATGTACAAACTATGAGAGCGCATGCAGCTCTCGCGTGCGATAAGCTTTCTGGTGCGGTTTAAAATTCCACTAGTGAAAGGGGGCCAACAGGAGCGCATCCTCTATTTTACCAGCGTGCGTTTCAGCAGCCGAATTCAATATGCCTAGTCGCGACCTGAAGAGCCACGTGCTCAGCTGGTGCGGAAGTGCAATACGGCCAGGCGACACCTTAGGTGGATGCGCACCGTTCATACTCATATATACAAACTGAGCATAGCAGGAGCCGAATCGCCGTATTCTAGTCCAGCAAAAAGCGCACTAACTCAGCCTAATGAAAAATCCAAGAGAGCGTTTCAAGGGCTGTGTCGCGCGGCGCATGCAGGCGACGACATGACACGCCTTACCGCAAGTTATCGGTAGAATCGTTATAAAATTGTCAGGACAATCACGCGCGAAAAATGGGACGTCCAGCGCTAACTCAAATTGTTATGACGTAATGTTTGGATAGTGCATCTCCGGCGGGACACTACAGTTCATTCCGCTGATGCTGAACGTCACATTAGCTCGCATGATCGTCATCAGTCAAACACCCGTTACCTCGGGTAACGGGTGTTTACCCGATGTAACGGGTACTTCTGTTACCTCGAGAAACGTATTGTCGTTCTTTCTATGACCAAGCTTCCTTCAAAAAGAAATTGTCACCGATGCTATCATAACTCGGCCCAAAATAGGCTCCGCAAGTAATTCCCGTGACTTCGCTCCTATATGTTGTGCCATGCCATCCATATTTCTCCTGCAACTCCACTTAAAGCAGAGCTCTGAGCGATCACACACGGTATTATTTTCCTCATGTTTGTGGCCATCTTAGCCATCCAACCTCGCAAACCCGTCATCTTGATGCTCTTCAGGCGTCAAGGCAAACCTCCTGAACATACCCGCTAGCTCATAAAATGCTAAAATCTTCTATTCTCGCAACGATTCGACTCCTGAATAGCAGACCTCGTCGCTGGGGCATCAAGCACCTGATTTAGCTACGCAGGAGTGTCTGTGGAAAATACCTCCGCTGCTCCCCGCTCTACCCCGCCTCCTTCTGTTTCGACCATTCTGCCGCCTCCGTCGGGGCACCTCATTCGACATAAAGAAGACAACACGCCTGACACAACCACACAACCCCCCCCCCCCCCCCCCCTCACGACCTTGTTAAATTCCCTTCCTCCGTCCCATGGAGCCGGGAATATTGTTCTGCTTTGGAGGCAGTGGGCAAGAATATCTCCATTTTCAACTCAAGACGGAAGCTCTGGTTTAATATGGAAATACTCTCGGCCACCATCACCAAAGCAGAACAATATTCCGGGCTTCACATCCAGAGTTATCCATACAAGAAGCCACCAGCCTACAACCCACCAGAAGACTACAATAAACGCCTATCCTCATCGCACCCTTCTTCATTCCATCTACCCCACCCTTTACCTGGCGACCTTTAATTTCCGTCCCTTACCCAGAACAATACCCCATCAAGTGTTTGAGTACGGAGAAACCCCAGGCCTACCCGCCAACCCTTTCCGATCTTACAAGCAGTGGGTGGCCTGCCTGAAAAACCCGGACTTTGGGACCCCGCGCATACTAGACTGCGAGCCAATGCCAGCTCACCCGGCGGGTGTCCTGACAGCAGCACCAGTGCTCGTAAAATAAACATTTAATCTTCCTGCTCAACCCATGAAATTTCCTGCGGAAGGAGTCGTAAGCAAATTTTCCGACGACGCCTCTCATTCGCCCAAAACATTCCGCATAATAGTCCGCCCTTTCTAACCCTAAGTTTTGAAAACAGTTTTCATGCAATATTTTTCCGGCCTACAATTCTTGTATTAGCCATTGTGAAAATCGGGGAAGAGTTCTATATGTACCTGTATCTGGTGCCCTACGCTCCATGCTCAGTGAAGTTTTCACTAAAACCCCCAATTACAAATTTCTAGCGATCAGGTATGGAACGCAAATTTTCTATGCATGCCGCTGTCGGCTAGTGCAAATTTCCAGACCTTTTTTAGTGCGCAGCACTTCGGCGGACGCTACAGTGGTTTGACATTGGCGTCAGCGTCGTAACCGAGCGAGCGAAGACAGAAAGAAAACGGCGTAGGAGAGTGTTGCGGAAGTGTGAGGGGTAGGGAAGTATGATTAGCCCGCACGAGAAGCTCCTCCGCGGCGACACATGGCGAAAGTGTGAGGGGGAAGGGATGAGACATGCTAGGCAGTGGTGACGCGCTGTGAAGTGACGCCATAGCAACGCGTGCCGTCATGCGCTCGACGATGATGTGCATTCACTTCCTGGGGCGCAGCTCGTGCCGCTGACGCTCGCGGATTACCATCGCCGGCGTCTAGAGAACGCACGAGTGAGTGCTGCCTCAGCGCAATGCAGCACCCATGAATGAGCGCTGAACCGTGAGTGAGGCAACCGGTGGGTGTGCTTCGCGTCCTCCTCGCCGCGTGGCTTATCCGAACCACGTGACATTTGCGCGGGAGGTTTAAAGACGATTTACAACAACATGCGCGACAGCGGCGGCGCGCTACTACACAACGCCAGAGTAGCGCGTGCTGCTGTGCTTTCGCTCATGCCGCGATCCCTTCCTGAGACGCAGCAGCTATGCGCCGCGACCTGGAAGACTGTAGTTCGCGCTGCGCAAAAATGTCGCATTAGGGAGTATAGTAATCGACAACCATTTTTTCCTTGAATGCTTTCTAGAACTGAATATTTTTAATTATTCCCTCTTAATCTCGGGCGGTGATTTAAGAGAGATTTGTTTATTGTTCAAACGCAAACGCAATACAGGAGGAGGTCCCGAAGTTCCAAAGAACTGTCCGGGGGACCTCCCATGAAAAGATATCAAACATTGCTACATTTGAAAGCAGCGACAATTATACATTGCTGAATAAAGTAACCTGATTAGTACGAAAAAACACTTCATAGACAAATTAGTTTGGACATTGTACAAGAATAATATATGTCATGAAGTTTTGAACAATACAGTCATCAACATACCAAGAGCATAATTGAAAATTTTAACTGTCAACTCAAAGCTGAGGCAAAAAACTGCGTACAAACAAGAATAAGGAAGCAATGACGAATCACTCAGAAACTTAGAAAACCTGATATTTGGGGAATCCTATGAAGTTATCCATCCGGCTGTAATAAGAATGTAACGAAATATTGCTTCACCCGTCTACTAAACTGTGTTGACGTGCGAGAGGATTTTATATGGTTAGGGAGGCGGTTCCATATTGAAATGCCCATGAAGTAAGCCGTGAATTGACCATAGTTTGTTTTGGCTTTGGGTAGTAAAACATTGTTATTTTCGGAAAACCGCGTGTTATTGTAATTAAACAGAGCAGTGGCGGTTAGGCTGTCAATAAATATTTCCTGGGCACGAGCACGGTAAATCACTGCAGTTACCTTTTGCTGGAAAATATTTATCACAGACAAAATATTTAAGCTGTGAAATATCGGTTTCGCATGAGCCATGAAAGAACTAAACGTAATGAGCCGCAACGCTTGCGTTTGTAAATGTTGCACATGCGCAAAAGGTTGACTGAGCCATGCGAAATTTGAATTTGACAACGTATCATACGTTTGCTAATCGCGGCGCAACCTGGCACAATAGCATAATTAGGAACACTGTATGCTTTATTTACGGTGACACTCGAATTGAAGCGCAGTAAAATCCGCTGCCATCATTCGGTCATCGAGAAGGAATTTTCCAGTATTGATATTTATAAAGCGGCATTCTGGCTCACGAAAACGAAACAAAGAGGCAAGCTATAAACAATGATACTGCACTTGTTTAGAAAGGAACTTACTGGTGCCAGTTGGACATATGCATTTGACGAAAGCAACGGCGAGAAAGCGTACAATTTAAAAAGAAGCATTTGAGCCATTCTATCGTGCTTTATTCCCAGCAGGACATTTAACAATGAATAAATGCATAGAACGAAAAATACTGCTGAATTACTTGTGCTTATCACAAAAGGGACAAACTGTACGAGTCATTTGTAAAAACAAGGTTCCCTGAAGGACAGCAACCATGTAAGCAGTACAGAAAATGTGTTACAAAACAACTCCAAGGTGCCGAGCAAGTCGAGCAATAATATATTTTCAGCCTGCTTAACTCAGGCGGAGAACAAGTTGAAACAATTTGTTGGAAAAAATAATTCATGCTAAACACCATGCCTGAGCCAACCCCAAAACTTGTGCAAGATGGGGTTCAGTTGTCAGGCACTGAGCAGGCGAACGCGTATAATAACTTCTTTTTTTTCTGTAGGAAAAACACCTCGCGGGCCACAGATTTCAGCTAAACGACTTACCGCAATTCTCAGTATATATATATATGTTTTGAACCCTTCACGGTAGAAAAATTTCTTCGGCTTTTACGACGTTACATAATATAAAAACCGTCAATGCGTCTGGTTTCCAAATGGAGCCAACGGAGTTCGTTACCGACATTCTTGCCTCTTGTCTAGAGTACTTTTTAACCTCCCCTCGATGAATGGATCCTTTGCACAATATATGCCGATTCCAAAGATTAGTTGTTTTCAAAAGGGTAGTGGAAACAACACAACGATTTATCCTGCCATATTTATTTTCCTGTTTTTTAGAAAGACACTGAAAAAAGTAATCCCATCACGGTTGTTACCATACATTGAGTGTTATACTGTTTACACAGCGGCTCAATTCGGTTTCTGAAAAAAAAAAAAAAACATTTCAAGCAGAGACAATCGACTCATATTGCAGAAAAAAAAATTTTGTTGCAAACTTTAGGATTGAAAAAACATGGTCCCTAATATGTCCTTAGATTTTGTAAACCTTTGGTGGATTAACGATAATGTACTACTATAAAAATTGGATCATTGCGGAATAAGGGGTTGCTCACCCCCTAATTTCCACTTACAACATAATTCGTTGAGGTTGCCGATGGACGGTTTCGGCTAAAAAAAAAATCAGGACTCACAAGGTTGCATTTTGAGGTGTCTCTTTTTATTCTTTAGTTCCTTCAATGACATAGTGACACATTGAAAACAAGTCGAAATAAATATAAAATTTAGTCCGACGACGCTAGTTTATTTTTCGGGGGTAAATCACATTGATACCTGGCAAATAAGCCCAATAACACTTTATCTAAACTGTATGATTTGGCCGATAAGAACAGCTTACAAATAAACGTCAGCAAAACCAAACCGACGTTGTTTCATCCGCATTTGATGCAATTTGTAACTTCTTCAGTTCAACCGAATAACGCAAAAACAGAATTCGCACAGTCAATTGAAACGAACATGTAAATTACGTACTACGTAATTGACATGTCGACGACGAGTCGACGACCAGTGTAATTATGCAACGATTGTATTTAATTTTCAATCTATTACTTTAAAATTCCCTATTTTCTTGGTTAATTAGTTATCGAAGCAACAGAGTAAAATACCAAGAAACTTGTACTTTCACAAAAACGATTCATGCTCATAACGGCCAAAATTGAGCCGTCACTTACTAAAAAGTGATAGTGAAAGAGCAAATAACAAAATCAAACGCGTAGTCCAAAGCGAGCGCGTATCGCCGCTCGCGTGAGAGCTATGTGTCTTGATGTAAGGCATTGTGTGGGCGTGTGAATGTAAGATATTGTGTGCGCCCCATAAGGAGAACAAGTGCGCGATGTTGGAAAACGAACGGTCCGGTGTGTGTGCTATTAAAACGCGGTCACTGCCAAATTCACACGCCATTCAAAAAATAATTGGGACCCCCAAGCTTATACGTCTCATATATACATAAGAAGTGGGATTAGGTGTCATTAATTAAATTAAAAGGTACCATTTTCAAGATCAGTGGAGACAAAATAAGAGTATGTGTGTGGAAGCTCGTGTCTTTCTTACGGAAGACTGCCGTCAACACTCACAAGAAATAAAATTTCCTCGTACTTTTCAACTAAATGCGGTGTCACCTCTACGCCGTGTGCTAAAGACCTTCTGTGGTCATTTACTTTCGCAGGGCCGGAATGAAGAGTAAATTTTTTTCAGTTGGCCATCGCTGAGTGCGCCGTTTATCCGTACACCTGGCACCGCGTAGTTCCCTCTAATGCAGAATCCAACGAAAGATAGGGTGATCCCCATCTAAGACTGGTGAATTAGCCGAAGAAGCAAGATACGGGGGAGTTTTTTGGGAGCAGAGCCTTCATATTGCAAGGGCTGAAACAGTATAAATAGGAGAGTGATTACTGGGGAAGAAATCACTTATTTATAATTATGGCATACTAAACTCGAGACTTTCTGGCTAAAAATCTAATCAGTGCGGGACAGTTCTTATTTATTATTTATGTAATTATTATACTGTAAGCGCAGTTTTGGGGTATCACAGGAGTGGAAGGTTTCAATACGCTATGGTTACAGGATGAAAAATAAAGTACACTTTTAGAAATGCAAACACGAAGTACAGTTAGGAAATGCAACATAAAGGCAACTGCAACATTCGATACAAACTCTGGTGATGACGTTGTTGATTTTTGGTGGCTGGGTCATTGGCTGCGTACATACGTATGTGCTCTTGATGATTTCAAGAAATTGCTCCATATGTGACGTCTTTACTGTGGCTTCTGATGACATATTTCATTGTTTTATTGCTCTAGCGAAGAAGCTGTACCTTGCGACTAGTCGAAGGAGGGATATACACGCTGTGACGATGACAAAAATTGTCGTCGGGAGATATGCGAAAATAGTCATCTTTGCAAATTTTAATGTGGCCATGAATAATAAAAAAAGAAACTTCGATCGGTCATATTCAGTTCTTGATGGTGAAGACGCAACAGTAGGCGCATCAATTTCTGGAGTGACCCGCTTCCTGATTCAGTTTTACTTTACTTTAAGGTTTCTTCGAAAAGCCGGCACCGTATTTTGGTAAAATACCCCAACTACTTGCCGTTACTTCCTTCTCAGTGTACTCGTACGTACTGACAACGATAAACAAATCTCTTGCTTGCATCCAAATTCAAATTTCACGAGTGCTTCCGCAATCCTGTCGCATACCAGCGTGCATAGAGTATTGATACAGAAAAAATAAAACTTTCCGTGTAATACGGTTCCGGCTGTGGGCGTAAACGACAGAGAGTTTCCTTGGTTTAGTCCGTGCAGCGAGCCCAATTCCACATTAACGCGTGCCACCTAATTGTCGCTCTTTCAATGGTTCTTTATCATGCGAATGTAATTTCGGTATATGTTTGGTTTGGAATGAGGACGTAAGCTTTCGAGTTGACTTTGAGCACTTGCGCATGGAAAGTCCAGAATAACTGCAGGCAACCCTCCTCCCCCCCCCCTTCCTTTTTGTTACGTTTTCCTCGTCGTCCTTCGCTTCCGTTCTCCCCTAATCTGCATATTCAGTGCCTTCGCCCAGACATTACGGTGCTTCCAAACGAGTAAGGCGCCAGGGAGCCGTTCCTGGCGCCAGGTAGATCCCACCTGCCGGCGCGATGGCTCCTCTAAACTTGTTACATGTAATGAAAAACGCATTGCTTATGTCAAGAGTGCAAACTACGGGCTCTAAAGTGATCCATGAGTGCAGGTTTAAGCGAAAGCAAAATATTAGAAAAGGCGGTCAGGCACGGACATTTAAATGATTCACAAAATATTTGTAAAATATCATCTGGAAAGGCGTCTATTTTAATGCTGGGGGGTATTCTAGGCTGCTTAACAAATCGTTCGCGCTTCGTTCTGTGTATGCTTCTGCGCGTGCTATTGCGCGCGCGTCGGTTTCGTTGTTCCTGCCGGTTAAAACTTGTTTGCATACCCGCAGAAATGCGTGGCAGGAGCACGAATCGTACAAGGCTAGTACAAAGCGCTTACAAAGTAGCAGTGAATAAGTTAATAAATCTTTAAATCGTTTAGTGAGTGAGTTATATATATATATGTTTAATTTCCGTCGCATGGTTACGCATGCAAGACACTGAGGACCGGCGCAAAGCTCCTCCCTTTTGTGACGTGTCTGCTGTGTATGGTGTTTAATTTTACAACGGGGTGCAGGCATAGGCAAAAAAAATCCCGGACCATCTCCGCTAACGTGAAACCTGGGGAAGGCGAAGCATGCAGTGTATGACTGCACACTTGGCGCCTTGGTTTCTATATCTCTCTGTCTCTCTCTCTCTCTGTCTCTCTCTCTCTCTCTCTCTCTCTCTCTCTCTCTCTCTCTCTCTCTCTCTCTCTCTCTCTCTCTCTCTCTCTCTCTCTATCTTGACGCATTGGCGTTTGCGCCAATGGAGACAGAGAGAGAGAGAGAGAGAGAGAGAGAGAGAGAGAGAGAGAGAGAGAGAGAGAGAGAGAGAGAGGGGTGGTGGGAGAAGTAACTTCATTGTTTGCCCAGGATGGGGTCAGGGGTGGGGTGGGCTGGAAGTCCCTTCCCTCCCTCTTCAGCCATCGGCCAAGAGACCCTGCTCCTTGGCGGCGGCTTTGGCAGTACGGACAGCCCATGACTGAGACTCGGCATCCGGGCTGAGCAGTATTGTCTCCTACTGCTCCGGTGTAGTTATTATTCTTGTCATCGGCCATACCATGCTGAATAGACCGATTCTCGTCCGAGTTATGGGTATCTTGCTTTATCTGTGGGGATGATAGCAGGGCAGGCCCAGAGCATGTGTTTCAGGTCATCCCTTCCTGTGCAGTGTTTACATCTGTCGCTGTGCAGTTGTGGATAATAGTGACTATACAGTACTGGATTGGGGTACATCCCCGTCCGTAGTAGTCTCCCCGCAACTGATCGTATTATATGTAATGTTTGTGTGCCTCAGGGCATTTTAGCCTCCCCAACCAGTAATGATCTATAATTTCTCTGTAATTGACCATGCGTTCACTGCCGTTTCTGGGCGAGGGCTGCTACGTGGTGCTTCTTGGGCTAGCTCGGCCGGTTAGTCCTCGAGATAGGTTGTGACCGTCCCCGTTGCCGGGTATGGTTGTGTGAACTAATGCCCATATTAGTTGGGCTCTTCTGAGCATTTCTCCGCTATATCCATTCATAATTTTGAGCGCTTCAGCCGATATGCGTCCTCTAGAGAAGTTTCTCACTGCCGTCTAGGAGTCACTGTATAATTATCTTGATTGGGTTGATGCTAGCGCCATGGTAATGACATGCCTATCCATTTTAATCGATTATCGTTACATTTGGACCGGCAAAAAACATATTTCGTATGTCCCTATGCATGTTCTTAGTTACCCCCCAGCGACGACTGAATTGCAACGAGTGAGTGAGTGATTATGGGGTTTAACGCGATGAAACTACACAGGCTATGAGGTAAACCGTAGTGGCGGGCTCAGAATTAATTTTGACCACTTGGTGATCTTTAACGTGCGCCGAAATGTCGAACACACGGGCGTTATTGCTTTTCGCCTCCATCAGAAAAGCGGCCGCCCCGGCGGATTGCAACGATCAACGCCACTTATGGTAAAGTACATTTTATTGATGCATGCTTAATAAAGTATGAAATTGGCGCTTGCTTGAGAGACAGCTGAAGCTTGACATTCACTGTGTGCATCGGTTCTAAGTGTTGCGCATACGCGTGCAGCAGTCCTTTTGCGTGCGCTAAACCGATCAGCGACTCCATGGATGCAGTACCCTTTGTGATGACATGGGAGACATGGGAACGCCGAGAGATTTTTCCTTGTGCTTAGTCGCGCCATCTTTCGAGAACACACGCACGGGAGGAAACTCGTGTGTGCACGCATTGTCTGGCACTTCGCGACGGCGACCAGCTCTACCACTTCTTCCTGCGATTGCGCTGGTGATAGTGTTCTATTGGCGGTGAGCGAAACCACGGGCGGCGCTGCGGAGCGCGTCTTCGTGACGTCGGCTTAGGGATTCTCGCATTTGTCGTCCGTTGTAAGCACGCCAGATTGCTGCTCCTGTAATCGCCACTGTTCATCTACATGACTCGAGCACGGTAACGCCAGGATCAGAGGCCGTCGAAGTACTGGAAAGCGCTTGAGGGGAACGCATATTTACAACTCGAAGCTCCAACGATCAACGTGCCTTCAGCGTGTTGCGGCCGCAAGAAAAAGAACTAATACACAAAACACAAGTCACGTGATGGATCGGGCAGCGCCGGAGCATGTTGCTGCCGGAAAGAGGTACAGTAAGATGGAGTCTCTTGCAGCGCAAGTGGCGATGAGTCAGCCACCGCCCCACCGCCGCCAACGGCTGTTACGGGCAAGCGAAATTTTCGGAGTCCCGATGATGATGATGATGATGATTGCTAGTGTTATCCCCTTTGTAGCGGGGTGATGACGTCTCATCACCCATAATCGACGTAAGTGACCTTCCTCCATCAGCATGAATGCTATGTGGGAAAGCATCTTGGCGCGCTATTATGTTGTGCGCTAGCAAAGCTCGCGCACTGCGTCAACAGGCGCACACACAGAGGATTCATAACACTGACCAATAGAGTGACTACGTGTCAAACACTTCGTGGCAAACACTTCTTCTTTTTCTTCTTCTTCTTCTTGATGAGAGCACGTGGAAAAGTTGGCTTTGGCGAGGGGCGTTTAGGCGCTAGACGCGGGTGCACATTGTCGTTGCATCGTGACCACCAGAGAGGGCATCGCCGGCTGCCATCATTGGCAGGCGTCAACGAACGAATCCCTCACGGTTTTGTACTTTCATTCGACTCTGTTTGCGACGGAAGAAAGCTTCGCGTTTCAACCATATTTGTCGTTAGGCTAAGGGACATTGATTTCTTAGTACAAAACTATGCGCTTCGGTACTTATGACGAATTGTTTTACTTCTTACCGAACTTTGAGACAAACTTTTGTGGTAACTACATTCCGGGTGGCGAGAATTTAATCGATGTATCGCATACGTAGTCGATAATTGTAACATTTCTATATTTTATTTTTACAGGGAAAATGAGAAAAGTTAGAAATCCAAGGAATATGATGGTTATGAGCGGTATATCGTTGTCTGATATCCTTCTCAATGGATTACACTGTATTGTGCGCTATCCTTGAAAACGCCATGCAGGTGAATTTAGCCAACTAAGTAACTACAGGACATCTGCTGTACGCATCCAGTGGTTCAGCGATGTCAGAATACAATCAAATGACCAGTCCATGTCACCAACAAAGCAAGTGCGGCGAATAACTGCAACAGCTAATAATTGCAACTCAAACAATATGATCGTCGCATTGGCACTGCAAGAAAAAATTCAGGAAAGTAAGAGGAAAAATTACATTTTTCAAAAGATTTTTGTCCCCTAATTATGATTGCCTGGATAGGTTCCTGTTCGCAAACCCGCCAAGTAGCTTCAGTTACTAAGCTGTTGAGCTGCTGGGCGATAAATCGGGGTCTTTGAATCCCGTCCGAAGCGATTGTTTCTTTGACCGAAGTGAAAAACAAGAACAAATCCTGAAATCTTGTACATTCAAGACGTTCAAGATGTTCTTGTACGCTTCTCAGCGGCAGCGGCACAGGTGATGGCGGAGATGTAGCTTTGAATTTTACGCTAACCATATATGGCTAGGTTTCCATGTGTTTTTCTTGTCTGTCAAGGAAAACTCCCGGGGCTCCACGTGTCTTTGAAACGCGAGGCGTTGGGAAAGGAACGTCCCGGCGTGTGTGCTATTATCACGGGGTCACCACCTATACGAGCGCGCCGTTCTAAACATGGTTGAGAACTCAAGATTATAAGTCTAATAACTTAAATATGCCTTCTGAGTAGCTTAGTTGGAAATCTAAAGCACATTTTTAAAGACCAGTTCAGTCAAAATAAAGTTGTGCAAGTGCGTGTACGTGTCTTCCTTAGGAATGACCGCCGTCAACGCTTAAGAGAAATAAAAAAATTTCATAGTTTTTACCTAAATTCTGTGTCATTTCCGTGCGGTGCGGTAAAAATCTCCGCTGGCCATCCAGCTTTACAGAGTGGAATTGTTGATGATGTATAAAATTACCTATTGTTGGCAAGCGCCATCGTTGAACCAAGTGTAAGGTAAATTCCGGGTGATATACCGGCTGCATGTTTCGGTCACTTCCATGAGTGATGGCGTCATATACGGTTGCCGCCCTTGTTTCGTTAATTTTTATTTATTTCACTCACTTCCGTTCATCTAACTGAATTTTTCTTCCAGGTAACGGTGAATGTCTTTCTCGAAGAACTCAGGATCTCTCTCTTATACACCGGCCGCGGTGGAGCTGTGGCTAAGGTGCTGTGCTGCTGGGTCCAAGGAGGCGTATTCGAACGCGGCCGTGGTGGCCGCTTTTCTGATGGAGGCGAAAGCGAGAACGCCCATGTGTCGAGATGTCGGCGGCCGTTAAAAATCCTCGGGGGATCAAAACTAATCCGGAGCCCTCCACTACGGCGCGCCTCCATAGCCCAGTGTAGTGTCGGCGCGTTAAACTTCCAAAAATTCGAATTCTCTTTTACATTTTGCCATAACGCAATACCAAAGGCCCCAATAAAGTTGCCTTGTGTGGCTATAATACTTAGTCGGGCACGCATCACGGTGGAGTAAAAACAGTTTTTTTTGTAATGGTTTCTAGGCCACCTCGCTTGTTATCTTGCGTTGTTCTCTCGCTGTAGCAAGCTTGTTTGACAACAAACACATGAAAAACAGAGCATAACTTAGGCTCTCCGCCAAAGCGACGTTATCGCATTGTCCCAGTTCCCGTTTGTGTAACTAGGAAACGCGCCATTCACGTGGAATCCCCTGCCTTTTTTTTCTGAGTGCTGTCCTACGCTCGCCGCCACCCGCTTCTGCGCATACTACAAAGTCGAGCATCTGGGAGCTTTTCGGAAACAGTAACGTGGGAGGTTGTGAGGCCCACTTGAGGCCTCCAAGAAAGATGGACAGACCAGATTCGCGTACGCGTGCCCAATTGTGCGAAAGGCGGATTGGCTGCGTTTTTTTTTCTTCAGGTGGGAATAAGGGTGCGTGAGCTGAAAAATAATGCCGCAATGAGGGCCACTAGCCCGGGACACAGCATGAAATATAACCAAAATAGCCTAATTTGGCAGCAGTAAAACCACAAACACCCTGCTTTCCATAAAAAACCGAAATTCTCCACTACTAGGCCGGAAAGAGAAGTCGTGCAGATACTACACTTGCAAATATATTTCAGAAGAAATGATTCAGTGGAATTACTCAAACATCGTTGTGTCATCTTTGCTGTTAATTTACGCTGGACTGCTTCCATGGAACGGACAACTTCTAGAGCCTTCAAGGCGGTCACTACAGGATGTTACCAATTTTTTTATTGCGTGGGTATTTAAATGCCGCGGACTTGATATACATGCTATAGCCGTTTCGTCGCATGGGATCGGCAAATAGATAAAAAAATACAGCTGCGGTTTCTACGGGACCCGATGAACTCCTCAATCACACTTTAAGGCAGTTCCGTGTTTCAGCTTCTAGTGACCGCTCGATTTGCGATTCCATGAAGCCACTGAAACAAATTACACTAAGCATACTAGTCGATTCAAAAATGTAACCTGCTTGGTGCAGAATGTCATGCAGACGTCACGCTTGCAGAACGTCATGCTAGCATTGCGTGATACCACAGTGCAGGCCGAACTCTCGAATCAAATCGTATGCGGAGCGCCATTATCTGCCGAAATTTTATAGGTGGTTGCATAGATTGGTCAATGGGGTGCGTTGTGGTGAAGCCTAACCACGGGATTGCCTTGAAGTGGGATGAATGACGTCACGAAAAGCGCCAGTTGATGGTTCCCTCGGTCTGCACAACATACCGGCGCAGGAAGAGCTTGCAGAGAGTCAGACACAGCTCTAACAACGGCGCCATGACAAAGTTCGCCCGTAACTGAATTGGCGAACTTTGACCTCTGATACGACTGATCAACATGGCCTAGCTCCTAGTAAACAACTTTTCCATGCACGAGGAGTTCCTAACCATGATTAACGTAAACAGCGTTACTGCAAACTGTTTGCGCTGTTTCTTACAGTCTAAACTGCCGTTCTGCCGGCCGCTTGCTCTTGCTTGCCGACGTATACTCCCCATATCCTCTAATGTGTGTGACATGAACTTACTCGGAATGCTTAATTATAACGAGAGTTTCCCGCATAAATGCATTATTCGAAGTAATTTCGAGCAGCCGAATAATAAACGTACCTGTCTTTTATTCCCCGTGCGTAAAAATAACGAGCGAGAAGCATTAAGGCTGTGCGCCGCGAACTGTTTCGCCTCCAGAAAGTTCGAGTGCTTTTCTGCAATTAATATTCTGTTAACTTTGCTTTCGTTAGTTGGATATGCTGGCCTATGGGTTACTGAAGAAGCCCTAAATAATTCGTGGGTGATTAAAGGACTTGGTGTATGTCAATTACAAAAACTAGACCATAGTGGCGGACCGAAAACACGAACCAGCTTTTCATGCTGCATTTTGCGCGTGCACGCTCCTCCTCACCGTGGTTGAGTGGGTAGTTATCCGTCTGTCTATCACACATGGCGGCCCGGTGGTCGCAGGTTCCAACCTCACGCGAACTCATTTATTTACTTTTTGCCGGATTTATTTTGTTCCCTATGAAACGACAAAGGTGAAGACCGAAAAGAATTTTTGAAAGAACTCAAGCTCGAGTCGGAAAACTTCGTGCACATAGCCAGTAGATAAGAGTGTGCTAGAATGGTTGCCAGCACTGAAAGGCTGGCGCCATCGGTCACGTGAGTAAAAGAGCGTTGACCGCAATCAGTAAAGGACGCAATATTTTTAAAATATGTGGTTTACAGCTTCAATACATCACAAACACAGAGGTCGTTCAAACTCTTAAACGCTCTTAACTTGACGCCAGTGCTGGCTGCACTGCCGACCGACGGTGTCGCATGGTCGCTTAAGATGCGCCTAAATACGAGCCTTTCTTAGACGCGCCGTAAGGTGTAGAAGCAATGACTTGCTAAAATGTTTCAAATTTAGGCTCTTAGAATGTTGCTCAAGCAGATGAAATTAAGCAAAGGCAAACATATTTTCTCTTCGCAACCACATTTAAAAACGGCCTTCGCAATAGACGCCTAGAATCCGCGCATACAATTTACGTGTACGTTTCAGAGCAACACGGTTCTATCACATATGGCGGGAACGCCACTAACTTCGTTGATTTTATCCATAACAATGGTATAATTTGAAGTATTTCTATGTATATTCACGACGCCGAAGGGTACTTCTTTTAAAAGATGCAAGTTTCTACATTCGCTTGAGACGCGCCGAGAACTTGCTTGATTGTCATTTTCTTTTCATTCCCTGTAGCACAGTTAACCCGTCGTGTTCCCAAGATCGTATTTCCCCGTCGCCTAATACCTCAGCCACTGTAGATCATATTCATGAAGTTGAACCAAAATAGAACAAAATAGAACGATAATAAAACAAAATTGTATCCCAACTCACCTTTAATTTGGTCCACAGTTGAATTTATTTCGTTTTGTTCTAATAATATAAAGCTCGGTCATTTACTTTTTAGGCTGCCCTTTAAGCTTTCTTGAAAGCTGCTCACATATTGTGAACTCATGTTGAAACGGTTTATTTTTGCGTTCCCTGAATACGGCTCAGCGAATTTGTTGTGATGATTATTTACTACCTAAATTTCCAGCACTCTTGTCCTTTGCTTTTTCTCATTGCGTTTAATGTATTTTTGTTGGTTTATGATCACCGCCCCCATGTATTTCTCGTACGCCTTTAATTCCAATAACTTTACTACGAGTAGTAGGTCTGTGGACTTCAACGCCCTGATTCTAACCCCAGCCGATTCATCCCTTCCACCTAACCATGCAATACCAACAGGGGTCTTTAGGGCATGTACAGCCTGCCAAATTTTTAATAATATAGCCGGAGCGACGACCGATCGGCATGGGAGCGCCTTATCACGGGGTTCACCGGCAAAATAGGCGAGAGTACGCGCACGCGCACAGGGCTATCTGCTGTATGAGTGTCGTCTGCTACGCTGTTCCCTTAAGAGGAGTACACCCCCTGCCACTGCATCTGAATGACTTTGCTCACGAGAGATCGTGGTTATTTGAAGCGCATAAGCAAATCAAATGCCCGTTTGATTTTCCTTTCGGATCACTTGCCGCGCACAGCGCGAGGAATGCCGCTGAAAAGATAAGTAAAGTAGATATAGTGCGAGAAATAAAAAATATGAAAAATATAATATGAGGTGTTTCAATCGCGAGAAGGTGAAAATATGCACTGACTGTACTCCAGGAAGGCAGCGCCGTCGCCGTCATTTGTATATTAATGCCGTTTTGTAGCGTTTTTGCTCCAATTATCACTAGCCTCCTCGCGTGCCACTGAAAGCAAGAGAGCGCGCAGTAGAATTGTCGCTGGCCGGAAAGTCCCATCAGGAGATCGCTGCCAAAATGGGGACAACACAGGTGAGTAGAATAATTCGAGCGTTTCATGATAAAGGCCGCTTAGCTGACGCCGCTCGACATGTTCAGCGAAAAACAAGTGAAGAAGAGGACCGACCCATTGTTGCTTTGGCCAGTGCAGAACCCTTCATGACGGCAGGCCAAATAAGAGAGGCGGCAGGGTTAGACGTCAGCGATGAACTAGTTCGCAGTCGCCTTCGGGAAGCCGGCTTGCGAAATCAAGTTGCTGCACAGAAGCCCCTGCTGTCTGCCGTCAACAAATTCAAAAGACTGGAATTCGCTCGCCACCATCTCACCTGGACCGTTGATGACTGGCAACGTGTTGTATTCACCGATGAGTCGACGGTATGCACACAGTGGGACCAAAAACAAAACGTATACCGGCCAGCATTGATGAGGTTTGGGCTCTTTCATATTTCTGTATACCGGTTTCTATTAGATTTGACACACATTTATATATTTCTCTTTGGTATAATTGCCTTTTATCGACGAACAATGTAAAACCCGTAACTGCATTGATGCTCTCAGCAAAAGTATTTTTTTCCCTCTAGGTATGATCCACACTACGTTCAAGATGTGAAGGCAAGCGGCCGTAGGAGCGTTAATGTGTGGGGAGTCATTTCCAAGGACGGACTGGTACCCCTCTGTCGGATATCGAGCCGTTTCTGTGCACACAGATATATCGATATTATTTATTCTGAACTTGTTCTACACTTGCTTGACGGTCCCTTCCCCGATGGGTTTTTCTACTTACAGCACGACCTTTCTCCGGTCCACACTGCTCGTGCTGTAAAAACACACCTGGAACAACTTGGCATCATGACGTTGTCTTGGCCGCCACAAGGGGCAGACCTAAACATAATAGAAAATCTGTGGGGCATCCTCAAATCTCTTCTGTCGAAGATGAATCTCCACCATGCATCCGCCGATCAGGTGTGGGATGCAGTGAAGAAAACATGGGAAACTCTGAAGAATGATCCCGACCTTGTGCCTGCGTTATATGTAACTCCCTTCCAAGGCGCATCGCTGGTGTTGCCCAGTCGGATGGAGTATTCCAGCGCTACTAACTTTGCAGTTTGTTGTGCCAAACATGCTCGAAAATCCCTAAAGGACAAGGCAAAATCACTTGCCCCTAACATGCATATTTGCTTATTGCAATGACCTAAACCTCAAATAAAGTGCTAGCTGATTTCATGGTCTGTGTGTTTATTTTGGTTAACGCAGATACTTGCGTGTCTATACTTTCTGACGCACGCAAAAAGGGGCAACTGAGATGAATAAATATATTCCCCGCAAACGATAAGTAACTTCTGCCCAAAGATGAAAAATACAGGGGATGTATTGCCCTAAGGGGAACAGCGGAGCAGACCACGCTCACACAACAGATAGTTCTATGCGCGTGCGCGTACTCTCGACTATTTTGCCGGTGAACACCGTGATAAGGCGCTGACATATGCCGATCGGTCGTCGCACCGGCTATATTAATAAAACTTTGGGGGTCTGTACAAGAATAAATAAATAGAACACACTCATGTTGTGGTATTTTCCCCACTAACACACTCGACCTTGGTTAACTTCAGCAGGGTTTATTCAACATAATATGTTAATTATATTAGGCTTAGAGAGCCGGTCGGGGTTTATAGCTACTGATTATGAATTGAGTAATTCATTATTTCTGTTAATGGGACCAAATTTTAGCGCTACCGACCGGTTGGAATAAACGATGGACTCTAAAAGACAATATTGACAATCACTACGTTCGGAATCGCTGGGGAAAATAGGGACAAGGCAAAATTTGCAGGTTCACCATGCAGCTGGACTCCTCGGGAGTTGAAAAAAATAATTTCGACAGTCGAATCCCATTTCGTAACTTTGTCCCCGAACATGCAATACTTTAAATTTCGCTTGTCTGGAGGCAAAAAAATAACTCCAGCCTAGCGCAAAGTGTATAATTTTGTCAACTTGAACTGGTTTCTGAAGTCCAGCAAACGTTACAATTATGCATCTCACACGTGCACGAACGCGAGGTCGTATTTTGTAATGGAGAGAACGTGCGTGACATTCCTCACTTCGCACAGCGGCATGTTCCATCTGGCAGTGCGTCCACCGCAAACTCGCGCAATCTCGCGGCCGTGAGAGGCGCAGACAAATAGCGGAAAGTGATTACCGCAGCACGCGGAAAATTGTGAACGACGCGAGTGCTCCAGCGGCGGGCATGGGGAGCGAAAACACGTCCACGGGTACTTCCCATTCGCTGTTGAGACGCAGTTGCTAATGCACGCAGAGCCCTTTCGCTGTGCTCTACTTCAAATCGCTAATAAGGGGTTCCCGAAGGATCGTAAAAGGGGATGGGCCCTTCCGTCTAAAAAGCTGATGTCATTTACAAGGCGGAGCCAGTGGGCCTCTTGTAGAAGCTGAGGCCCTTGTTAAAGAAAAAGAACGTGAGAACTTAAAAAAAGAATACAAAATAAGCGGAGTATAAATCTCGTCAATGGCCACCATCTCCATACCTGCCTAATGAGGCTGCCGTAGGGGAACAAACATTTGTAACGATGAGGCTCAACACAGGCCTTACATCCACGTACAGAATTGATACACTTGACATTTCTGCAGGCCTGCTTCTTCACAACGGCGCTCAATGACCAATACTACGATCAATGAGGCAAATTAGGCCAGAACATAGGTTGTCTGGGAAGATCAGGTTTGCGCGAAAGATCAGGTTTGTTTTGGTATGTCCACGCTCATTTCTACAAGAATAAAAAAAGAGACAGACGAATTCAGGCGGCAGGAACAAATATGACATGTGGCTTCCGGAGCTTTACTCACTCCCAATTCTGTTCTTGTGTTTCGAACTGCCCGGGTGATTTCGCTGCAATAAAAGCGCACATCTCCGTGTTCCAGTCTTTCATTAGTATTTGTGAAGAGTTAAGCATTCGGGCATATCTGTATTTGAATGATATTTCGAGGCGAAAGACGATGCGCGGACAATTTCTGAATTTCTGCACTAGTTTCTGCGCCCCATTAAAATTAGACATGATGCCGTGTTGGCTCCATTTTACTGGCGCCTGGAATGACCTTTTTGTTTTTAGAAAAGAAGGAAATTCAGTACCCTTCCCCTCTGTGAAGAACGATGACCAGCGAAGCTGTGTGCAGTCCAAGAAGTGTGCGAGACAAAACACGTTTGTTTGGAATTTGCGATTCAACATTCTTCCTAGCTAATAAGCTGAATTTAACTTGAAAGGACTAGAGGTAAATTTAGCGGACAAACATTGGGTGGTCCGTTTCCCTTCCGCGTCGTAGGCATCTTACGGTTTGAATAGCACACTGACACAAACCGCTCGACCACGGAGGACTGAAGTCAGGTCGCATCGGGCCGTAAGGCGTCATGGCACGTTGAAATCTCCCACCAGAACAACAGCAACGTCACTAGGGAGCGCGTGAAGCCTGGCTGCACGTGCACGCCCCGCCCCTCTCTACCCACTCCCACCCATGGGCGCATAACCAGCGAGCGGGGATGTGCGCGTGCTTAGACGTGAAAGAAACAGGACCAAATCTTGCTCCGGAAGCCCCTCAAGCAGAACCTGTTAAAACACCACCGGCAAACTATAGAGAATTTATATTGTCACGGAAAGAAGAAGAGAGCAATCTCCAATCTCCAGAGAAGAAGACGAAGACCCAGCTGGGCGGGCTCCCTCATGGCCGACATCGTGTAGTATAGTGTAAATAAATCACTCGCACCTTCTATGGTTCATTTCCTGCGTCCTGCCGTCCCGTAACATGTTTTGGTGGAGGTTGCGGAGTTGATCCTCAACCTGGCCCCAGCTTCGCTTCGTCTCGGCTGCTTGAAAATCGCTGAAAGGCTCTTGGAATGCGTCGGCCCGCCCCAGCCCCTGTGAGCCATGGACGCACCATTCCCCAGCCCCGTGTCCCCAGCCTGTGACTTGCCGAGAACAAACGACGTGACCAGCCGCGACCTACATAGAAGACGACGCTGTTCCCCTGCCCAGAACTCCGGCGCATCTCCGAGGCCTTTGGACGTTGTTTCACTGTGTCGGCGGGCATTGATGCACTGGGGCCAGTTCTCACCACGACCATCATCCTCATCCGTGGCGGCAAGGACTTTTCCACTTTTCCTCTCCTCGTCCATTGTCACCGCATCTGTACATTTCCGACGGCCTCGACCGGGACGGTCGCTTTCGACGAGGGGGACGTGTCACGGAAAGAAGAAGAGAGCAATCTCCAATCTCCAGAGAAGAAGACGAAGACCCAGCTGGGCGGGCTCCCTCATGGCCGACATCGTGTAGTGTAGTGTAAATACATCACTCGCACCTTCCATGGTTCATTTCCTACGTCCTGACGTCACGTAACAATATATTTTGTCGTTATTGGCTCACGTCGGGATTCCAAGCGGGCAAGTTGCTCTTCATCCAGGAGGAATTCGCAGCTACTCGACGAGGTGGAACTTGAGGCGCCACCGGCGGCGACTGCACGTTCTGCGGCAGCGCCGTTTTGTTGTTTTCGCACCCATTGGCGCTTGGTTTAGCGCCCACGCCCTTTTATTTCCCGCTCTTCTTCCTCAGAGGGAACGGAAAGCGTCCACCCCACAGAAAATTAAAAGTGGAACAACTGACAATGGTGCTAGTGCCGATTATTATCAGCCGATTGCGCAACTTGTGACAGAGGCCTAAGTGGGGGCGAGCGATATAAAACTTATGGGAGAGGCGTTGGCGGTGGCGGAGAGGAGGTAAAGGACGCTGGCGAGTTAATCCTCACGTCCGGAAGAGAAACCCCGGATCCTAGACATTTATGTGCACTGCAGTATCAAATAATTTTACCCTAAAACAGACGGACGGTGTCCGCACTGTAAGGAGGTCTCCAATAACTTCCACACGCCGTGAGCATGTCAGAAACATCATACTTTATCCCCCAACCCTTCCCCTACCAGAGAGCTGTGGGAGGCAGCACTACTCAATTGCTCGCTGCTGAAGTCCCGAAGGGCTCTACATCAATGGCCGAGATCGGTGGCCTCGACCAATGGACTCCGTTTCAGCTGTGCTTTCACACAGCAGCCCGCAGCGTGCGCTCTCGGCTGCAATGGAGAATCTCTCTTTCTCGCTCCTTCCTCTCTTCAACCTGTGTTTTTCGTGCATGGGGGGCCACCAGAGGAGTTTTCTGCGTACACGGTACCGGGGGATTTCCCTTTCGCCCAGCCATATAAAGTTTCGCGTTAAAAGCTTCCACGGCCCTGCATTGCCACAGTGCACCTGCTTGGCAAATCGCTGCGTGAAGTGGGAAAATCTTGTCCAATTAAAAAACGCCACGCTTGCATTGCGCACTGTCGTAGTTCAAACCACATTTTTCGAGTAAAATCGCCAACTAGACTTCGTTATTGGCGAACTTCCCGGTCTGGTCACATTGATTGGGCTCTCCGGAGAACTGTGCGCAAGCAGACCCACGGTAAGGTTTGAGACAGCGGACTTACGTCAGCACTTTTCTGCCTAACTTAGGACTTCTGGAACCATATTTTAAGCATTATATTGCACCAAATGCAAACTTCAACAGACCACTTGACCTTCATCGGTGGATTTGGAGATCCCATCATCGCTCCCTCCTTGCGTTTCTTCACGAAACGGGAGTTAATCTATTCCTGTGACATAGTATTTATGCCAACGGGCATACTATCGCAATAAAAAGAAATGTATGTATGTATGTATGTATGTATGTATGTATGTATGTATGTATGTATGTATGTATGTATGTATGTATGTATGTATGTATGTATGTATGTATGTATGTATGTATGTATGTATTGATAATTAGGAAGAGAGGAAGGTCAACCAGCAGGCGTAAATTGTCTCGCCTAGGGGCGGACGCCAGAACGCTTGCCGGTGTATGGAGGTGGGACAAGAAGCAAAGAGTACATGGTGATAGGAATAGGGGGATAGGAGAGAAGGTTAACATGAAACATTTATGAAACACATAGGGACGGTCAAGAAGGAACATATATAAAACACTTAGGGGAAAAGAAAGAGGGGTGAAGCAATTGTGCGATGTATGAATACATATACAGGACGTTTCATGAAAGCTTCTACGTCATTTTAGAAAATAGGCTTTCTGAGGCAAAATTGCTTTCCTTGCGCGAAGGGATAAGGGGCCGTTGCGGGCGCAATACAACGAGTTACAATTTCTATTTAGGGCAACATATAGTTACTATTTGCTTATTACCTTTTTTAATAATTGCAGTTAGCCGGGTAATTGTAATGTGGAAATTGTAGAGGATCATCAGCGAACCCCACATCCAGCTTTAGATTTGGGAGAATGTAATTGCCCGCAGACCCATCGGCTCAGTACTTCAGTACTCCAAACGCGCACATCTGGAGTGCGGCGGTGCAAAGCGCCGCCAGGCCTGGTCCCTTTTTAGCACACTGGTCCTCCACTGGAGCTCCTTGCCATCAATGGTAAGGCGCCAGGTCCATCCGCTAGCGGCAGCGTCCGGATGTAGCAGAATGGCGTCGGTCTTGCTCGACGACAGCTGCAGGCCGACGCCCGCAAGCTTGGCCGGGACTGTGTCCATGGCCATCTACAGCTGCTGCACGATGGCTCTGCCTTGAACCTTACGTCCCAGCACCCACACGGCGATGTCGTCGGCGTACACGAAATGTACACCCGGTGACCCCCTCCCCTGGGCAGGCAGGCTGGCAGTGCTGGCATCACCAAGTTGAAGAGAAAGGGGCTAACGACAGAGCCCTGCGGGGTGTCCACGTTTACCAGCCGAGCAACCGAGAAGGCGTTCCACTCCTGCACCTACGCCGTGCGGCCTGTCAGAAACGCCTCGACGAACCCCCGTAGCTTGCCCGCAAAGCAAGCCTTCTCCATCACTTGTCGAATCGCCCTTCGTTGTTGCAGGTTGCTGTTTGCAGGATCATCGTTGCAGCTTGTCGAAGGTGCCCTATACGTCCTGCAGCACCAGGGGCCGCACCTGCTTGGAGGCCCTGGCGTGTTCGAGGGTCGCCACGACGTCGGCAGTGGCTGCTCGGTGCCTCCGAAAGCCCGTCAGATGCTCAGGGATGGCCTCTTCTCCCGCTACGTAGGCATTCATCCGCCGCAACGCCACCCGTTCGAGCAACTTGCAGCCGCAGGTTGTGAGGGCCACGGGCCAGTACGCTGTGACTGCCACGAGGCCCTTGCGTGGCTTTGGGATGGGCCCCAGGATGGCTGGCAGCCACTCAGTCGGCAGTCGGCCCGTGCCGGTAGGCGGCCAGGGGTCTACCGAATCCAAACTCATCCAGACTGCGCATCATCTAGTAGGTGAGGCCCGTCGCCCCTGTCGCCGACTTACGCTTGCATGCAGCTGCGGATGGCACTGCGGAGCTGAGCCTCCGTGATGGGGGCGTTGTTAAGAGGGTGATGTACAGAGCCGTCCACTCTTGGTGCGAACACCGCGCAGCGCGACCGCGCTCCGGGGAGCGCCAGCGCACAAGCCGAGGCCGCGCATCGAAGCTAAGCGGCGTGGGCGCATAGGGGCTTGGAGGCGGGTCTTCGTGTCGTCTGCTAGTGCGGTAGCGTTGCTTTGCTGTGAAGCATGCCTAACTCTTGGCATGCTTGAAGCGTCTTAGCGCGCAGCGACCGCGTTGCGGGAAGGCGCACTTTCCTCACAGCATCGCGTTGTCTAGTTTCTGCGCACGACAACTGAGCGCTTCCTCCTTTCAGTTCCACAGCACCACTTAAATGCATGTATTGAAGGCAGTACCGTCTTGGGGGTGGGCGACCAGGGCGGTCGCCCAAGGCTCCGGCGAAAAGGGGGCGTCGACCTGCACTGAACGCCCCTTCTCTCCCCCCTGTTCTTTCCACCCGGCTCTGTCTTCCGTCCATCAAAAGAAGAGACTTCGGCGGTGCTTCTTGAAGTGAGGGAGAAAACGCCTATGTCCAAATAATCCCGAATTTTCAAGCCTATAACGAGAAACATGGACCCACAATTTCACACCCAAAACAAGGGTGCGAAGGTGCAATGGGCCTTCCGAATAACCGACTGAGGATACTTTGGGAGACAGTATTAACAAAACTAAATCAAGTGTAACTGTTTGCCTAAGACACTTATGCTGAAAGAAAGTGCTGAAACAAGAACAAAACTTACGCTGAAAGGTCGCCTAATGGTGAAGTTATCGGCCCGAAACGTAACATATACTTAGGGCAGAAAAAAGTCACGCTTAAAATTAAATTGGTCTTATTTTTTAGGAACTATAGATTTTTTGCTACTTTTGCTACTGTGTGCATGGAAATTGAAAAAAATTCGGACAATCGTCTGGCTACTTCTGAAAGGAAGGTTGCATTTCCGGGGTCTGACATTGTTTTAAAGCCCGGGTTGGTTTTATTTTACGAGAGAAAAAGGGAATAAATATTTATTTATCGAGCAGAGGCTGATATTACGGGCTTCGCCGCGAGGAAGGCATCCCTGGAATTTCTAAACTTCAAGCAGCACCGGAACCGGTCCCAGTGGGTGGCGCGATGCAGTGCGGCTCGCTTGGCCATCCTCTCGGTTAGTGCGATGTGCAGCGGGTAGTGGTCAGAGCCCCACGTGGTGGGCTCCCTCCTCCAGGTGGCCTCAACATCGGCTTATGCCAGGCTGAGTTCAATGCCAGTGGCAGTACAGTTTCCACGCCGTAAGGTGATCCCGCCGGTGTTCAGCGCGTATAGGTTGAGGCGCAGCATAGCTTCCCACAGATGCTCTCCACGAGCGTCCGTTCGGCCGTCTCCCTACGCAGTGTGGTGTGCGTTGAAATCGCCACACAGAAGATGCCGGACTGCGCACAGGGACACCACCCGATCCAGGATGCCCGCGTCCCACGTCTGTCCGGGGCGCACGTTCACGCTGCACACTGCAATGTTTCCACCTCCCACACTGAGCCGCAATGTCACTGCCACGCACTCCTGTACCAGTGTCGTCACCGTACTGGTATCCAGCTCCGCGTGCTGCACGTCGTTCTGCGACCTCCACGTCTGTCGAAGCGAAAAAAATTTCGGTTCGGTTACGGTTCGGGCTCAGGAGAAACAATAGTGTTTTAGAACTCCACATGCTCCGTCCGTTCCATTCGTACCGTGTTGACAGGGACCCGACTGGAAAATTGCGCATTCCTTCAGGTAGGGTGAATCAGTTCCGCGGGCCGCCCGCTGCCACGCCCGCGCATTCATTACGCATAATCAATATTTATTTTCGCTTCAACACGACGACCCACACTGACCTATATATGACTCAGGTCGAAACGTTGGAAATAAAGTATCAGAAGAGTGCACTTTTACTTTGTATATATATATATATATATATATATATATATATATATACATATATATATATATATATATATATATATATATATATATATATATTGTGAGGACTGATGGCGACGGGCGGCTGCTTCGCTTGGAGGGACGAACTAGTGTGAGGGCTAATCCCCTCACAAGGGCGCATTTCTATGCATCACCTGTAAATCCGCATCGTCACGCAGTGGCGTCAGTCACTTCCTCATTTTGTAGATTATCAGCATCATCGGGTGATTTGGTGTTCTTGGGCCCCGATTGCCTGAATAAAAGGCTGCCTCGAATCTTCACCTTTCAATATATATATATATGTATATATATATATATATATATATATATATATATATATATATATATATATATATATATATATATATATATATATATATATATATATATATATATATATATATATATATATATATATATATATATATATATATATATATATATATTGCAGGAAAATATTTCTTAGACACCGGCAAGTCGTAGCAAAAAAAGAAAGACACACGTCGACGTGTGTCTTTCTTTTTTTGCTATATATATATATATATATATATATATATATATATATATATATATATATATATATATATATATATATATATATATATATATATATATATATATATATATATATATATATGTCCCAGGCAATATTTACTGCCAACCATTATTTCTGTCCTAATTCAACGAGCCCCTCATTTAACTTTCTGATTCGCTACATGCATAGCGAGGGCCTCGGTTCTGGCAGTCTTGGTGCCATAAGTAGCTTAAGAGGGTTCAACGCTGGTCGACCCCTCTCGACATGTCGTAGACACTCGAGTCACGGCTCGGGGGTTAAAAAGAAGGTCCCTTTCACCCCGAATAGTCCGAGTGACGCTGGCTACCACCCCGGAGCGCAGGGAACAAAATACCTTTACATAAATACCTGAGAAAGTGGAGGCGGAAACAGCCCCGCTGGTAGCGTAGAGGTCATCGCACCAGACGCGTATTCTGGAGGTCGTGGGTTCGGATCCGACCAGGCGGGCATTTTTTCTCCACTTTCTTTCTTTGTTTCTTTCAAAAAACTATATCGAGCAGTCGAAATCCCCTGTGCCCTCAAACGTGATCGAAATTGAGTTCATCTTGGTACTGGCCGTAGAGCACTCCTTCGAACCTTGTGGTGGTGAGGGGAAAGCGAAGGGAAATGTTCGCTCCGGCTTTCTCAGATCAGTTGAAAAGGCTTGCTAAGTCAACGGCCCAGATAAACTGCCGCAAAAGTAAATGGCCTTCCGCTGCACTCATGATCACTTTATGTCATATAAATTACACGAATGGAATTTACTCTATTTATTAATTAAAATTTGTCTACTGCCTTTTAGGGAGAAAGTGCGAGACGTCCACGTTTCTTAAAGCTGTGCCAAACGTTGAATCGAACTTTGGGGCATAAATCCATCACGTTCCCCAAGATAACTGCGGCGATAAGTCTGCCCATTTTGCTCCAGTTTATCCACATCCCTATTCTTAACCTTAAGTCGCGGTAGTTTAAGGAATCAGGGCGTTGTCAGGGTGGCAAGTATTGAAACCGGCAGCGACAAACAGCCACCCTCAGCATCGCCCAAGAACCAGATTTTTTTTTTTGAAGGGGGAGGGGGGGCTAAGAAAGCTGTGGCTAGCTCTGAATGGCGCGGAACTCCAATGAGAGCTTAGAACAAAGCGGAGAAGCTTTAACGGCTCAACCTAAAGAGTACCCGCTAACGAGATTCTCAGAACAGAAATATATTACCGAAGGAAAATAACTCCGACATCCTGAATGCCATCCGTGCGTGGTCTACAATAACTATGTTTGACTGCCCTCTTCTATGACGTACTGCTGCGTTTGTTACCCAGAACTTTTTCTCGCAACGTCTGTTTTGAAATAAAATGGTTCACTTGCAATTTTAAATCACTTGTTTCCACGGATAGTTTTAACCTCAGGCAATCTGAAGTCTTCCCGAAAGAGGTTAATTTTTTTCTCGTTTTATACAACTTACTCTTCCGCTAAAGAGGGCCGCATTGAAGGAGGAAAGCTAGGAAAACAAGAACAAACAAAAAGATTAAATGTTTAAGACTCTTCTATACCACTTAGAAAAAGAAAAAAAAGCAATACATTGAAATCGTGGCGAGCTATACTTAACTCTGGCGCTGGCTATCTGGGCACGACCAGACGAACTTGCTGACGAAGCTGCATATCCCGCGCCAGTAGCACCGCAGATGGAGGCGCTGGTACCCACTGTAATGCCCAAGCGCAGGGGGGTAGTGTGTAAATAATTACAGGGGAAGCGACGAGATGCCATGCTCCTCGAGAACTGCCGCTGGAGATTTAATGGCTTACCCATTACTACGACCTTAACCAACTGCATATTAGTAACAAAAGGGATAAATTAGAGCCCTGCAAATAACTTCAGAGCATTCACTATCTCACTGTTCGAAACGGGACCATATTTGCGAGCCGTCCGCTACGCTGCACACAGGTCGCCCGTGGCGTTCCACCTGCGTACCAATTTGGAAAGTTTGCTAGCCCACGCGAGTTTCTCATTTTAATCACAAGCATCTTCAATTACTTTTTTCCCTCTCTCGAGAAGTTCATTAGCAAAGCAGGCCAGGCGCAGCAAAGTGCGAAGCCACGGGCCCCGGCTGCCTTTTCTCCCTCCCCATTAGCGTGGGCACAAGAGCAGAATGCGCGGTCTTGGTTGTTTTCTTGTCTGCTTGATTGTTTGATACTTCTTACTTTCCATACCTCGCCCTCGTCGGCAGGCACGCTCTTGACGCCCGCGAGAAACGCAAACCACCAGAAACTCGAAAATAGAAGGAAAAAGCCATTTCTGATCAAGGTCACCGGATCAAAGACGCACGCGGAGGACATAAACAGAATCTTGTTGTTGTTGCCATTGTTCTTGTCTTGTGAGTGGCATTTCCAATGCATCGACAGAGAAACTAGGTCCCCGCTGGAATTGATGGGTTGATCTGTGTAAAAATCTAAAAATCAAGGCGATACGTCACTCGTCGAACCCGGCTTCCAGCAGTTCTTTCTGTATACACGCAGCGCAACTGTGTGGTCGCAGAAAAACAATACAGTTTACTGTTTATTTTGGACTTTCCCGTAGGCTTCAATGTTTAGGGCCAGATGTTAAAACACTCCTTTCCCTGTGAGGATGTCCCAAGAGCAGCTCGGCTTTCTTCGGTAAAGGAAGCATTTTTTTTTTACAAAAATTGTAAAGAATCAGTCAAGGGCTCCTGCCTTGAGGAAAGAAAATCCCGTAAGATATGGAGCGTCTAAAAATTCGCCAGTAAAAATTTACCACAGCAATCGCGGGGATTCTCGGGAAATCTTCACTTAGGTAAATAGCATTCTAGAGTTTGGCTTACAGTGTAAATGTCAGAGCTCTCGCTCGGTGAGGGCTACAAATATAAGTGGCTTGACACGACTACGAATATACTGGACGGCGGTAACGACAGCTTTCAAACACGACAAAAAGTTTTAAGTAGCCCTATGTAGGAATAAAGTAACTGTGCGAATATTGCCAGCATGATGTTAAACCGCACTGGCGAAAGTAAAGAGATCATGCATCCGTCCGTATAACGACAACAATGGTTAAACGCTAAGCTTGCTCGTCACCGATTCCTTGGTTGGCCAATCCCACACGACGAGTATTTGGTACTCTGGAGGTATGCACCACCTTTCTAGAATAACCGCAACAACTCTCGGGTATGCACTCCGTAGGCCTAACGTTTGGTCTTGGGGTCTACGGCGTGAATGAGTGCCGGTGAGTGCCGGTTTAGGAAGTTAAATCTCAAAATGTGATGCTAGGTTTACCGTCCTAAACATGAAATGCGACGTTAGGCCTTATGTCCTGCGGCTAACGCGGCATGCAGAGCAACGTCATTCTCATAGTAGTTCGAGCTGTGGGTAACGGCTTTTGACGTTCACCTCAGAACATGACGTTAGGCCTATTAACGTCGCGCCGTCACACGCCTGCGCCACCTCCTTTGTATACCGCACAACCTCTATCGGAAGGGGCCTAACGGAACTGTCACCAAACTTCGCAGGGAAGCGTTTTAATTTTTTCTTCTCTTCAGCCACGATCATCATCATTGTCAGGGAAAGTTGGATTTCCTGCAGTGCGCTTTCGCGTACTGACATCATCAGTGAGAGGTTGAAAGCTTTCGTTTAAAACACGTCAGTGTTGTATGAACTGGAGGGAAATCGATGTTTCTCACTCTAATGTAGGGACGCCGAACAAGAACAATTGCTCAATGAATGCGAATCATATATTTGCCCGATCGTATTAAGCGTATTGCTCACGAGTTGTCGTGTATCTCGTAAGAAAACCAGCTTTACCTGCATGAGCACCAGCGAAACTGCATGCTGCAGTGCTCTGTATGAGCATTCAAGAAAACACGGGCGTTCACTACCGCGCCATTGTCCTCTGGGAAACGATCTGTTTCAAAACTGCGATCAAAGGCGCTGTTAATCTTTTAATGTAGTAAGCCCGAAACGATTTTAAGCACGGATGCGTTATTTGTGACTGAAAAGCGTAGTGCAATGCGTTTTCGAGCTCATTCACGAAGAGAGCCATGTTCTTCCACCGTACGCATTTGAATAGAGGCACAGTAATATCCCTGTTTCAGTGACTTTTCGCCTCCGCTGAGGAAGCTACCTGAACCTCTGTAGGCCATTATCAAGCTGGCACCCATTTCGGCTTTAATAGACAAATACATCAGCAAAATGCGTCGGTTGTATTTCCTACGCTAAAAGAAGTGAAACGTGTGCTTCCAAATGTAATGTTGCTTTAAAACAAAAAGTTACGTTAAAAGAGAAGGAACGAGCTTCCTGGATCAAAGAACAAACTAGACTACAGTAAATCATAGTTAAAATAAAGAAAGAGAAATGTACCTGGGCTGCCAACGTATTTAGGCGAAACAACAACCAGTGGACCACCAGGGTTCCAGAGTGGATACCGAGACGGGTCTGGAAGAAGGGGAACGCCACGAACTCGACGGGGAGACGAAATAAGCGATTTCGGAGGCCAAAAATAGACCCGAACAGCGCAGGACAGTAGTAGTAGGAGGTCGATGGGAGAGGCCTTCGTCCTGCAGTGGACCTAGTGGGCTGTTGATGACGACTACGGAAAATGCATGAATTATCCTGCGTTACTGATCACCACTGGTCGCTTCTCGCTGGCAGAAT
This sequence comes from Haemaphysalis longicornis, assembly GCF_048455015.1. NCBI lineage: Eukaryota > Metazoa > Arthropoda > Arachnida > Ixodida > Ixodidae > Haemaphysalis > Haemaphysalis longicornis. The sequence goes on from NW_027526203.1 coordinate 327,797,458, forward strand.
GGAGGAGCTTTATTCTATTTCTTACAAAATTGGTGCGCTTCAATAGCTGTGAGCACTCGCCAAGACGTACTTGGCTTATGCAAATATTTGAAAGCAGTACAAGAGTGCTGTAGCGTCTGCGCAATTCTGAACTCAAGCAATAATGCACAGCTACGTGTTATAAAGGTTTATTCTTCTTATCGCTTGTTTATGTGTCACTGAGTTCCCTGCGACTCCCGCGTGGGGCAGAAAATAGCTCAGGTAAAGCCGTTGAAGACAAATTGAAACAACAGCGGCAGGTTTAAAATCTAGACCCCTGCCGTCAGTGCTGAAATGAGGGCTATGCTTCTCGCTATTCCCGATGGTGACGTGGTAGCGCTGGTAAGCACTGAACGGCGTTCACGAGTTTCGTTCATTGCATTTAGTTTTCAGTTTCTGTTGCAGATGAAGGTTCTTCGGGCACCAATTTAGCAGCCAGAAATCACATTTCGGCGAATGACGATATTGAGCATATATGTGGCATCACGAAGTGCAAGCATAGCGTTCTGCATGGCGCAGCGCCACAGCGCCGATCCCAATACTGGGTCAAATTGTATGCTCGTTGCAGTCATTCGCCGAGTTTCCTTGGGGGGGAGGTGAGGCATGAACTAGTGAACTAGTCAAAGGGAGCAATGTGGGGAAGCTGAATCATGGAAGAAGGTAGGCAGGGTGTCGAACCGGAATTTTTTCGGGTTCGGTTCGGGTTCGGGTTCAAGCCTTTCGGGTTCGGTTCGGGTTCAGTTCCAGAGCACCATTCCGTTCCGGTTCGAACCGGTTCGAACCGGTTCAAACGGGTTCAAACGGGTTCGAAGAAAAAAAGCAGGCGTGTTTTTTTCTGTTAATTTTTTTGTGCTCGTTTTTCGTTTCCTTATCAATTCGGCATAAAAACAAAGTCATAATGAATGTTTCTTTGTCCAGATATTTTGTCTTCGCCAAACTAATGCGACCCTGCAACCCTTTTTTCAACTTTTTTCTAAATCTTGAGTGCTTGCAGAAAGTAGTCAACCAACACATTAGATTATGGCGTCGCAATGTGCCTCAGCCAAAAATTACTGCTCTCTCCTCGTCACAATAACATAAAAACTTGCTCAAAATATTTTTCTCTCCTCCCAGTCTTCGCGTTCTTCGACCGCTGAATGACGTCATTACAGCGGTGTAACGGCTTTTTGCCGGCTTTCCTTAAGTTGCAGAATAAAACGCATTTGATTGCCACTTAAAAAAAAGCCACAAAAGCGAAGCAGAAACGGAAGGTGTATCCGCAGCGACGAGCAAATCACACACTGGTGCTCTGTGCTCGCAATAGCTATAGTTTTCGCAGTCCTTCCAGATGCGAAGAAGAGTGAAAGCGTTTATCGAAAGTGTTGATTTATTTATTTACTGGTTTTTATTTATTTATTTATTTATTTATTTATTTATTTATTTATTTATTTATTTATTTATTTATTTATTTATTTGTTTTTGGGTTTAACGCGCGCGCCCACGCCACGCCGACGACGAGGCGCGCCATAGTGGAGGGCTCCGGAATAATTTTGACCACCTGGGGATCTTTACGTGCGCCGAAATTTCGGACACACGAATGTTTTCCCTTTTCGCTTCCCTCAGAAAAGTGGCCACCGCGGCCGGGAATCTAAATCACGTCTGTGTGCTCAGCAGCGCAACGCCTTAGCCACTGAGCCACCGCGGCGAGTTTATCTAAAGTGTTGAAGAGCTCCTTTAACTGTACCTGCAAAATGTTTTCTATGGTAGTGTGACGAGTATGTGGCGCCGGCTGCCAAGCGTGGCAGGTGGCATTTAGAGAAATTTCCTTCTGCTCATCTTTTATCTGCTAACAGAGCTGCCAGAAAGAAAGAATGTATACAAAGACTCATTGGGCGGCGTGTATAGGACGGCATTGGATAGGGAACCACCGGAGATAGGAACTTGCTAATGGCCCTTCAGCGACTGGTGACAGCAATTGGGCTCTAGGAAAGATGATAGCCAAGTGAAGTCACAAGCAGCGGTAATGATCACTTGTAGAGAGAGAGAGAGAGAGAGAGAGAGAGAGAGAAAATGAAGTTTAATTCAATCGAGGCAAAGTTTTAGAGAGGCGACCTCATTTGAGGGGGCTGAATCGACAGCCGTTTCCATCAAGAGCAACTGATCTTCCAGGCCGGAGCATGCCATGGCTGTCTCTCAATTCTCTATGGAAACGTGGAGGTTGGATGGATCTACGGCACACTTGTCGCAGCCGCCTACTATGTGTATGATGTTCCCAGGCTCTCCACAGAAGCAACGAAATGGAGAGAGTTGTGTCCCGCCAAAGAGGTGAAGTCTGGTGTGTGGGAAGGTGTATGCCCACAGAGTGCGGAGTAATCTTTCCTGGTTAATCGGTAGCGATTTGTGCGGGGAGGAATACGTTCTATGGAAGAGGCCATAGTGCTGAGTAACTTCCTGGTCTGTGACTGCAGGATGCATGCACTCGGGCCGGGCTTCATCAGCGCTGGCTAAGCGAGTCATATCTCGAGCAACGAGGTTGGTGACCTTGTTTGCCAGCGATGGCAGTATCAGCTGGTGCCCACACAATCGTGACTGGTCTCGTTGATGGTCTCTGATTGATCATCGGAAGTGTTGTAACATGCAATCGACCATGGGGAAAGGTGGGCCACTCCTGCTAAGAGTCTGTTATGAGAGTTTTGGCGCCGCTTTGGCTAAGCGCACGTGCTATCGCCGCTTCCTCAGCTTAGAGGGGGCTGTGTTCGGGGGTTGAGATGCTACACGTGTGGGAGGGTCCAGAACAGTAACACAAAGAGAAGGTATTGAAGAATGCTATCGGGCGTCTTTGCATCAAACCAGTTGACTAAATTTAATAACTAATTGCTCGTCCCTCCCTTTTTTTCTTGCAGTTCAGTTTCTTTCCAACTGTCTCCCCTCATATATACACACGTTTTGAAAACCCTTTGATGAATATAAAATATGCATAAATTTAATAACTAATTGATCGTCCCTCCCTTTTTTTCTTGCAGTTCAGTTTCTTTCCAACTGTCTCCCCTCATATATACACACGTTTTGAAAACCCTTTGATGAATATAAAATATGCATTAGGCAATTAGTTATTAAATTTAGTCCGAGATGTCAATGTTAATATAGCAACAACATAATAGCGCAATACGGGCATAAAGAAAGACCTTTTATAGCATTCAGGTGGTCGTCACATAACTTTGCGGCTTTTTTGTGCGTGACAAAATTTTCTGATTGGTCGAGAAGGAGAACGCTGCAAAATTTCCAAATGCCAAGGACCCCAAAGGTATCATGTTTGGTCTGACTGTCGAATCCGCCTTAACTGACCCGCTAATTCCTTTAATCCAAATTAATCAACACACCAGTTCCACTAATTCACATTAGCTCATTCACTCACCTAACTAATTCACCCCAGTATACCCGCTAACCCGCACTAATCGACTTCAATCCATCCACCTCTGAAGTTTAAGGTTGAGCAGATTCAAGATAACATGAAAATGCTATCAAATATACTTTAAAAGTGGAGATTAGGATTCCCCAATTTTTTATATCTGATGTTCTCTTAGAGCAGTAACCAAAGGACACAACGGCACTGTATACAAGAAAAAGTGACGTTACTTTTGAGACCTGCGAGTGTTGGTGAACTGCCCATTCAAACTAGAATAAGTGGAAGATATGAATTTATTGTAGATGGTGTCCCTGAAGGCCTTCACAAGCGGACAGGTATGCATGCGAATTAACAGCACATTGAAAATTTTACACGATTTTAAACCCCATGTAGATAGAAACCATGAAGAATATTCCATGATATGTTGCCTCGTAATATGCGTTATAACTTAAGTTATGCTAAATGTAAAAGATAATTGGGAGAGATGGGCAGTACCTAACGCAAAATGATAGTATAAATGGACAACTTTACATTAAATCGAGGGCAATAATTAGAAGAGAACATGATGGGCCTTGAGAACTGCAGACTACGCAAAATATTTCATGGTTCTGTCTGGCGAGTGGCAAAATATCTTCAGACGCAAGGTAGGGTACCGAAATGGAAAACTAGAAATTACATTTTTGAGGCCCCGGAACCGGTTCGGAACGGTTCCTTCGATTCGTTCCGGTTCGGGTTCAGTTCCAAAATGGCGGAAAAAATACGGTTCCGGTTCAGTTCCGGTTCCGGGCAAAAATTCGGGTTCAGTTCCGGTTTTCGGTTCGGTTCCGGTTCCGGTTCGACACCCTGAAGGTAGGTGCCGCCCACGCACATACAGTCGCCACCAAGCAAGCACTCCAAAAACGACTGTAGTAAACGCGGCATGATGTGCACGTGGTATCAACAAAAATATTTACATACTGTACAATTTGGGTTTTTCTGTGTTATTGTATGTATATGCTGGAATGTGAACGAAGCTCATTTAAACCAAGAACGAAGGAGAGACCTACACAATCCGAACCCGTGTTGTGCACGTATCTCCTCTCTTTTGTCATTCGTCGAGATGTGCGCTGTTGAAACTCCAAATTATTTCCCCTGCCGCGCGTTGTTCTGTAAGAGATTCGTCTTCGCTCACTTTGTAAAACTATGCCGCACCATGGCTTCATCCCTTACAATAGCCCATTCTCGCCCATTCCCGCCATTCTCACCACTTTGAAAGGATTTAATCCGCGTCTCTGGCGTACATCGGCAATTCCTTCCATTGCCTTTATCAGCAGTATTAAATCCAACGATATCATTCAGTAACGGCTGTGAGCTACGAAAGTGTTTCTCTTTGGCCGATTGCCATGACAGAACATTGGAGGCCGCTCCGAATTAAGAAGGTCGTAGACTTCTATTCTCGCACGTTAATGGCATATTAAAGAGAACCCAGCTCACCTTAACCTTCTTCATTACAAACATAGGTTTCTTGGGAAACTTCGACGGGACTATCGTGGTATTCCGGTCAGTGTGTTAGACACTCGAATCGGAAAATGTAGTTGTCTCCATGGACTTCTAAGCAGTCAGTGCCTGGAATTAAACATTGTTCCCATGCATAGCAGACCCAGATTCTGCGGCATGCGTAGGCGTACCTTGCGGGTTTTGACAAAATACAACTGGGAAGAAAAAAGTCAGGGCCCCTGACTTGAAAGAGAAAGATGGTTAAAACGCGAAGCTTTCAACCATGCAACGCTTGTCAAAGTGCAAAATCCAAACTGTTTGGGCCTTGTCGGAATCGCGCAATCGGATACACGTGCGCTTCGTGACTCGAAGAACACGGGCTCGATTCCGACCATGGGAACCGCTTTTAACATGGGCTTTGTTGTTGCTCCCAGTATGCATCGGAAAGACGCCTTTTGGCCGCCGAGCTCAACCGATTGGATGATCAACCGTTCAAAGTAGAGACTACTCTAAGACATCGACCCCTACAATCAACTTCGCAGAAGGCAACACAAGCCCCTCTGCGTTTCATGAAGGGCACACGCTTGGATGAAAGACTATAGTGCCCACAAAGGGACTAAAGTGTGTGCGCGGCCCCACTCCTATCCCCTCTTTTTCACCTGCCCTCTCTTTCAACCCCGGAACACCCTTTCCCCCGGGCCGAGTAGCAATCCGGGCTCTAAGCCTGGATAACTTCTCGGCCTATCCGTTCGTTTTTCTCCTCTCTCTCTACTTGAGGCGCTTGATGTGCCTTCGCTTATCATCATCATCGTTTTGTGAAACCCATTGTGTAAAATAGGTTTTCCTGCAGTGCGTTTCGGTGACGCGACGAACGGCGCCATCAGTGAGGCATCAAAAACTTCCTTTGAATCGCACAGCATGCCGCGACCGCTCACCAAGCAGCCAGCGGAGGAACTCAGTAGCGTTTACGACACTCTGTGGAGTGAGGACGCGTGACCTATGCAACCAGTTTTAAACATGCTTGAAGGGAACCAGGAAAATGCCTTGCAATTTGTTTGGGTCATGTACACAAAACACAAGCTTTGTTCATCCGAAAGATTGCCTCGTTAGAATCATACTGACACCCCTTTTAACGCACACTTCGCTCAAATAAGCTATATAATTAGGAAAAAAAGGAATGGCCATGCGACCCACTAGCTCATTTCCCGTAACAGAACCTATGATGCCATATGCCCAGCTGTGCGATTGGCTGAGGCCGGCAAAAGCAAACGCATATTAGGCAGGGCTTATAAGCTTGTCGAACTAGCTATTAACGGTTAAATGCAAGATATATTCATTTTATAGCAGTAATAATGTGGGGCAAACAATGAAACTTTCGAAAATACACGTAAACATAGAAGTACCGATGCGTACTGCTGTTGGTACTGGGCGCACTATGCTTGCTTTAGCTGCAATGCAGTCCGCTGCTTTGGAGTTGTCTTACAGGACACTGGCCGATTGGGGTCAGCGACGTTGTCTTACGTGACCCTGTTTTTCGAGCACACCACATGCTTCACGAAACGAATACTTTTTATCGTAACAAAAACAAGCCAGGTGCAAATACGGTCAAAAACAAAGAAACGGCGGACATCGGTCCGCGGCTCAGTATGGTTTATCCGTCTGGGAGGATTGACGGTAAGCAAGGCTGCAGAGCCTAATGACGCACTGGACGTTTGTATGAATACCCGCCCTTATGTCTTCATGGCAGACGTCACTAAAACACACGTTTGGCGGGGGAATCAAAATTTTAACCTAAATTGAATAATTTTTCAGTGAATACGCATCGTTTGCTGCCGGGCAAGCGCTTGGGGCCCTATAAAACACAAAATCTTTCGAATAAAACAAAGTTCTATTTTGTCTGCATGGCCCATCTAACCTGCTGCTAAAGAGAACTTCTGCCCCCATTACAACCAATCGACATAGACAGTGGTCAGGGAACTGTATATTTAATTAGGATTATTGACTCTAGAACATACTCCCACAGTTCATTTGCAAAAGTAGGTGCAATTCGTTACTAGCCACTCCTCTTTACGGCCTGTAGAGGAGGTAGGCCCTCCTAGTGCTTTAGGCCACCCGGTTACATTTAGTGTGAAAACACTACCAATCTGCCAACCTGAATTTCACCTCTTTTATGTAAGAAACCGCTTCTCAGCTAGTAAGAAAAAAATCGGCTTCCGGGGTCTGCCTCAACCTGACGTTTTCTAGGTGGGGAAGCCGATGCATAACTGCTTTGCCATGCTGGCGTGGTCGTGCCTACCAGCAAAGTGTTGGACGTGAAGTCTCCGCAGCACTTTGGCAGACACTCCATACTTGCATTGAGTGCAACGATGCTCTGTGAGTATGTGTGAAATGAGGGTAAAAATATTAGGAGTCATTCCACTCAGTGAAGGCGGACGACCAGCGAAGCTGTATAAAACACCCATCACACACATGGTTAGAGAATGTACACGTATTTAGTTTTCTCGTCATACGGTCATGGTGGGACTAATGCTTTGTGATTTCTAAATAACACTTGGAAGGACTCTACTTTTCTTCTAGCAACAAACTTGGGGATGTCTGTTTCCCTCCTGCAGAACCCCATATATTGACAGCAGACTGGAATGCCTTAACCTTTGCAACTACATAACTATAAAAAATAAATGAAATTTTCCGTAATGACAGTCGTCTTAGCGACAAATGATGACATAATTGTTTTGGGGGAAGTTTTTGAGTTACAGCCGTTGTCTGCTGCGCATTTGCAATAAAGTTGGGTTTGCCGCAACGTGTTTTTTTGCCCACGGAGAACAGAAAGGCCCAGAACTCTAGCCTATGGGCGCACCCAACTCGGTCGAAGCGATGAAAACACGAAAAAAGATCGAGACAAACATTGCGCAAGCGTTTTGCCCTTCTTTCTTGTTTCTCGTCCGTCGCGCTCGTACACAAACCACCCGAAGTTTCAACACGTTTGGCTGCCTGACCTCGAACCATTTAATGTTGTTAGTTAACTAGCATCAATGAAGAAAACGCTTTGCCGACGCGCTCGGGTTGGGTGCCGTATGTTCCGCTCGCCCGTGACCGCCAGGAGCCTCCTGTTCGCTCACGTCAGTAACTTCACCTCTTAAAGGCGGCTTGTATTGCGCGCGCGGCAGCAGCCTACCCTCCCTTGGCGCTACCCTTCTTTCACTTTCCCGGCACGAGATCCCCGGCTCACTCTCGCTCCAACCATAACTTGAACTTTTTTTTTTGTATCACCGATTTTCTGTGCCTCACAACGCGCGTTCTCGAAACATGGAGATATAAGGCTTTCGCCTTAAGAAAGTGCAACTCCAATACCTTGCTAGTGTATCTGGAGGGTCATCTGCCCGAGGCCAATACCAACATATGGACACACAACAGATGCCCACACTCGAGAATACATGCATCGCACCAAGCACTGCGAATACTGACCAACACACCGACAGGGGCAGAGGGAGCCGACCGAGGAAGATGAGCCGAAGCGTTGCGGCTGCAGCAACAATACTCTAAGACAATTCTGCAGTTCAGCTACCCCACAATGCACTCGATTGACCAATGCAGGCAGCCACCAAGTAAATCTTGGCGAATGACGATGCCGAGCCTAGGAATTGAGAGAAAAGTTCGGTCTGTGCTGTGGCACCGCACAATGCGAGCGCGACTTCTGCGTTTCGAATTGCAGAGCGCCGATCACATTTGTGAGTCAAATAGTATGCGCGATGCCGTTATTTACCGAATTCGCTTTGTTGGCCGCATGGATTGGTCCCCCGAGTACGTTGTAATGAAGCTGAACTACGGGATCGTCTTGAGTGTACACAATGAAACGTGCCAACGAAACTGACGAAGAACTGCAGAAGAGATTGAAGAACGCCAGATTGCGCCAGCGAGCCAAGCGCGCTACCGAAACGGAGGATGTCGTCGTCTATGCATTTAACCAAACGTCGGACGTGATGCCTTCTCAGCGCGCGTTGCTACAGGCGCTGCCGCCCACGGTGCATGTTGGGGCATGAATAGGAAATTTAAAATCGCACAAAACCAAAAAATTGCCCTTGATCTTGAAAAAAACTTTTAGTGAGAGAAAAGGCGCCTTCGCGCGATATTCCATGGTTGCCGCAGTCAAATAATCTGTACATTTATATTCAATACCATAATTAATACTTATTTTTAGTTACCAAGGATCTGAGGGCTAGATTATTATTCTAATCCCTTGAAATACGATTGCATATAGCTGTTATTTACCCCAATATTTCTCGTTGTTCCTTCTCCTTTATTATAGCATTGTTCAGTTCAACCGCAGTTTTTTTGTTTAAAAGCATACTAGACAGTAAAAGTAATTCACGGCATGCATTATTACAAGCAAGGCTTTCATAATTCACCATTATTTAATAAAACAACTGTAATTTTTGTCATTTCGTCAGCGAAATTTTTATTTCTGCTTTGGAGTCGTTTTAAACTGTTTCCAGTTTCAGTGCATTTTTTTTTAATAAAAAGATTGTGGGACAGCTAATTTTTTGGGTTGTGCGCATATTTAAAACATCGCGCCGTCTGCACTCGACTCAACAGTATTTGAAGTCGACTCAGGTTAGCGGATCCCGAAAGAACAGTACATAATTTACAATATTTTCAAGGCATTTCGATGTTTGAGAAGAACGTGCGTAATTAAACGAAAAATACATAAAGGACCAAGAATCGATTACATGCATCCGAGACGGAGACTGCGAGTGGAGTATCGCAGCCCAGGTCAATCACAGCACTTCGAACATTGGCTCCTGCCGGCGGTTAGAGGACCTGGAGGGGACGCTTCCATTGACTCGTAAGGCACCACTATTAGAAGCATCGAGACTGGCGGCAGACTGTCACCGGAAAATCCCAAGGGCGGTAGCGCAGCACAGTCGACTCCCGTTAATGCGAAGTCCACGGGGACCTCAAAAAACATCGAATCAACCGAACTTTCATTTCAACAGAAAGCACAGTAACAGCATTGCCCTTAGTTCGCAACACGTCACCCTTCTTGATTTTGTTCAGAATCTCGAAGTTCGTCGGCAGTTCGAGCGTACGACACGGGTACTGCCCTGATAGTTGAGTCTTATTGCTAAATTCGAGTACTGAAGCCACGGAATTCGAAACCACGCAAACTTCTCACACGGAGATAGGCGCAACAAAGAAGCTTGAGGACCTGAAAAGATGGAGAGAGAGAGAGAGAGAGAGATGCGTACGCTGGCGCGAGTCTCAACTGACCTGCCGCTTTATCAACTGTGTGCTTCCTCAGTTGCAATGCCGCCGACATAGCGCAGAGTTGTGTCACTAGATAAGATACAGAGTACCGTCACTGAGGAACGTAAGTGAGCAACGGCGGCCATTTTGGTGTTTATCAGTGTTGCCAGATTGCCGCTTCTGCGGCCTCACCGCTAACTTTGACGAGGTCATTTGTAAAGAACACTGCTGAAGGCGCAGCAACACGGTATCTTCGGACACACTTCTGCAGCGGAAATGCTGCGAAGCGCGTTATCTTTGATTTGCGTTCGCGAATAGCCGCAGAGCAGGGAGGACAAGCTGAGACTGCCACAGTTGACCAACAGGAAATGCATAAACAACAAAACCATCGAAGTGAAAACAAAACCATGAACCGTCGCAGTGTAAACAAATGTCACGCGATGCGAACTGACCAATGATCACGGCGGCGGCGGCACGGAACAATAGGAGAAAAGAGTGCCGATACTCTGTAACCTTATCTAGTGACACTAGTGCAGACCACTGCGGTGTTTCCACGCTTAAAAATTTTGATTTTTATCGAAGAATGACGATCACCTCGACGCTTTTTTTTTAAACCTCCAATCAACCGACACAATGGGTTTTAGCTTAGAATTATAGAGCGATTTCTTCTATTGAATTGCATTTAAAATTGCCGGGACCAGAACGTCACTTCCAATACGGAAATTACAATTAAGTGACCCCGAATTATCGAGAGTCGACTGCATATATGATACGGTCGACCGGCGTCAGCTGCTCGCGTCTGAGAACGATTTCGCAATAATGCACGTTGAATTACTCCGCGCTATATTGTCATGGTGTCGTTTAATAAAACCGTTCAATGAGGTGGCAGTGTTTTCTTAAGAACGGTTTTTTTATCACGTTATTTCAAGGATTAATATGAGTGGCATTATTTATTACGGATGGTATTTTTTACCGTACACTCAATGACATCCTGCGCTCCTATGAAATGAGCACGCGGATATCTATTTACTCATTGTCATCATCATCGTCGTCGTCGGCGGCGGCGGCGGCGGCGGCGTCATCGTCGTCGCCATTGTCGTCGTCATTAGCCTGTTTGCGCCCACTCCAGGAAAAAGACCTCTCCCAAAGCTACCCAACCGCTGCTTTCCTCCGGTTCCCGAGTCCAATCTTAGCACCGGCGTGTAGTTATCTAACCCCTACATAGAGTTAATTGCCCTTCCTACTTCTAGTTCCACCTACCAGTTGCCATTCTGGTACCATATGGCCCACCGGCTGTCTGTACTTCGCGTAATAATTATACGCCCGTCCAGAGTCCTCTTCTTCCGCTCAATTTCAGCTGCGATGATGTCTTCCGCCCGAGTTGATTCCGGGTTGCAAGACTCTCGGTTCCTATCACTTGGCGTTACTCCGATAGTCTACGGTCGATGGCACGTTGGACTGACTTAAGTTTTTTTAACAGCGACGCTGTTTACCAAATCGTCATTTTTCGTGTCCGCAGCTAAAAATACCAAGAAATTGCCCAGCGCGCGCACGTGAGCGCAGGCCTCGCGGATCCCGCCCGGCGATTTATAAAACCAAGAAAATACCGAGCGCTTGTGTGTGCGTGCCCCGCGGCGACCGCCCAGCGTCCCCGGCGCACATTTGCCAAACAAAGCATACCCACTTAGGGAGATTGGCCAAAATAGGCCAGAAAAAAATCTCTAGCGTTCGCCGTAATTATAGCAGCACTTGTTCGTAACGAGAAAGACTCCAGCGCTCGCCGTAATCGTGGCAACACTCGCTCGGAACGTGAAAGACACGTCATAGCGTACGTCGCGCCTCCAAAGTGATGTCCAATGATTATCACTTCCAAAAAAAGAATGGCCGCGTAACTGCTCCTTTCGTCGCAAATGTCGACGAAAGACGATAGCCGACTGGCGCCCCTGCCATGTAAATGCCTCCCTTCTCTTTCCCGCTCACCTCTCATGCTGTTTATGTCCCCTCACGTTCCTCCGAAGATAACACGCCAGAGGTTTGCTCAAGTCAATTTAAATTTACCGCGTTCCACTGCTCCAGGCCGGGTGCCTCGATGCCAGCGCTGCCGTGCGGCGGAGACGCACGTGAATCGAGGCACCTTTCTCCCCGTTTATAGAACCCCGTTGCCCTACTCCACGTGCGTTCCAAGCGGAACGTGGAACCTATGTAGTGGAACCTTTCGTTACTGTTGCCGTTTGATTTCTTAATATGCCGGACGATAGCAGGCGACGGATTGAATCTTTTTTCTGCAGTGGATGTAGTATTTCATTTCCTATCTCAAAAACCAACATCCATGAATTTTTTTTCATAAAGGAACACTGCAAATATCACTTATGTATTAATTTTCTGCCTTTTATTTGCGTAATGTCTTGTTCTTGTTCAACAATGTTGACAAGTATGAACATTTCCTCCAGACTTAGACGTTAAGATTTGGCTATGGGTATATAAACCGATTGCGCAGCAGCTGTTGCACTTTCGCCGGGTGGCTGAATGGAGTCACAGATAGACAGAAAAACAGACATACAGACAGGCCAAAATTTGTGCGTTTAAATGGCCAAGAAAGACTATCGCCTTTAAAATGAAGGGCGCTCACACTTATAGCAACAATGATGGAGCGAAGGCCGTTGCGGCAGCGAAGCAAAAGCAAATCGCCTGCAATCGTGGACTTAAGCCTTCGTGATGGTCATGAGGGTTGCGTACAGCCTTGCTACCTTCACGTCTTACGCGTTAGAGTGAGCGTCTTTCGTTTTTTTTTTTTTTTTTTTCATCATGATTAGTAAGGCGCCATGTTTCTGTTTATTAAGGAATCACAGGTGGTACGCACTGGCCGTACACCATTCTTTTGGTGTACACTGGGCAAGGTCGTGCCCAGAGGGGGTGTTTCAGTGTGAGAACACACCCCGAAGTTGTCTGAGCTGTGGATTTCCCCATCTGCCTCTTCCACATTTCGCCCTTTTTTTCGTCCGCGCTGTTTATACTCCGCATTGGTATATTATTATACAAAAAATAAGAAAACTAAATAAGACAATGAAAACAAAATTATGTTTGCGCGCAGGCAATTTTTTCTTTTATGTCTCTTTTTTTGCCGCTGCGTATAACACCCCCAAAAAACATTTCTGGCTACGCCACTGACACTGGGTCAGTACGCCTTATCGATTCACTGAGGGCCCGTTACACTGGGAACGCTCACTGTTTTCAGAAATTCTACACTTTCTGGAAGGCAATGTCTTTTTCACTTAATACAGAAACAAAGCAGAAACAATTGCGTCGTTTTAACTTGTAAACTCTTCAAAAAATATTTCTCACACTGCAAAAGTCTAGAAAGAAGAGGCATGGTCTTTTGGGGTGCCTGACACCCCGACAAGCCCCGGCTCACACCATAATGATCAAAAAGAAGGAGCAAGAGGAGACCGATCGTTTTCCCATGAACTTCCACGCCTGAAAATTAGCGTCCACACGCGGTGAGGGGAGAGGGTGGATGAAGCAACATAAGCCCCCTACCCCATTGAAGACATCCCAACTGCACTGGCTTAGTCAGCTCAAGAATGTCAATGGCGGCACGAGAAAGATTCAGCGAAAAGATGTTTTAAAGAGCGTGAAATCTTTCTCCCTGCTTGAAAGAATTTTCTTGTGATTTGATCAAAATTTTATTTCATTCACACTAACTTTTCCCACATGTCAATATGGCTTTCAAGTTGTTCCGCACAAAATGTCAATAAAACTGAGGCGCAACACGTACGCACCCGCTGCGTTGAAAATGGCTTGGGTAGGCATATATAATTTATTAGCAGAGCCTTTTTCCTTGTTTGTTTTTTTTTACCGCTGAATGAAAACGTGCGTATAATCGATCAAGAAAGAGTCCTCTTATGGTAATTCTAAAATGTTCCCGTCGATTGAAAATTATTCGCATCGCTTCGAAAACATTCGAACGATGAGCGCGGGACATTTTCCTTTTCCTTCAAAAGGGCAATTTACCCATGAAATTTTCATGTAAAAAACTGACAATTTCTCACTTTCTTTATATTATACCCACTTATTCACAGCCGCCGCAAGGCTTAAGAACCAAAGACGACAGCCACAGTTGTATTCGGAAATGCGTTCTACCGTTTTTGTGCTGTTATCACCATGAGCGGTTAAGTACGTGTTTCCTTACTTTTTTACAGCAAAAAAGTAGAGCTTCAAATTTTCAAGGCTTGTTTTTGACGATCCATTAGAATACAATGTATTTTAAGTGGAAATTCGGCACTTTTTCTTCTGTATGGCCTATCAGAGGGAAGATGAACGCGGACAATCGTCTGGAATCCGCTGGAGCACTCAGTCAACAAAATCGACTTGGAGTAAAGACCTAAGCGGGCAAAGAAAGGGCGTGTTCATATTGTACAGGCACTCTCCCCATCTGGGCCGAAACACGTTTAGCGTGGCCTTCACTGGTGCATTTTATTCCTGAAGGCTGGCCTTGCCAACGAGAAGGTGAGCTGCAGAACTCAGTCACTGGGTTTAGATACTGCATAGTTTGCAAACAGTGACCAACTATTGCCCGACGAAGTCAAGGATTCGTAGGTTATATTTTTAGGCTATTCAGCCGATTTTCTCGCATTCTTCTATTTTATTTTTGCAAGAAACAAAATATCCGTACAGTAATGTGATTCACCTCACAACCTAAACATCATTGCCCATTTTCGGTTCTGCATGACGACCCTCCCAAGCCACCTGGGGATATTGTACAGACTACGAGCGTATTTAGCCTTCGCATAAACTGTGCGTCAGCGCGCGAAAATTCCACAAGTTAGCCAAGAACATCACACTTGGCTAACTCAAAATTTCGGTTAATTTGAAGGTTACTGATCTCAAGCGGACCTCCTAATCGCCCCTATATTTTAGCCGCTAATCTTCAGGTGTCATTCCAAGCGTAATGCGATTAAATAAAAATCTGTCTCGTGATATATTTAAAAGCCTTCATCATTTGAATTATATTAGTTCTCAGTAAACAAATCAGAGCTTCAGAGTAACAAGCTGTCTTCTGAAAGGTTGCACTAGCATAACATGCTATTCGATACGTTTGCCCAAATTTGCCAGAACAACATTCCGCTCTTCTCCCTCTTCTGTTTCCAATTACTTTTTTCCTCCTCCCCCGCTGTCTTTGGGTGTTTCCCTGACCGTAGCGACTTCGGTAATACATTTTTATTGTGTGTGGATACTTCAACAGAAGATGCATCAAGCACTTTTAGATTGATCTGAATCAGGTTTAAGTACAAATAAAAAAATGTTCCTGCATTTTTCGACACAGAAGAAAAATGAGTAGTATATGCAAAGTACAAAATAAATTCAACTGGGGTTGGTGTACAAGGTGTTTGATGTCTTTCTTGACACATAAAGGAGTCTTGTAGTCGCAATTCAGTGATACAAAAGAGGGCTTCGGGAACATGCATTTTAGATGTGCTAAACCTGCGAAGTTACGACGCGTGCATAAAACTGCAGAGTTTACAACGTGCATTGAAATTTTCGTTATATTGATTACCTGGACACTTTTCTCAAAACGTCCTTATTTCAGAGTTCAGAACTTCAAGTTAGGGCGGTTTTTTTTGTGTTAATCCTATGGTTCTTGTTGTTGTCAATAAACGGGAGGGCCCTCTTTAGCGCTATGAGCGAGAAATCACCAAGAGCCACGTAATTTTATGTCCTGCCAGAACTGGAGGACCAGGGGCAAAATGTCCTTTTTTGTAATGCAATGTCCGTTAGGGAATATGACGTTTAATTTCCTGCTCAAATTTCAAGGCATCGTCCAATATTACCGCTCTTCTTGACAACATTCCCCACCTGCCCACACGCAGCTTACTAAAAGAGAAGACGTTGTACCCCGGAAGATTTCGGCGCACGTTAAAGATCCCCAGGTGGTCAAAATTAATCCGGAGCCCTCCACTACGGCGCGCCTCATCGCCAGCGTTGCGTCGGCGCGTTAAACCCTACAATCAATCAATCAGTAATACCCCGGAGCTTTCAGAGAAACACCTCTTTTCACCCAAATTGGCTACATCGGATCTACCGCACCCAATATCCTGCCATATGTAAATTCTGCCCTAACCCGTGTAACCTCATTCATATGATCTTGAGGCGCGCACATAATTCCGCCTTCCCAATTTTTGATCCACTACCCTTTCCCTTCCTGAGTTGGGGTGAGACAACCTGACGACAAGCACCGGCTTGGATGCCCAGCAACTCCTGATGTCCAGGGCTGCGACAGCACGGTCGTCCGAAGGTCTCCTAGACTGAGGGACCACTCCAACTTCGCCAGGCTCAAAATAAATGTTTTTCAACAACCACAAAGAGGCATGGGGGGCGGCTCTCCTTCGAAGTTCTTTAACGGGACCCTGCGACATCATTCTCAACGTTCTTTCGACATCTTAAATGCCTGCTGAATGTAGCCAACCAATACGCACAGTACTTAGATTAGGGGGTGCGCAAAATACATCAACCAAAAATTACTGCTCCTTGCTCACCAGATAACTTCGAAACTTTCCCGAAATATTTTTCTCTCTTTGCCGATATTGGCGTCCTTCGAGAGCTGAAATTACGTCATTGCAGCGGCGTAGCGGCTATTGGTCGGCTTTCCTTCAGTTGCAACAATGAACGCATTCGATAGGCGCTTGAAAAAGAAAGCCACAATAGCGAAGCACAAGCAGAAGGCGTATCTTCTGCGACGAACCAATCACGCAGTGCCGCTTCGTGCTGGCTATAGCTTTCACAGTGTTTCTAGACGCGAAGGAAACAGTGAAAGCGTTTATCGGAAGTGTTGCAGAGTCCCTTTAAACAAAGCTGACCGCTCCGTGGCATGCTCTGGGCCGTCAGTAAATGTCTGATGTCACCTGTTACACCACACGTTGGATACAGAGGTGATGAAGTAAGGTTTAGCTTGTGAAGCACGCCGGTATTCGTTGTGAATTTGTCCGAATGCGGAACAGCAATCATGCCTCTGTCCTTTTCGTTCGTTTGGTTCCGCAAGGTCGGTGTTGTGGCCGCCAAACGAATACAAAATTCTCGGTTATTGTCCTATTTAAAGTGCTCACTTCATCTGGAGCCACTCACAGAAACGTTATCCCTGAAGGTCTGGAGTTAAGGGGTAATCAAAGTTGTGAAGACTGATGTAGCACTTCCCTCTATTTCAAATTAGTGCGAAATTATTGCGGAAATTTGAGCGTGGGCGCCAACGGCGCTTTGTGTTATTCCCTCACCTGAGCTTTCTATGAAATTCAGTTCATAGAATTTGAAGGAAAAGTAGATAGATGACCAAATTGCACATCGAAATAATACCTCGACAAATCCACTGGAGCGTACCTTGGTCACTCTCCCTATGGACAGTATCGGTGTAGCCTGTTGTTTTCAACTCTTATTTTCTTAGAACATTATATTCTACTGTAAAGGACTTTTAAAATTCTATGACAGGGAAAAAAGCCAGCCGATGAACACGTCGAGTAATTTTTCTTACCAATGAAAGCAAAAAATACGCCGTCTCTTACTGTACTACAATGCGTTTTTACATCTGGGGGATGCCATACATTACATTTATATATTTGCTCTCTGATTTATAACGTATTTTTTTACAATTCTCGATACTTAAACTTTAAAGAACACTGACAGCTTTTTTGATTTTTTAATCTGCCGTATGCTTCATTTGTCAGAAACATGGACATAAATTGAGAGTCTCTTAACCGTGCTCAGTATAGGGAGGGTAGTCATTAAGGCCGATGATGCTTAATTATGTTTGCATTGTATGAGGAGATTTCAAAGCATCCCATGAAAAAATCCAGCCAGGGTTGTTACCCCATCTACTTTGAAAAACCAGAGGACAAATATTTGTCCCGCCAGCAACGGTTACGATTTTTTTACAACTCTTGGGTTCTTACAAAATTGCAATTTTACAACTTTACCGCAGAGTTTTTACAACCCGTGTAGTGGTAGCTTCTCCGCGTTCGATAATCAGTGCGAAACGTCTGAGAAAGGGCCATTTTATTGGTACATCTTGAAAGAATTAGTGGCTCGTGTTGTCTCAGCCAGCCATATCTGCACACGATGCCCGGAGCGCCACGTTTTCGACGCATCCAGAGATGACAAAAGCACAACAAACGAGAACCTATATTTGCTGCCCAGAAAAGACACTGGATTGTCATTCAGTCGGATATCTATTTTTTAACCCGTCACACACTTTGTTTATCGGGTTCGACGTCCACCCGGAAGCTTACCACTAACTCGCTCAGCTATCCTCAGGCGACGATCGCATCAAACTTTCATCGACCAATGCAAACTTTAAGACCTCAGGGCACCGTCTAATTTTTCATTCTTTGCGCACCGCGGAAAATTTCCGGGTTTACGATTATATCCTCCCGCCTGTTCCGAGCCACAACGTCAGTTGTATCCTATAGTTGATCAGGTTTCTTTAGCGCTTCAAAGAGGGGAAGGCCAGATATATGCTGGTCCGCTGAATTTCACGACGTGAATCGCGGTGTGCGTTGTCAAAGTTTATATAGGAACAAGTTACGAGCATAGATACGCGCCGCTTGTTCGCCGCTCTCGTCATCGCGATCGGCCGGAAAGAATGCGGCTGTTAGCGGGATCGTTCCTCATCACGAAACGGAAGTGGAGTACTATGGGACCTGGCGCGAGTTTTCGGCGCTCGCTTCCGCCTTTCCAACGCGTAATCATAGAGAGGGGGCAGCGGCCATCGGGCCATAACTGCGGCGCCCACACCTCTGGCAATGGCCAGCTCACATTGTCCGCGCCTCGTACAGTGCGGGACGGCCCTCGGTAGAAGCGGCGGCCAGGGACGAACGGAGTACTCCTCTTGTACACACAAGCCGTGACTGCAGCAGCTGATGTCTTCACCGACGAGGATGTGGACTCGATTAGCGGTTGCAAAGTTTTCTTTCCACCAATCGTTACTGGTAGAACGCAGGCATACTGTTCATGGACGGGACATAACAGCGAGCTTTGCCGGACTTCCGCATCGTTGCGAAGAGGAAATGCTTAAAGACACAATATTCGAGCATTCGGTTGCAGCTTACTTGGTGCCGAATCACACGTCTCGGTGTTTATTTATCCTCTAAGTTGGGGCAGACAGCCAATCAACAGAACAGACACACCGTAGTGAGCCTATCACTGGCCCAGCTTTCCGCTGACCTGCATTTACGAATAAACATGTCTCACTGGTCTTCTTGCTAGAACGCAATATATGCAACGAGGTCCGACAGTAAATTTACACATGGTCAGATTGAGCGGGAAAATGAACAGAGCTCCACCATCCTGAACTTCTCCTATCGACGATTTGCTAATTGGGCCTCGCAACGCGTTGGGCCTCTTTCTCAGCAATGCTACCTGCCGCGGAATTCCAGTGCCCTCTCAAAGCCTTCTGGGTATCTCCACCCCGTGCTTCAATGCGGTTCCAATAGCTGAACACAGTGAACTGTATTAGAACTATGGGGAGGCCTGACATACTGTATGTTTTAAAATTTGGATCTGCGCTACGATCACTTAATTTACTTCATTATGACTAAGTTGAGTAAGGTCAGAACCCCGACCGCATTTTTCCTAATCAAATCCTATTCCTCGTGTTTCGCTTATTTTACCCCATCCGCCATTATGATTGATCATTCCCGTACGTTGTGGTACTGTTTGTGATAAAGCCGATGTAAGGTTCTTTAAGGTTGCATGTGGTCACAGAGTTTCTTATCCAGTTTATCAACAGTAAAAGTGTACATACGGAGCCCGAACGAATGCCAATATTTAAAGGATACGCTGTATTAAGTGTTTTTCATGCTTGAGAGCATGAAACGGGGAGTATTTTAACACTTCTTTCTTCATTTTGGGCCTGCAAGCACCGAGAAAAAGTCTACAGAGCCCCAGAATGCTACTTCCTTATTGGTCCCCTTCATCCAAATTTGTAGAATCTCTACTTCGATTTTTCTGCAATTTTTTTTCAAAGGAGCTGCCAAATACTTGCGGTGCTGCAACTGAAAGTAAGCGTGCCAATATGAGCAAAAATATGTGTAACGACACAATTTCCAAGAAAATGTTACGGAATGGGAAGAACTGGACGAGGTGAGAGCAATAATCTGAGCTCCTTTTTAAGTTCTGCGGCGAACGTTGAGCCATTAAACACTGTTAGATATTTCGCCACGACATGATGTAATGACTGGACGCGTTTATTCAACATGATCGAAAGGCATTTAATGCGTTTCATTAATTTCTTTCAATGCCATTTTTAATAAGAGCTCAGCAGTCGTTAAGCCAAAACTCCGAGGCGAGGGGGAGAGGGGGGAGAGAAAGATTCAATGAATACTGACGCGGTTTGCCCCGCATACAGTGGATCTTGCTTCTTGGGGGTAAAGATAGCGAGGTGAAAAAAGAAATGAAAAATGGAAAAAAGAGGTAAAAACGATAAATGACAGGCAGTATATAAAATAATTAAAATACGGAGGAAAAATTGGGAAAACTGCAATAAAAGATCTCAGGACCATAAAGTTACAGAACCTCAGCCAATCGTGAATCAGTTAGAAAAGTCAAGAGAGCCTTTGTCCCCAGCGCCGCGTCAGAAGGATTACGCCATGGTCCAAGAAAGTGACCCACTTCTAGGCGTTTCCTCGTCGCAGTCCCACAGTTGTTGTTCTTGCTGTTTCTCTTTGTGCCGTATACTGCGGGCAGTAGCACAAGAGGTGCCTTATGTCCTCCTTCGCAGAGTACACCAAACACAAAGGCGAATCCGCCCAGCCTATTTTAAACAAAAAGCTACGAGTGAATGAACATTTAGGTGTAATCGGTGCAGGACACCCTCTGCATGCAACGTTGCTTTACGGTCCGCATGGCACGCTGCCGATAACATCGTTCACGCAAGCACGTTCAAAATGAAGGCGGGTTGAAAGGTCCTCACATTTTCTGACTGTTTTAGATGTGTAAAGCCGCTGCTTTTACACATCGAACGTCATTGGGGAGACGATGCCCAAGATACCACAGGGGGTTTCGACTAAGGCGAGCAGTGGAAACAAGCTAAACATAGGCTAGCTTAGCCGGCATAGGAGAGAATTTTCCGGATAAATACTCTCGAATGCACCGCGTCTCGGGCACTCGCTGCATGCGTTGAAAGAAAAATCCCCATCGCTGAGTTGTACTGGAGCTTTTTTTTTTTTCTCCGATTTCGCTTGCGTTAGCTTTCAAGGTGGCTCCAAGAGTTATGTGAGTAACGAAACGTCGGCGAAACAGGTTCGACAAGAGAAATTGTTTGAAAGGAACGCTCGTTGCTGATACGCTGTCCTCGTTTGGTTTTACCGGCGCACCTTGATTTAAATATTAAAACAGCGAGTATTGTTCCCAACAACAACAGATTCTGTTGAAATGCATACAAGCTGCTTCCTACGTTTTTATTCTTCTATCTCGCTACTTGTTTGTTATGTTGCGTGTTATGGAAGAATATTTTTTTTTCTGTCCCCGCTTTGCATTTCTCGCATTTTATATTCATAGTCAAGAGAGCGTTCGAAGGCCTCCATTTGCGTCGCAAATATGCTCTTATAGTTTCTTGAGTCGCAACTTGCGCCGAAGGCCCTGTTCAAAGTAAGGACAAAAAATCGATTCTTCATGCATGCTGCTTACTACAAAATGACGCTGAATTTCAGATGCCTCCTCCAGAGGCTGCTGTCGGAGTTTTATTTTGCGTGTGTGTGAAGAAGTAAGGAATGCTTGGCATGCGCTCACAGAAGGCACCCTTTGCCGTTTTTACAGGCGAACTATCTTGCAAGCAGCGAACTAGCTGCTTGCAAGAGCAGCACAGCGTAATGTACTTATTTTTCCTAAGGTAGCTAGCTTGCAACCCGTATTAATAGCTTGGCGCAGAATGCTCGTTATGCTCATGTCGCTTTTGTCACAGACTGATGTTACCATTTGTAATGGTTTCTTTTTCTGCGCTCACTGCATAATCATGCTGCCAAATGTATGGAAAAAAAGATGTGTAGCACCTCTATATGCAAAACACGCACCGTTTATGCACGAGCCGCTACAAAGCGTCGCAAAATAAAGGAAACTCGCGCATAATTATATTGGAAATACCTGCAACAAATTTCTTGGAAATAATATGAATGCACTGTATATATGCAATGCCTTATGTCTCGCCTTCGGGCCCTGAAGGTTGAATTATGGAAATGAAACGAAATGCATAAAAAAGCCGTCAGCATGCAGAGTGGTCGGACAGAGAGGGCTATGAGATAATACAAACGAGCAACTCACAACCGGATTTCTTTTTTTTTATCAGAACCAAAGAAGTAAACCGTGAGGGCATAACTGCCATTCGTTCTACGATATTTGTTGTTGGTTTTTTTTTTTTTTTTTTTTGCATACGTACAAGCAGTGTGTATATGCATGAAACGATTTATAAAAAAAATTATTTGTTAATTGCGTCATCTCCCCGTCTTGTCGTTCTTACTGCCCACGTTCTTTTTTAGAAAGTTTAGGCGCTTTCCCACTTCAGCTATGCAGCAGCAAGTAGCCCCCACTGATGCCATGCCATTCATGCGTGGGCACATGAAATGCCCTTAGGGCGCGGGGAACGCAAACATTTAAGCGAATGGCGGACGCGAGAGAGAGGCCCACCAAAAAAAAGAGATTCGATGAAAGACAGAGGATATCCGCGTGAAAGGAGCAAATATTTAGTGAGCGGTGGACGAAATGAATACAAAACATGGCTTCACTTGAAGCGAACAGTAGGACGGGAAGAGGAATCGCCGGGAACCAAATGCTATCTGTGGATGCCTCCGAAGCCTACTTAGGGTGCATGGGTGGAAAAGAAAGGGTGCCGCTTAGGCAATGAAGGGAGGAAGAGGCGTGAGTGCCTACGGAATCACCAGACACTGTACGTGTCGGCTCACGGCGAGGTTAAGCCGCAGCCTGGAGAATCTGTCCCGCAGCTCCTCAACCGCAGGGACGCAGTCGGCTTGCGTTGAGTATGAGTCAGTTTACGTCCACATGGTTGCCAGTTCCCCTGGTGTCTGAAGGGATGCTGACGCTCCCCATTCGCTGACGCTCGCCTACTCTTGTATCCTGTTTGTACAAGTAGTGAAGAGTTTCCTTAGAATGTATCTTAGCTCGCAGAATGCTTTGATGAGCGCCTAAAGTCGGATGAGTCGTTTTCGTTCGAAAGTCTGGCAGGTGTCCGAGAAGGCTCGAGTAGGCGGTCGGCGGTCTCAGGTGCGGAACGAGCTCCGCCGTTCTAAATCACGTCGAGATGTATAGTCATGGGCAATTTAAGCACAGTTAAACCTGGATGTAACGAACCTGTATGCAACGAATTCCCGGATTTAACGAAGTTTTTCATTTCCCCATTTCCAGCTTCATTGAAGCCCATGTGTTGGCGACCTCTACGTAAGGAAGTAGTTGCGACGGTTAACCTGGATGTATCGAATTCGCTACGCTGATGAGTAAATGTTTTTTGCCCTTTTTCTGAAACATATGCTGGCAAAATGCACTAATTTAGCGAATTTCGCCCGCACCCCAGTCTTTCGTGCGTTTCCACGTGAGGTGTCGGTTAGGTGCTTGGCCTGCCTGTCTGCGTGTAGTCGCGCGTCTCCACTGGTATCTGTGGTATGGATTCGTGGGTGATGAGTTCTGCTGCCTGAAAACGACAAGCTCGCAATTTTAAATGCCGTCTCCGCTGGCGAGAAGTAAGAACGTCACCGCCTGGTACAGAGTCACAGCAAGCAGCCCCTCAACAATTTTGAGTGCAGAAAAGAGCATCAAGTTCGCGAAAAGGCGTCCTTTCAGCATAAGTTTAGTTCTTGAAACGCGTTAAGGCACCAAAAAGTATCAAAAAGCAAAAGTGATACTTAGCTACGTTTGTGAACTGGGGGGCCATGTAGTAGCACCAGGCGCAAATCACGCAGTTTTTCAGTGTGAAATATATCATTGAACAAGGGTGAGTTCAGCATCACTGATGTCTAGCATATTCGTTCCGCGTCTGCGTCATTCGCGTTAGCTTTAACTCGAAACCTGCATCTAATGAAAGCCTGGATGTAACAAAAAAATGCAAATTTTGGTCAACATCGTTATATCCAGGTTTAACTGTACAAACCACGGAACGCACTGCCGAAGATACCGGTGCCGTCACCTGACAGCGGCCGTGGAAAAGACACGGCCATGCGGAGTTGAGATGTCGGGAGCGAGGGTGCGTGTCCCACTGCGATATGTTGCCCTCTCTCACCCGCATGCTTGCCTTGTCGCCACGCCGCAAGAGCGCCGAAAACAATCCTGTTAACGGCGCGGCGCGTGATAACTGGCTCAGCGTGCACGAGCGCCCACTCCCCGTCTGTGCAGGCGTCATATTGCCAACACAGCTTTTCATATGTGGTGCAGTAACTTCAGCAAATAACGATGCACACCTGGGTCACGCACAAAACCATGCAGTGCTGGCCGCCCGGGTTCTAGAAGCAGTGAGGTGCCTGCGAAAAAAAACGACAAAATCAGGCTGCTAACATTGTTGTGCAAGGGCAAATGACTTATACAATGGTTGGAGCTGCCTAACTTCGTAACTTTTTTGAATAGTAAATTCTACCAGTGATTATCCCAGCCCACACAATGGTTGCAGTCAATATGTATCATCGGCGACGAATTCTGTGGTATACTTATTGTTTGCTACAAACACCCAACCCGCAAAATGACCCAGCCATGAATGCGCCAAACAAAGGCGTGTACTTGGCGGCCAGCTCATTAATCAATTCTCGAGCCACTGCACCACGAATGCAAAACAATGCAGTTCCATCAGAAGTTAGGCGGCATGCTTTTTGTGGTCTCCATTTCTTTGCTCTTGGTTTCTTGAAGAAAGCTGGGTGAACTCAACAGTGTGCTTTACGAGAGCATGCACGCGTTTCCCACGCAAGGACTGGCAGCAGCTGCGAGCACTATACGCGCCGCATGGCTCTCAGCACGACCGACACTCTCAGCTGCGACGGCGGTCGTACTTGCAGTGCTTGCAGCGCTCTTGCGGCATGGCGACAAGGCAAGCTTGCGAGCGAGGAGAGGGTAACATATCGCAGTTGGACACGTACCCTCACTCCCGACATCTCTCCTGCGCATGTCCGTGTCTTTTCCACGTCTGCTGCCAGGTGACGGCACCGGTATCTTCGGACGTGCGTTGCGCGGTTCGTGTATCAATTGTCCATGACTGTACAGGCAGCGTTACTGTGTGGCTGCCAAGGGTGGTGGGAAGTGCTGTTGTGGTCTCCACTCCGTAATGGGGGAATGGATAGCTCCAGGAATCATTAATTGGACGCAGAGGAATTTAAGGCGGAGGGAGCACAGCCGGTCACCAACGGAAAACAAGTCAAGACAGGGGACAGGTGGCGAGGGTGCCAGCAGTCCTTGCTATACAGCTGGAGCTTACACAAGCACCTACCGGCACATTTTCATTTTTAAGCGAAGCTTTGCACCTCTATTCTCCAAATTGTTCTTTCGCAACTCGGTTGGTGTCAACAGAAAACTCCCGCGAACAAGTAAGAGAAGTTGCTGGCATGGCCAGGAATCGAACCTGGAATTAATAGAGAAACGGAGCGAGAGCCCGTTGTCTTACCGATTGAGCAACGAGCCCACGCGGAGACGGGGAAACAGACCGTGCACACACCGAGCACATCTGCTCTTCCCCATTTTCACCCGCCGCGGTGGCTCAGTGGCTAAGGCGTTGCGCTGCTGAGCACGAGGTCGCGGGTTCGTTTCCCGGCCGCGGCGGCCGCTTTTCTGATGGAGGCGAAAAGCAAAAACGCGCGTGTGTACGAGATTTCGGCGCACGATAAAGATCCCCAGGTGGTCAAAATTAATCTGGAGCCCTCCACTACGGCGCGCCTCATCACCTGCGTTGCGTCGGCGCGTTAAACCCCACAATCAATCAATCAATCTTCCCCATTTTCGCGGAAAGCCATGTGTATGCATCACGCGACCTCTCGCGCTGCTGTGCATTCCGCCCACGGCACGCGTAGCGGCCGTGTGCGGGCCTTGCGCATGCGCTAGGAGTTGATGATGATGATGAATAAAATTTTATTGAATAGTTAGAAAACATTAAAGGAAGCTCACACCAATGCATGGCATCTCACTTCCCCTCCGTGTCTGCCGCCGATCTCGTCGCCTTCGTCAACGGCTGCAGAGACGGAGAAGGGAGATCATCAAACAGTGGGCTTGAGCTTCCTTTAATTTTATGGAAAAAAAGTTTCCCCTAATGTGCTCCACAAACACAACTCAACCAACCACCATTCGTGGATCATTCAATGATTTAACCTTAGCATAGAATGTGCATTTCACTTGTCTCTGGTTTCACCCTTTGTAGAAGGATGTGTATGAATTCAAGCGACGTCGCATGGGTAATCGTAGTGGGTGTCGTTTACAACTTCGCTTACCAACCACCTTCACAGGGTGGATTGGCGCGCATTTTTTGTTTCAGCTTCACCCCGTGCCCGTTTTTTTATTTGCGCTTTCGCATTGAGCAACTATAATGCCCCGCGTCGACAAGCTAAAGCGGTTCTATGACCAGACGGTAGTCAGATTGATTTCGGGGTACCAATTTGCATACTTACACACAAATCCAGACACTTTTCAGAACTGCGTATAAATGGTACAACAATGTAGAACATGTATAGACAGATAACGTGGAAGTTTTTAACAGCAGCTTACTTTAAGCTTGCACTTCGTTCGTTGACGTTCGCAGAAAAATACCAGGAAAAAACTCCTCCGAAGCGAGGCTTCCGGCGCGACCTTCGCACAGCCGCGTAGGCGGAGCCAAGCCTCGCCTAGCTATAACGTCATTGCGCGCCCCGGCACCAGTCGACTTTCGAGAACACTCTCGTAGCGTGATCTCTCGCGTGCTGTTCTCCTCGCTAGTCCACGTGCGTTCGGGCCTTAAGTGGGAAGCAAAGAAGCCAGTTGCCTAAGGTTATGGGGTGTGCTTGCGCGGTCCACTTTATGAGATGTTAAAGCCTGCGCACAAACCGATTCGGGCCTGCCAGTCATGGGGAACTTTCAGCGGCAAGTGAGGTGCAGCATCCGGGTCTCCGACGAAGGGAGAGAGGCCGCCAGCTCTGCTCTTTCTCCATCCTTGCACCACTAGTGCAAGCTGCACCAAATTTTTTCTTATCATTTTTCATAAATTATTGTCACTTACTGCTGCTTGACTCTACAGCGTAAAACATTCAGTTTACTTGCTCATCCGCAGTGCACCTGAAGGATCATGTGAAGGAAATCAGAGATGACAGACCCCCGAGCCCGACCTCCGGGTGTACCCATGGCACAGCTGAGCAAGGCCATGGGCGCAGCAGACCGTCGTCTTTCACACTAACTGTCTCCCCCCCCCCCCCCCCCTCCCCCAAGCTTCCGCACATATTTCCTCTATATTTGTCGATATCCTCCCGTGGCCGTTATGACTGCTAGCGTGCAGTGCATACATCAGTCTCAAGTTGATGGTATGAGCCCCGCGCTCATATGACGGTCGCTCTCACTGAAGTCCACAAATTCAATGGCACCCATGAAGGGAAAGTTCTTCGCCTACGCCAATTCACGAGTGTGATTATTAAAATGGTCCGATGAGAACATGAAGCATTTTTTTGTACCACGATGCAATGGAGGAGACATGAGACCCCTTCACGGAGGGGAAATGGTGCTGAGCGTTGCTTGCGTACGTGTAAATTCGTGAAGACAGATGGAACCAGTGTTCTGAGCAGGCAGTCGGGCATGTATATGATGTAATCGACCAGATTTAGGAGAAATTCCCTAGGTGGACCTAGTTTCTGCGAATAAAAATTTGATATCCATCTGATCGCAGCCGTACTGCTAGAAAGGAAAGCGGTAAAGCTTTTTCATGAACTTCGCACTTGAAAACAAATCGTTCTGGTCCAGGATTCGAACCCGGGACCACCGCCTATGTAGCGCAGTCGGTGTCCCAACTGAGCCAACCATGACGCTAGCCGTCTTTAGCGTGAGAGCGAATTGATCCACAAGTCCAAGCGATGGACAGGTGTTAATCGACCAGGTTTAGGGGAAATCCCCTAGGTAGAGGAAGTTTCTGCGAAAGAAGTTCCTTCGCACACGTATATACTGTGCAGGACTCGGGTGTTCAGTATCAGCATTCGCAGCAAGGTTGCTCACTACAGAGATTCCTGACTTTTCAGGGGAGTCGCTGGTACAGAGCATGGTGAAAAGTGACAGCCGCAGTGACTGCAGACAGAATAATTTGTACGTTCACGGTTGGGCTGGTCATGAGTGTCGTCATGACGATAACGTTAGGTTTTATCTTAAGCCCGTTAACGCTAATGTTGTTTGGCGCACTGTACAATCCGGACATGCCTTGTGAAACCCGGACGCTCCTTGTTGATGTCTTCGCGCCCACCATGCACAACAAAGTTTTTAGTTCGCATTCGCAGAGGAACTTGACTAACGAGAGCTCTAATGAAAGAACAGCGTGAGAACGGATCCGGCGAGCGCAAGACTACTGCTGCCGTAGCAGTCGGGGTCGACGGGAAAGTCCGCGTTATCCTGAGCCCTGTTATGCGAGGCACTGTGATTACCAGGTGCGCGGGACGGAAGCTCTTTGCTATATAATGGGAAGCGGGCACGATAGCAGCGGGCACGTGCTGTGCACCACCTGGAAACCACCTGATGGGCGGCGACAACGAAAAGCATGCACCACGCTCGTCAGGGCCGAGGTCCGCAGCAAAGAACTGCGGCACTTGAACCGGTTTTCTGGCTGGCATATTGCGTGGCACATTACGTCCCCGCTGCGAGCCTCTTCGATGAGCACGCGGTTTGTGCAGAGATCATTTCGCATCAGGATCTCGCGCTCCATGGTCTCCGGGTCACGCGTGCGGATCTCGGCTTGACCCATGAAAGACGTTTTGTACGAACAAAGCAGGTTTACGTTGCCTTACTGCTTGGAGGAAAGTCTACATACATTTAGCACCACTGGCGGAATCCGTCGAAGCATCATGCGCACGCACAAACATAAATGCACTCACTCACTCACTCACTCACTCACTCACTCACTCACTCACTCACTCACTCACTCACTCACTCACTCACTCACTCACTCACTCACTCACTCACTCACTCACTCACTCACTCACTCACTCACTCACTCACTCACTCACTCCGCTCAGCTAAACTCAGCTCAGCTCGTACAGCTCAGCTTTGCACTGACTAGATGCTTTACAGTACGCTCTATACAAGAGAAATAAAAGAATTTTACTTCAAGCTACGACTATCTTAGGAACACTTTCGATTCTACGGGCAACTGTCGGTGTTCATACAAAAGTTAAGCTTGCGGTTAACTAGCTTTCTTTAATCATTGTGGAAAAGTAGCAGCCTGAATTCTCTACCTGGTTTTACTGAAGATGTGATTCTGTCAAGGACCACAAAAAAAATGGCGCAACGTGCACTAGTGGTGCAAGGCTGGAGAAACAGCGGAGCTGGCGGCCCCTCTGCCTTCGTCGGAGACCCGGCTGTTGCACCTCACATAAATTTCCGAACTTGCCGTTGAAATAATCTCCTTGACTGGCAGGCCCGAATCATTTTCTCCGCAGGCTTTAACATCTCTCCCAAATTGGACCGCGCTAGGACGCGCTAGCACCCGCGGCAACCGGCTTCGCGAACTCGGCGTCTGTAGCGCGAACTCAGCTTCTGTGCTCCCCCCGTCAGGCGTGAACATACGTGAACTGGAGAGGAGAACAGCATGCGAGAGGTCACGCCACGAACGCTGGGCAGAGGGTTCCCGAAAGTCGCACTGGCCGACGCCGGGGGCTCCTCACGAGGCGCAAGCCTACGCGCAAGCCTGGACGACGCCGGGCGCTCCTAGCGAGGCGCACCCTTCCGTGCTGTGGGTATTCTTGGTATTTTTGTGTGGTAACGCTCGACGGCGGAACTAAAACCTTAAACCGCTCTCCTCCTGAAAACAGTGATACATTATAGCCGGCTGCCTTAGTGCTCTAAATAATCTTAGAGCTCCAAAACACCCTCACCACAACTTGCCTCGCTTTAGAAGCTTCATCTCGTCTCATATTTGACATCAAATCTCCATGAAGCAGCCAATTCAGCTCTTCTTGCTACGTAGGAAAAAACTGCACAGGGATGAGAACGAAAGAAAGCAAAAGGACAGTACAGGCGCTGAATAACAACTTGCGCTGTTTGGAATTCATGGGGTGCACACGGTAATTCACCGACGGAACAGGTTCCTCTCCCTTCTTTTTATCTGATAATTTCCGTCACAATTGAGGGCAGAAATTAATAGTAACGGTTCACCTCAAACAACTGAGAGATACTAGCGAAATGTCTCGCCGGAAAATTTCTCGGAAAATCATTACGCGGACCTCTTTGAGCGTATCAACATTAAGACGCCATTTTCACCTGTAAAGGCCTTACCAAACAAGGACCAAGCTCATAACCAAAATGATACCTGGCAATAGTCCTACAAAAATCACCTAAAAATCACTATCACTAAGACAAAAGCTATACATTTCGAGCAAAAGCAAGAAAACAAGCGAAAATTATGGAATGATGAAATACAACTTCTATATGGACATACTATTATCGACACGGTGCCAATCATGAATTCTTTGGGTGCAGACTTCACGGAAACACTCAGCTGGGATTTACGCGGTATGGGGGCCGAGTAACGATGTAATGATGGCGTATCACCAGAACATGGGTACTTTACTCCGAAGCAAGTGAAACTAATAATTCATGTTTTTGTCTTTTGCTATTAGACAGTAAATATTGTCACACCGTCATGAAAAGGCCAAAAATTTACTTGTAGCCTAAAATAAAACCTTACGCTAATTCTAATTACTCTAATATTAATTATGCCATGAGCATTCAGCGTAATATTAACGCGATTTCATATAATCAATGTTTACCCATTACGCGCCTTCAGGTTGCTGTTCACCTATTAGAACGCAATTCCAACAAATAGCGGGAACTAACTGTGCATGCTTAGTAAATTCGCACCTTTCGCACCTTACGTATGTACGAAAATTCAAAATACGGGTTTTATTTATTGTGGTAATTACCCCTCCCGGTGGCTCAATGGCTGAGGCGTTGTGCTGCTGAGCTCAAAAATGCGGCTTCCATTCCGGGCAGCGGCGGCCGCTTTTCTGAAGGAGGCGAAAAGGGAAAACGCCCGTGTGTTCGAGATTTCGGCGCACGTTAAAGATCCCCAGGTGGTCTAAATTAATCTGGAGACACCCACTACGGTGCGCCTCATCACCTGTGTAGCGTAGGCCCGTTAAACCTCATAATCAATCAATTAATCAATCAATCAATCAATCAATCAATCAATCAATCAATATTTATTGTCGTAATTACCGGACTTTTGAGCAAACTATCATTTGCAACGATAGTTCAATACTTTTAATATTTCCGGAGAACAAAAATATATTTCGCTGGTACGTGGAAGGAAAGCCTAACTCGTGCATTATACCTCTTTGGCTCACCGAAAAGCACAAAGTTTATCTGGACAGAACAGCCTCCGCACTTTACTAGTGCGCAAGAAATGGGATGGTCGACCGCAAGAAATTTGTACGCGTACGCAGAAGCCTTCCGAAGCGCAAATGAACCTCAGTACAGCATAGAAGAGGCCACGTGATGTGGGAGCTCGCAGCGCGTGCGCAGTGGGTGAACAAGACGGAGGTCATATGAAGGCCTGGAGCATGGGTGCTTGTGCATATATATGTATGAGCACTGGCTCCTCGAACAGCATCGTGCGGAAAACGAAAAGGCACCGCGGTTATGGAGAAAACGGACGGTGGTCGTTTAAAGACAACCGTCTGATGCAGGCTCGTTTAAGACTAAAAACAAGATCCATCTGGGCACGCTTAGTGACTTAACGGGACCAAATGAGACACGCTTGCGTACCTAGAAGGGATATGCAACAGATATTTTCCTAATTTACCAAGTTGGGGTTACATGCTTTACCCTGTTTGCGAGTGCACAGCACATTTTGTAAATGGTAACAATGTGGGGAGGTTGCAAAGTGCATAGTTGGAAGTTCCTATTTATCTCTGCTGTTATGCTGGGCTTTATACATACTTCCCATTACGCTTCCTATTTCATAAATAATCATGCTTCGATTATGTGAAGTAAGACATCTCGGAAAAATTACGAATACAGTTGACTCCGGTTAAGACGAACTCGCTTACGACGAACTCCATGGTGAGGGCGAACAACTCTTCTAACACAAAACACCTCCGCCAAAGACGAATTTATGATAATACAAACAAATTTTTACAGTCTCTACGAGTTCGTCTTAACAGAAGTCTACTGCATATATGTGGCCTAGGGGCATTCAACATCGGCAGACCAAAAAGCGAGTAGTTTTTGAAAACGGCTATGTGTGAATAACGCAAACTTTCTGATGCCGATTGAGGGGACTTTGGTAGAAGCTTTTTTTTTTTTGGTCATGCACAATAAAAAGAGGTGACGAATATAGAAATGCCCATGCAAGAAAGTAAGCGTTCTCGCCCAACTTTGACCTAAGTTTTGATTTCGGCCTCATTCAACAACGAAACCCTCAGATGGGTTGAGGTCAGAACCGCAGACATCACTTGTTCAGCATACCACACTTAGCCCGTTAACTCCATCTACATAACCTCAAATGACGAGGTCGAGGCACGCTTCATATTGTGGTCGACGTAACAAAGTACAAAATTCATGAGGTGGCCAAAATGGGACAAGCACACATAGTGACAAGCGTAAGATTAAGTGACGGAGTGGTACACGGGTAGTGCTTACATAAGGAGAAAAAACATTACGTTATGTGCTAGTGAGCAAGGGAAAAATGGTTGGAAAAGCTGGTCTCTTAAGATGTTACAGCGGCGAGCTTTTGTTCAGAACGCCAACTTCGACACGTCTACACGCGTGCGGGTTAAGTATAGAAAGAAGCAGGTGTACTGTTAGGATACCCTTAACGTGGAATTTCAATAATACCCCAGTAAGTAGACAGCAGAACCCTCACACACACAAAAAATAGACATACGAAGGTCTTGGTTTGGTTCCAAACATGACGCGCAATCTAGCGTGCGTCTCCTGCCCGAAATGTGCAGGCAAGCGCAAAGGGATGAGTGGAAAGCCCCTGCGAGGTCATTATACCCCCCACCCCCCCTAAAAAAAGAACAGCTACAACCAAACAACAAACAGCCGACAAAGATGGTAGGCAAAGTACCAAACACACACAAAATTCTCGCTTCTGCCATGCACAATGAAGCCGGCAAACTACGAAATAGACTAACCATGGTACCAGGTCGATTAATGCCAGGCCAACTAGTTTAGTTGCCACCTAGGACTCTGCGGGAAAGGAAAAACGAGCACAAAGGTCGTTTCACGCTTTTCACTTCAACAGCGGGCCCGTTAAGATTCCTCCGGGTGAAAATAACGCTTATTTTCCTGCCGGGCCTGCTGTTCCGCAGCCGTGTTACGAGGCTCGGGCACACTCCGAGCAGTTAGCTCGGCGGCACGTGATGGCGAGATCCGCACGCGGGCGCGTGGCCCATCTCTGCGCGGAAGAGAGCAGCACGAATGCGCAGCGGAAAAGCGCTCAGGGCGCAGCGGGCAGCTCTAATTGAAAGCTTAAAAGTGCACCGGCGGCAAGTGAACGCGTGCTGGCTCTGGCCCGCGCGTGATCGGAGAGGGCCGGCAGGGGACGTCAGCGCCAGTCGAGGAGGGACGGGGCGGGGGGCTCGCGGTGAGAGGAGGCAAAGTCCCGTTTTCAGTGTCACGGGTGAGTGGCCGGCTGGCTTGCTTCGCTCAAGAAGGTCAGTACTGCCCGAGCAGCGCCTCACAAAGCAGCCCTGTCTGCCGCGCTCCGAGACGCCAGTGGACCACAACATCGGCGGCCGCCGCCTTCCGACGACACACTGTGCGCTCTCATCGGAAGGAAGACCCCGCGCATCGGACGCGCTGCTGGAGCAGGGAGTCGCGTCTTCGCGCCGACATTCCGCGGGGATGACCGGCTAAGTGTGAAAACAAGACAACGAAGCGTAGCTGTGCTTGCGAGCCGTCTTCCGGCGTTGTCTGTGGGCGGATTACGGAACCCGAGGTCCTGGACTTTGGTCCAACTTGAGAAACAATGGTGAGTGAAGATCTTCGTCTTCCTTTTCAAAGCGCGGCTACAGCCTACACTGGCCCAGGTTCTAGCCGCGCTTACCGGCTCTGTAATTACCGTGATGGGAAAGGTGTTTCACGTCTTCTTTTGTGGGCGGCGCATGGGTAAGAGTCGTGCGCTCGATGCCGCCTGAGGATTTGAAAGTCTGTTTTTTTTTTTTCATCGATCTTTATTGTTGTCATATTGCTGTGGTAGCTATAGAAGAAAAAAAAACAAGGAGAACTCTGAATTTCATTTAACCCGTCCACTGCTTGCAATGTCCCATTAAGTGATGAGAATTGCGATTTACTAGAAATAAGAGGTATTATCCCATTTTATCCCATTATATAAGCAAGAATACTCCACCACTTATTCGTAAACTTCCAAATAGTTTAACCTCGTTTTCACCGACCTCACATCACGCAGCAGTGTTAGTGATGGTAGGCTTAATGTTACACACAGAGGACATCCTTCATTAAGGCTCAATGATGCCAGGCCTAATGTTACGCACGGAGGACATCCTTCTGCAAGGATTCACGTGACATATTTTTTTAAGCAGTGTATTTAGTTTCCATTAAGCCCGTCCCAGAAATATACGTAGCAAGCTCCAAATAATAATCCCGAAAGTCCAGGCGCCGGAAACCAGAATCTAATGACTGATAAATGTGTTGTAATTTCATTTTATTCGTTCGTACTGTAGTCATGAGTGATTAATTGCAAATGCTTGAATAATATGACATAAATTTCTCGAAGTCTAGCATAAACGCAGCTTGGTTAATGTACGATGGTCTGGTGCCTGCTAACATGCCAGTCGAGGACATGGTACTGGCCGTTAAAAATCGTACTAATTCTACCCCCCCCCCATAAAAGATGTGTGTATGGATGTACGCACACACACACACACACACACATGTATATCGATATATACATTTTATATATATATATATATATATATATATATATATATATATATATATATATATATATATATATATATATATATATATATATATATATATATATATACATACACAATCGAAGTTTTATACCAGGCTTCAGATGTTCGTGTCTTCTTTTATCGGTAATAATATCATAATGAGCAGTACAAGTATCTTATCAGGCACGTATAAAATTTTTAATGCAGGTGATATCCATAAAAAACAGACAAAAGCTACAAAACGTTGTTTGCGAAATCCCACTGTCTCAGCAGGCATTTTGCGGAGTTGTCGTACTGGTCATGTCACAGCAGCTTCAATTTGTCAAGGGAGGGACGCTTCAATTTGCAACTCAGGCGAACTACAGTTTGGATATTCATGTAGGTTGGGGTGAAAACGACCATTTTGGTGCTAGCTATGTATTAGTCATTG
Organism: Haemaphysalis longicornis; assembly: GCF_048455015.1. Lineage (NCBI taxonomy): Eukaryota > Metazoa > Arthropoda > Arachnida > Ixodida > Ixodidae > Haemaphysalis > Haemaphysalis longicornis. Next base: position 327,833,117 of record NW_027526203.1, read on the forward strand.
GAATATTGCCTTCTAACATGCACAGGTGTAGCTATCTTTCGGGGGGATGTCCGTAAGCCATGACTGGAATCATTTTTATCGAGCGATAGTTGGCTGTCCCATTTGGATTTCCTTCAGTGTGTGTATAGTCTGGAAACATAAAAACTCACACAGAGCGCGAAAAAATAGGATAAGTAGAGACAGAGACAAACTAGAAATACATTAAAAATAAAAATAAAAGTTTACTGACGTTTCAGGAAGAGGACTTCCTTTCTTCCTTCCAGCGCAGACCTTATTATTGAGAAAAATCATACATAGGGCCTCTTTATTTGACCAATTTCTTCCCGGGAGCGCCACGATTGGTTATTCAGTGCAGTGCAACGAAGCGGATCCACGGAATTTCTTAAAGTGAAAGTGGTGGAATGACGTTATGATTGATTATAGGGTTTAACGCACCGACGCAATGCAGGGGATGAGGCGCGCCGTAGTGGAGGGCTCCGGATTAATTTTTACCACCTGGGTATTTTTAACTTGCACCGAAATCTCGTACACACGGGTGTTTTCGCTTTTCGCCTCCGTCAGAAAAGCGGCCGCCGCGACCGGGAGTCGAACCCGGCCGCGTCCTCGTGTGGTTGAATGTGAGGGAACCTACACATCTCCGCGCAGGGGTGTTATCGTTTTGCATTCCTTCAACATAAAAAATGGTCGCCGCGGCCTTCATCGAGCCCGCATACTCCCCTGAACAACACTGTGTCTTATCCCGACAGCCACAACGGCTGGTGAATATTGGAAGATGAAGAAGAGAGCGGCGATGCATGCGCCGTACCCATGCCAGGAACTGCCTACCGCCATTAAGTTCATCGCACCGGATGAACCATGGTAATGCACACACGCCCTGCTACCACGTAATTCTACGTCTGGTTTCGCGAAAAAATATTACTCATTATTTCTGGAGTGGATTTCTAGCTCGGGTCGCGGAGGGATCGGTGCTTCCCTAGAAACATATAAGCGAAAAGGTCATGCGCAAGCCCCGTTACCTCTCGTAAGGCTGAGGTCGTAAGCCCTAATCTCTAACATTAAGATCTCGATCTGGCGGTCAGCCGGCTGTCAATATTTATCCTAATTAGGGAGTGAGCCAACGTACCGAAATTTTCGAAATCGAAAGCATCCACTCAGTGATGAAAAAGTTCATACGTACCGGGGAGGAAGTTCAAGGTACCTATTTTGCTCCAACATATCTCCCGTAATAGGAGAGGTATTTAAATATTTGCTAGATTTATTATTATTAGACTGAAATATGTCTAAAAATATATAGTTCCTACGAATGAACTCTGCTTTTGGTTCTTTCTCAGTTGAGT